>NC_052076.1:71381508-71685150 GCF_015852505.1 Tachyglossus aculeatus
TCAATGGATTGACTGTCTTGGGGGCTCACATACTGAACTTGTTGGAACCAGGGATGAATCTGCAGGACACTGGTTGATTCCCACCCACCTCCCTCCTGCCCATCCCACCTGCTTTAAGCAATGGGAAGCCAAGGTCCAAACTCCAGAAAACCGCAGAACCCCCAGACACTGCAGCTCCCAGCCCAGTCCCTCAGAGGCCATCAGAGTCGCATGTGGAGGGGTGTATCTCATGGAGATTATGGCACAGCTGCATTTATTCTGATAGTATTAACACCTGTCTTCTTCTTTTATTGTCTGTCTCCCCCTTCTAGACTGTGAGCCCGTTGTCGGGTAGGAACCTTCTCTAAATGTTGCCAACCTGTACTTCCCAAGTGCTTAGTATGGTGCTCTGCACACAGTAAGCGCTAAATAAATATGATTGAATGAATCAATTAATAAAAATAGCCCAGAGCTTTGCTACTGTGCACCTCTACAGATCGGTGTTTCTTTTTTTGTCTGTTATTCCCTGTTAGATTGCAAGCTACTCAAGGGCAGGGATCATATCTATTGTGCTCTCCCAAGTGCTTAGTCCAGTGCTCTACACCCAGTAGGTACTCCCCCAAGCACACAACAAGTGCTCAATAAATACCACTGATTGATTGCTAGTGTGAGGGGAATTAGAGGCCCAGAAGGGGAGAGAGAAGGCAGAAGATGGATGTTGGTATAATAATGATGGCATTTATTAATTGCTTACTATGTGCAAAGCACTGTTCTAAGCGCTGGGGAGGTTACAAGGTGATCAGGTTGTCCCATGTGGAGCTCACAGTCTTAATCCCCATTTTCCAGATGAGGTAACTGAGGCCCAGAGAAGTTAAGTGACTTTCCCAAAGTCACACAGCTGACAATTGGCGGAGCCGGAGTTTGAACTCATGACCTCTGACTCCAAAGCCCGGGCTCTTTCCACTGAGCCACACTGCTTCTCTAAGCAGCGTGGTGTGGGGGTAGGTTGAAGAAGCGAGCAGATCCGAAAGGGGCACAGGCCTCCAAATTGATTCAGGAGTTGATCCTGTTCTCTTCTTGTCCTTTCAAGCTCCCAGAGAGGAAGGGTTGTCTTACCTTTTTCACAGATGAGGAAAATTGACTCAGAGAGGTTGAGAGGCTTGTCCCAGGTCACCCAGCAAGTTCCAGGAAGAATTGGTCCTAGAATGTAGGACTACTGGTTCGGGGTTGAAAACCGGTTCCAAGATGGTGGGGAAGAGGAGAGGCCTAGTGGGACAGCAGCTGGAAATGCTACAGCCCTCTAGACTGTAAACTCATCATGGGCCGGCAACATGACCAGCCACGTTCCCATGAGAATGGGAACATTCCCAGCGCTTAGAATACTGCTTTGCACGTAGTAAGCGCTTAACAAATACCATCATTATTGTTGTGTCCGCTAATTCGGTTGTATTGTACTCTCCCAAGTGCTTAGTACAGTGTTCTGCACCTAGTAAGCACTCAGTAAATATGATTGATTGAATGATTGAGTGTGGGATAACAGGAAGAACACTTTAATCTCTGCCAAGAAGAACTGGCTCCAAGCCAGCAGCCTTGCTGGGTAATGGAACCTGGGAGCTGGAAATGCCTGCGCTTCAGAGCAGCAGGAAAAGCTGAGAAGGTAGGATCCTGGCTCCATCATCGTCAGTGCCTCAGATGGGCAAAACACTCTACTCCGGGGCTTTTGTGCCTCCTAGCCAAGGAGGTGACTGATGCCCAGCTGGCCCTGAGGTAGAAGAAGCGGGAGTCGCAGAGGATAACGGCAGACGGATCACAATTATTCGACAGGGTGCTGGAAGCTGCAGGGCTGCTGAGGGCTTGTAGAATTTGAGTGACCTAAGAGCTTAGGAGAAAGTAGATCTTGATGAAATAGAGACAGAGGCCAGTGGGGTGGGGGTGGGGGTGTGCAAGGGGGGAGATTGGGGAAGGGGACTGAGACTGTTACATCAAAGAAACCTCCCATCTTTGGCTTGAAGAGATGAGTGACCTTTATCTCCTCCACACCAGAGGAGGGCCCAGAGGGAGGGAGAGGGACAGCCAGGGCTAAAGGCTGGAGTTGAGAGAGCAGGGAAGAGCCAGAGGGGCTCTCTGAGTAGCAGAGATTGGGCATGGGGAGCCTAGAAGACTTCAGGTTGAGGAGAAAGTACAGGAAGAAGAAGTGGAGAGGAGGCAGAGCCTGGGAGTGGTGTCCGGGGGGGTCCCTGGGAGAGGCAGCTGTGTTCTGCTGCCTCAGGATCTGTAAACAGCATCACAGCCCCATCTCCTCTCCGGTTCCATGATCCAGCTTGGCTTGTTTAAGGCCAAAGTGCCCACCATCCTCCCACGGAGTCTCCAATGCAGTCAGCAAAGCACGTTCATCAATCTAGTCGCAGGTGTGAGCTCTCTCTGACTCCTGCCCCGCCATAAACTAGCGGGGTCCCAGGCAGAGCAACCTAAGGAGAAGTAGGGGATCAAAATGGGGTCAGAGCAGCCTGCCACTTGTCAACCTTGGCAGGCTCCGGGACAGAGTTAAGGGGGGATGAATCCAGAGATAAGGAAGGAGGTCAGAGAGCCCTGTCGGGAAGCAGGAATACAGTTGAGGTTGGAAAGTGGGGAAGGTGTTGGAGTGTGACACATCCTTCCAACGCCAAGTTACATGGGAACCACATGGCACAACTGTTAATGACATAATACATGGATAAAACCACATTCCCCAGTTAAACCCTCTTTTCCTCAACTCCCTCCTGCATCATGTATGCACTTGGAGCTGAACTCTTTGGACACTTGGTATTCACCCCACCCTTGGTTTTATAGCACACGTACATATCTGCAAATTATCTATGTATATTAACGTCTATCTCCCCCTCTCACCTGTGGGCTCCTGGTGGTCAGGGAATGTGTTTACCAACCCTGTTGCATTATATTCTCTCAAGCAATTAGTACAGTGCTTGGTACACAGCAAATACTCAGTAAATATCACTGATTCATTCATTTGGATTCACCATCATGTATGCACATGCATACTCAGTCCCTTCTAGACTGTGAGCCCGTTGTTGGGTAGGGACCGTCTCTATATGTTGCCAACTTGTACTTCCCAAGCGCTTAGTACAGTGCTCTGCACACAGTAAGCGCTCAGTAAATACGATTGAATGAATGAATGAATGAATGAACACACCTATATGCCCAGAGACACGTCTGTTTGCAAACTCACCTGTAAAACACAAGCAGAGGCATATCCCCAAATGGGCACAAACGGAACTCTGTGTATGCAGACGCGAGCAGACCTGCCTGCCATCTCTGCAGGCACTTAGTTCACTCATTCATTCAATCGTATTTATTGAGTGCTTACTGTGTGTGGTAAGTGTTTGGGAGAGTACAATAGAATAACAGACATATTCCAGGCCTGCAGTGAGCTTACAGTCTATGCCACCCCATTGGAACAGGCTCTAAACTCCTACCTATCCCCCCTCTGCCCCACTCCTGTCCCCCAATCCTCCAGCCAGCGCTTAGAACAGTGCTTTGCACATAGTAAGCGCTTAATAAATGCCATCATCATCATCATCATCAACTCCTACTTATTCCTAAGTGCAGTTCCTAAGACTATTGGTTGCCGGGAAACTGTCTCCGGTTGAGTCAGGGTGCTCTCTAGTGGTCCTGCATCCCTCACATTCTGCCATGTCTCCCAAGGCAGGGATGACTGGACTGGTCATTACTAATGGAATTTGTTCAGTGCTTACTATGTGCCAGACACTGTTCTAAGCGCTGGGGTAGATGCAAGATAGTCGGGTTGGACACAGTCTCTGTCCCACATAGGGCTCCCAGTCTTAATCCCCATTTTACAGACGAGGGAACCCAGAGAAGTTTGGTGACTTGCTCAAGGTCACCCAGCAAACAGGGGGCAGAGACCTTCCGACCAAGCCCATGCTCTATCCATTAGGCCAGGCGTGGACAGACAGCGAGGGGAATTGCATGGCGTGCTATGGAAACTGCAGACGAACCATGGTGCAGATCTGGGGGAGGGCAGGGGGGCACTCGGCCAGTTGGAGACTGGCAGAGCAGAGCCCATCAACCCCACGGGACGATCCCAAGCGTGGGAAGGGCCAATTGGAGGGGAATCTTTCCCTGCGCCTGGTCTCTGGATGGGCACTGTGAGCCCTGGAGGGTAGAGAGAGGAGCAGCAGCAATAAAGGAGAGAACAGAGTTGCTAGGCGCCCCTTCCTCAGGCAGGAGGAGAGGAGGAGCTGAAAGCCATAGGTCCTCATAGGAGAAGGGAGTTAGGCAGCCTGACATGTCCAACATCAGCCTGCATCTTTCCTAATCCTTTCAGTCTTATACAGAATCTGCTCCATCCCCCTGCCCATCCTAGCTGCCCTTCTCTGCCCATTCTCCACCTGAGATATGGGAATTCTTTCCCTCCCCCTTTCCCCTCAACTTGCTCGGCCTGGGTGTCCTGTTTGGCCCAGGCTCCTCAAGCCCCCAGAGTTTGCTAGAGCACACCCCCTTCCCCTGGGAGTGCCCAGCTCTGGGAAGACTATGATGAACTCCATCATCTCTTAAGCAAACAGATGGCAGGGTAGTCCTCCCCATTTCACAGATGGGTATGGCATAAGGGATAGAGCACAGTCCTCGGATTCAGAAGGTCATGGGTTCTAATCCTGGCTCACCACTTGCCTGCTGTGTGACCTTGGGGCAAGTCACTTTGCTTCTCTGTGCCTCAGTTACCTCATCGGTCCAATGGGGATTGAGACTGGGAGCCCCATGTGGGATAGGGACTGTGTCCAACCCGATTTGCTTGTATCCACCCCAGCACTTAGTACAGTGCCTAATTTACAGTAAGGGCTTAACAGGTACCCCAGTTATTATTATTATTATTATTATTATTAGATGGGGAAACTGAAACCCTGAGGGGTGTGAGTCCTTTCCCTAGAGTAACATGCTGGACCAGGGTGGGAGACGGTCCCCTGGATCTAACTGCTTGACAGGTGGCCAGGCGAGCTGGGCAATTTCACAGGCAAGCAGTACTGGAAAGTTTGCTCTTCATCCCCTCTACATGGTCCCTGCCTGTGTGGGATAAGGAATGAAGAAGTCACACTGGGGCCCAGGGTACAGTCAGACTGGTTTGGTCAAACCAGTGTTGTTCAGGTGGAAGAGAGAGGTGGTAATGAGAAGCAGCGTGGCTTAGTGGAAAGAGCAAAGCCTTGGGAGTCAGAGGTTGTGGGTTCTAATCCTGCCTCCATCACATCAGCTGGGTGACTTTTGACAAGTCACTTAACTTCTCTGTGCCTCAGTTCCCTCATAAATGGAGGTTAAGACTGTGGGCCCCACGTGGGACAACCTGATTTCCTTGTATCCACCCCAGTGCTCAGAACAGTGCTTGGCACATAGAAAGAGCTTAACAAATACCATCATCATCATTATTATTAATGAAGGAACCACAGCACTCCAGAACACTGGGATACATCCAATCAGATGAGCCATTCTTAGGGAAAATCATTTTCCCACAGCCCAGGAGGGAGACCAGAATATTCAAATGGGTGGGCAAGGTGGTATTGGAAAGGAGAGAAACATCAGAGACTGCCCACCAAGACAGAGACAGAGAGAAATCCCCTGCCAGCTATCCTCTGCCCTAAAATAGCATGGCCTAGTGGTTAGAGCATGGGCTTGGGAGCCAGAAGGACCTGGATTCTAACCCTGGCTCCGCCACTTGCCTGTTGTGTGACCAAGTCACTTAATTTCTCTGTGCCTCAGTTCCTTCATCTGTAAAATGGGGATTAAGACTGTGAGCCCTATGTGGGATGGGGACTACGTCCAACCTGATTATCTTGTATCTACTTCATGGCTTAGAATAATAATAATAATAATAATGGCATTTATTAAGCACTTACTATGTGCAAACACTGTTCTGAGGTTCTAAGCGCTGGGGAGGTTACAAGGTGATCAGGTTGTCCCATGGGGGGGCTCCCATTTTACAGATGAGGTAACTGAGGCCCAGAGAAGTGAAGTGACTTGGCCAAAGTCACACAGCTGACAATTGGCAGAGCCGGGGTTTGAACCCATGACCTCTGACTCCAAAACCCGTGCTCTTTCCACTGGGCCACGCTGCTTCTCCAAGTGCTTAGAACAGTGCCTGGCACATGGTAAGCACTTAAGTGGTACAATTATTATTATTATTACTATAGAGCAAGTTTCTGGTCCCAGAATTTCCCAACCCTGCCCTAAACTCAACTAGGTGCCAAGTAAGGGTACGCTGGCCTCCGTCTTCTGTCAAGGTGCCCCCTCCTGCCTCAGTTGGCCTCTTCATGGGCGGTCAATACAGAATCCCTGTGACGATAGGCCAGTTGGTCCTGGTGACAGGCAGCTATGATGAATCTCCTGTCCCGTGGGGACGCCGAGAAGAGTCCAGGTGCTGGGGAGCGGGCCGTGACCCACTGACAGGGGAACGGCCACTTGATGTGGAAGCCACCATCGTCCTTTGGGACAGAGCCCACCTGAGTCCCTCATAGCCCCTTGCGGCTGACACCCACTCCCCTCCCAAGTCCCAGAGGGCGTGCACTGGAGAGAGCAATGGGAGATCCCGGCCCACAAGGAGCTTGCAGTTTACAGGGGAAGACAGGCATTAAAATAAATTTCCGGTAGGAAAAAGAGTAGAATGTAAGGATATGTACATATGTGCTGGGGTGGCGGGGGGGCGAAGTGAGTATCAAATTGCTTAAGGAATAAACAGCCAAGAGCATAGGGGAGGACAGCAGTTATGTAGCAGCTTCTCTGAGGCACAGAGAAATGCAGTGAAGAAGCAGCGTGGCTCAGTGGAAAGAGCCCGGGCTTTGGAGTCAGAGGTCACGGGTTCAAATCCCGGCTCTGCCACTTGTCAGCTGTGTGACTCTGGGCAAGTCACTTAACTTCTCTGTGCCTCAGTTCCCTCATTTGGAAAATGGGAATGAAGACTGTGAGCCCCCCGTGGGACAACCTGATCACCTTGTAACCTCCCCAGCGCATAGTAAGCACTTAATAAATGCCATTATTATTATTATCATTATGTGCATATCCATAATTTATTTTAATGTCTGTCTTCCCTTCTAGACTGTAAGCTCCTTGTGTGAAGGGATTGTGCTTTCTAACTCTATGGTATTGCACTTTCCCAAGTGCTTAATACAATGCTGTGTGCCGAGTAAGCATTCAATAAATGCCAATGATTATTTATCACCCCTGCTGTCTCTCAACCCCAGTACAGGTTGGATCAGGGGGGAGTGTGAGAGGGGAAAACCCAGAGAGAAGGCCTGGAGGTGCCAAGCCCACATGCCAGACCAGGAAGGGACAAACCCCTCCAGTAAACCAGGAGTGGGCACCACCCATCTTTGGTCGTATCATAATAATCCCCTCCTCGATCTCTCAGCCTGGTTCTCTCAACACGTTACCCTGCTTTCCCTTGGAATCCCACTTCATCATCCCTGGCAGGGGGCAGAAAGCAAAGATAGAAATCATCCTCTTCCCATTTTACAGAAGGAGGAACTGTGGCACAGAGAGATTGAGTGACCGGTCCAAGGTCCACACACAAATCATGGGTAGAAACAAGACAAGAACCCATGTCTCCTGACTTCTCACTCCCTAGACTGTCTCTTTGGAAAGCTCACATGAGGACACCAGCCTTATTCCAAATCCCATAGATTAATTTTTCTCCTGCTGCCACCACCCCAATAGTCTCCTCAGCTTCAGCAGTTATTTGCTGTTTCCTATCCTGGTCTGAGGCTCAGAACTGCAGTATGAACTCCCCAGGGCTGGCTGTATTTGGTCCCAGCACTTGGGGTTCTGGAAAATCTTAAAGCCTTAATAATAATAGCTAATAATCATTGTGGTATTTGTTAAATACTGTGTGCCAGGCACTGTACTGAGCACTGGGGTGGATACAAGCAAATCGGGTTGTCCCACATGGTGCTCCCAGTCTCCATCCCCATTTTACAGATGAGGAAACTGAGGCACAGAGAAGTGAAGTGATTTGCCCCAGGTCACACAGCAGACAAGTGGCAGAGCTGGGAGGGGAGCTTTCTTCAGATCCTGGATATGGAGCAGATAATAATAATAATAATAATGGCATTTATTAAGCGCTTACTATGTGCAAAGCACTGTTCTAAGCGCTGGGGAGGTTACAAGGTGATCAGGTTGTCCCATGGGGGGCTCACAGATCTAGACTGTGAGCCCTCTGTTGGGTAGGGACCGTCTCTATATGTTGCCAACTTGTACTTCCCAAGCGCTTAGTACAGTGCTCTGCACACAGTAAGTGCTCAATAAATACGATTGAATGAATGAATGAATGTGGGCGTGCACATTGATTTCCATGTCCAAATCCACTTTCCCAGGGGGAAATCCATGGCCTTGGCCGGGGGAGGGGGGGGGGTTGAGAAGCAGCGTGGCTCAGTGGAAAAGAGCACGGGCTTTAGAGTCAAAGGTCATGGGTTCAAATCCCGGCTCCGCCAATTGTCAGCTGTGTGACTTTGGGCAAGTCACTTCACTTCTCTGGGCCTCAGTTCCCTCGTCTGGAAAATGGGGATGAAGACCGTGAGCGCCCCCGTGGGACAACCTGATCACCTTGTAACCTCCCCAGCGCTTAGAACAGTGCTTTGCACGTAGTAAGCGCTTAATAAATACCAAAATTATGATTATTGAGGGGGAGAGGGGATGAGGTCGGACACTTGTCACAGCAGCGATGTACCACAAGGTGGGGCCACGAGGCTGGTAAAAATTCCTTCTTCAGGAGGGAGGGGGCCTTCCCATTCCCCCCAAACAGCATCCCAGAGTGGACCATGATGGAGGCACGGAGGCTGGCAGGTCCCCGCCCCAGTGAGGTCGGCCCTGCCCTGCACTGACTCTGTTTCTCAACCCCCTCAGCTCAGTGATCCTGGTCGGCCCCCTCCCCACGTCTTCCCTCCCCACCACCCACTTCTGGAGCTGTGCCCACCCATTTTTCCGGGTTCATGTATGTACCCAGGGGCAGGGATGGCAAGGCCCTCCTGGAATCATCCAGCCATTCCAGTAGCGGGAATCTACCCACTTTCTTAGCTCTCCCTGGGGAAGGAACTAATAATGATTCCCTGGGCAACCATCCCAGCCTTAGCTCCTAGGCCCCAAGGATGCCAAGCGGTCTTCCTTAGGTCTTTCCTTTCTCACTTCCCCAGTAGTTGCTGGGAGGGCCTTCTTGGGGTGCTGCTGCTACCCCTGAATGCAGTGCCCTGGCTTGGAGGTGGGAGGAGGAGGGAAACCTTGGCGGAAGGAAGGGGGTGGAGAGGTCTACATGAAGCAGAAAAGCCCCACAACCCTTTCTTGCCCATCTCCTCCTCTCTCTTGCAGACATGGATGTAATAATAATAATAAAGATGGCATTTGTTAAGCACTTACTATGTGCCGAGCACTGTTCTAAGCGCTGGGGAGGATACGAGGTGATCAGGCTGTCCCATGTGGGGCTTACCGTCTTAATCCTCATTTTACAGCTGAGGTAACTGAGGCACAGAGATAATAATAATAATAATGGTATTTGTTAAGCACTTACTATGTGCAGAGCACTGTTCTAAGCGCGGGGGAGGATACAAGGTGATCAGGTAACTGAGGCACAGAGATAATAATAATAATAATAATGGTATTTGTTAAGCACTTACTATGTGCAGAGCACTGTTCTAAGCGTGGGGGAGGATACAAGGTGATCAGGTAACTGAGGCACAGAGATAATAATAATAATAATAATGGTATTTGTTAAGCACTTACTATGTGCCGAGCACTGTTCTAAGCGTGGGGGAGGATACAAGGTGATCAGGTAACTGAGGCACAGAGATAATAATAATAATAATAATAATGGTATTTGTTAAGCACTTATTATGTGCAGAGCACTGTTCTAAGTGCGGGGGAGGATACAAGGTGATTAGGTTGTCCCATGTGGGGCTTACAGTCTTAATCCCCATTTTACAGCTGAGGTAACTGAGGCACAGAGATGTTAAGTGACTTGCCCAAAGTCACACAGCTGACAAGTGGCAGAGCCGGGATTTGAACCCATGACCTCTGACTCCCAAGCTGGTGCTCTTTCCACCGAGCCATGCTGTTTGTGTCAACCAGACACATCCACTTCGATGTGCTTTCCCATTCACAGTCCAGCATGGTTATACATTCACAGACACACACATTCAGTGGAAAGAGCACGGGCTTGGGAGTCAGAGGTCATGGGTTCAAATGCCGGCTCTGCCAATTGTCAGCTGTGTGCCTTTGGGCAAGTCACTTAACTTCTCTGGGCCTCAGTTACCTCATCTGCAAAATGGGGATTAAGACTGTGAGCCCCCTCTGGGACAACCTGATCACCTTTTAACCTCCCCAGCGCTTAGAACAGTGCTTGGCGCATAGTAAGCGCTTAATAAATGCCATCATTATTATTATTATTAACCAACACCCACTGGCGCATGCATTCACTGGCCTCACATGCTCTTGTTCAGTGTCCCCACGAACCTGCTCCTCTTATGCACCAACCCTCTTACACATCTGCGTACATATTCCCTGCACTGAAATCTACAAACGCTCACATGCTCAACAGATGCCTCGGTGCGCAAGTCACACGAGCAATGCCCGCACGCACCCCCTTCATAGGGTTGTCACTGACAGCCTTCATGAAGGCTAGAGACACAAATGCACACACTGTCACACGTTAGGGCACACAGCAGAACATAATGACAGTATAAACCTTGGTTTGCAGAAGTCTGTCCGATCCATCCAAACCTCTAGTTTTTCTTCAGGGGGAACGTCTGACTCTCCCCCCACTCCCCCAGTTGCTCCAGATACGCTGCTTTCCCCTTCTGTTGTCTCTGTGAACTTGGGTGCTATGTCTGAGCTGCCAGACTCGGCGACAGGAGCCAAGGCAGAGGAAGGCTAGACATTTCGAAATAAAAAATCCCTGGCACAAAGGCATACAGTACTGAATCAGCATGGGACAGGGAGCAGACCAGTTGAACACCGGATTGTCCAGTACAAAGCGGACAAATAGTCATCTTCCATCTTGCCTCCTCTTGGTCCCTTTTGGAGGCTCCCACCTGCGCTGGGGCACCTGGAGGCCCAGCTCCCACTCAGAGACTCAGGACACCCCTCAGCCTCGTCCCAGGCATGGCTGAGATGGTCCGCAGGGCAGGTGGGAGAGTCCGATGCTGTGATGACCTTGGAGAGGAAGAAGCCGGCTCTTTTCTGCCTTCCACGGCAGACTGGTGGGCAGGATGCTGAAATGGGGGATTGCATGGGGACTGGAGGGGAAGAGGAGGTGGACAGGGACAACGTTTGACTTCTACAGGTCCAGCCACATCCGAGTCAAATCGTGGGGCCAGAAGCTGGCACCGCAGTCCTCTTTGCATGCCATCTGGGGCTGGGCTCTTCATTACCCAAAGGGAGCTAGTGTACTTGGCAGTCACTGCACTGGTTGGCGGTTTTGCTGCCCGCTCCCACCCTCTACCATGAGGGAGGATATTCCTTACGGTCCTTTCCCAGCATGTTCTTCTACAGCCATCAGCTGAGTCCATTTGACTCATCTGTTACTTGTGACAGGCCATCTCTCAATCCTGATTACCCCAGTAGGCTGGCATTCATCGAATCCTCTTAGCTGTAGTTACTGCATAGCCCCGGGGCCTGGCACAAGAGGCTCAGAAGTTTCCTTTGGGCTAGGGTCTTCCCTTTGCCCAGCCTTGCTTTTTCCCAACCTCACTCAGTCAATCAGTCAATCCCACCTTGGTCACCCTTTTCAACTGATGTGCTAAAGGACATGGACAAGAGGCTGAAGGATACTTCTTCTCCATCACAAGCTTAAAGAGATATTTTATTTAATGGAAGAAGGGGCCCAGATGGTCTCTGTTCCTGGGATGAAAATGGACAGGAGGATGCAGATTAGACAAAAAAAAAACCAAACCTCATAAAGGTTGAGACGTTAAAATGGGTTGCCAGAAGGGCATATGCAAACTCCATTCCTGGGGTATTTGAAATGAACATAGACGCAAATCTTCCTGACATCATTTACATGTGGAGCCTGCCTGGAAGCAGGTGGTTAGATACAATGTCTTAGCAGGCAACCGATCCTAGTGTGCATAAGATGGAAAGGAGGCCAGTCCATTAGCCTCAATCCATTCCCTCCTGTTGGCTCCCACCATATCCGGGGGTCTCTATGGGATTACTAGAATGGAAGGTTCCCAGTTAGGCTGGGGAAAAGGAGTGGTGGAAAGAGAAACAGGCTGGAGCCCCCGCAGAGGTGACTGCCTTGCATGGGCCGTGGCCCCATCCATTCCCCCACTGGCTCAGCCTGACCTGGCCCCAACTCAGAGCAGTGTTTGGCTGCTGAGCAATCACAGCGCTGGTTATTGGACAGGAAAAATAACTCACAGGGAAGGGCGGGCCGGGGCAGGTGGGGTTAGAGCATCAAGTGGAGAGGTCTCAGCCATACGCGAGGGCTCTCAGGCCTTCCGGGGGGCTCCTTGAGGCATTCTCCAGTAGGTTCTTGGGTATGTCTGACCCAACTAGACCGGGCACACCCTCTGCGAGCCAGGCTGAGCCCACCGTGGCCCTGAGCTACTCTGCCTTGTCCTCTGTGGAGCTAAGCGACCTGGGGAGTTGGTGGGACCGTATCGCAGATGGCCAGAGAAGGAAAATCAGGAATATTTACAAAGCTTTTGTGGGAAATCCACCATCCGGTCCTTCAGCGGGCCCCTTGAAGTTTTGTGCCAGCCTGGGAGAGAAGCTCTGGAGGCTCAGCTCTATGCCGTGGCTGCCCTGAAAGGGAATCTGGTGACCTCATCGGCTTCAGCAGGGCAGGGTGCCCCTGCCGGGGGTGGAGCCTTTTGGTGTCCCAGGCTCCAGCCAGCCAGTATGTGGAGATGGAGCGGTTTGGGACTCGTGGGGTGTGAAGAGAAAATTACCTCTAATTGGAGGGTTGGGCTAAAAATAGCCCCATTCTGTAAACAAAATGGAACAGGCAGCAAACACACAGCCCCCATGATGCCTGCATTCAGGAGCCCTGTGGTGTCGGCAGCAGCAGAGCCTAATTACGTGTCTAGAATTCCCCCTCATTAAGAGCCCACCCAACAGAGTCCTGGCTAGCTGATAGATCTGGGCTGGGATTCGGGAAGAGTATGAACTCCAAAACACAGGAGCTGACTGCGCAGTGAGAGCTGGGGCTCCTGGGTCCTCCTGCCCCCCTAGCCACCCACTTGTCCTTCAAGTCCCCAATTTTCCCTTCACGTGGCCTTTAAAAGGGAAGTTTGCTTACTCATTCACGATGAGTCAAAAAAAATGTGCCAGGAGCAAAAAAGACTGGATGACTGTAAACTTGCTGTGGGAGAACCTGTCTACCAATCCTGTTGTATTGTACTCTCTGAGTGCTTTGTGCAGTGCTCTGAATACAGTAAGTGCTCAATAAATTCATTCATTCAATCGTATTTATTGAGCGCTTACTATGTGCAGAGCAGTGTATTAAGCGCTTGGAAAGTACAGATAGGCAACATGTAGAGACGGTCCCTACCCAACAAGGGGCTCACGGTCAACAAAACAAGTTTGTGTCAATACCATCAGAATAGATAAATAGAATTATAGCTATATACACATCATTAATAAAATAGAGTAATAAGTATGTACAAATAAACACAAGTGCTGTGGGAAGGGGAAAAGGATAGGGCAGAGGGAGGGAGTGGGGGGGATGGGGAGGGGAGGTGGAGCAGAGGAAAAGGGGGGCTCAGTCTGGGAAGGCCTCCTGGAGGAGGTGAGCTCTCTGTAAGGCTTTGAAGGGAGGAAGAGAGGTAGTCTGGTGGATGTGTGGAGGGCTTAGTACAGTGCTCTGCACACAGTAAGCGCTCAATAAATACGATTGAATGAATGAATGAGGGCATTCCAGGCCAGGGGTAGGACGTGGGCCAAGGGTCGAGGGCGGGACAGGAGAGAATGAGGCACAGTGAGGAGGCTAGCGGCAGAGGAGTGGAGTGTGAGGGCTGGGCTCTAGAAGGAGAGAAGGGAGGTGAGGTAGGAGGGGGCAAGGTAATGGAGAGCTTTGAAGACGATAGTGAGGAGTTTTTGCTTCATGCGAAGGTTGAGAGGCCTGGAAATTTTTGAGAAGGGGAGTGACATGCCCAGAGCGTTTCTGTACAAAGATAATCCGGGCAGCAGATTGAAGAATAGACTGAAGCAGGGAGAGACGGGAGGATGGGAGATCAGAGAGGAGGCCGATGCAGTAATCCAGCTGGGATAGGATAAGAGATTGAACCAACAAGGTAGCGGTTTGGATGGAGAGGAAAGGGCAGATCTTGGCGATGTTGTGAAGGTGAGACGGGCACGTTTTGGTAACGGATTGGATGTGTGGGGTGAATGAGAGAGCGGAGTCGAGGATGACGCCAAAGTTGTGGGCTTGTGATACGGAAAGGATGGCAGTGCCGTCCACAATGATGGTAAAGTCATGGAGAGGACAGGGTTTGGGAGGGAAGATAAGGAACTCAGTCTTGGACATGAATACCATTGATTGATTGATTGATGACATCTACTTTCTCACCATGGGGGAAAGCAAACTGGTATAGCTTTGGTGAGGATGGCTCCTTTATTGTATGTGCTGCCAAAGCTGCATTTAAATAGAAAGAATAATACCCCAGTGACCACACCTTAATCAGCCCCAGGCACAGGTCCAATTCCTTCTTCCTGGGCTTCCCATGAGCAGCGAACAGATCTGATCTCAGAGAGTCAGATGGCTGGGGATGCAACTCTTTAAGTTAGTGTAGAGCCTAAGGGCCCTGAGAGAGAGAAATGGGTATCCTCTACTGTAATCATTGCTGTGGAGGCTCCAACACTGGAGATTAAAACAAAAAAATGGTCTTGGAGGGCTGAGACACTTGCAGACCTGGAGGAGGTAAGTGGAGGCAGTTGACCTTCTCTAGCCCCTTCCATCTCCAGGCCACAAAAATGTGAGGCAAGATACCATTTTCCTGAAAAAATCAAGGGTACTTAATAGGATGGTCTGTTGACAGAATAATAATTGTGGTATTTGTTAAGCGTTTACACTGTATGTACTAAGTGCTGGGGTGGATACAAACAAAATGGGTTGGACACAGTCCCTGTCCCACATGGTGCTGGCAAGCTCAATCCCCGTTTTACAGATAAGGTAACTGAGCCCCAGAGAAGTCAAGTGACAGACTTTGGAAAAATCCTTCCCAGACTAGGATTTTAAATCGAAAAAAATCAAAGAAGTTGTCTTGTAGGAACTCTATTTCAGATGAACAAAGTATAATCAATTCTCTGATGACTCGGCGATATGTTCCCAAGGATCTGTGCATTAAGGAACAACCACGCTATGATTCGCTGACCTCAGAGATACTCTCAAGTGAAGTCACAGCGATACCCCCTCACCCATCAACAACTGTATCTGACTCCTTCCCTCAGGAGTGGAGTCACACTGGTGGCTGCATGGTCTTGTGGAAAGAACACAGGGTCACGAGTTAGGAGAACTGGATCTTATCCCACCCTGTCACTTGATTTGGACCAAATCACTTAAACTCTTGACTCTGCTCTCTCACTTAGGGAAGCAGCGTGGCTCAGTGGAAAGAGCCCAGGATTTGAAGTCAGAGGTCATGGGTTCAAATCCTGGCTCCACCAATTGTCAGCTGTGTGACTTTGGGCAAGTCACTTAACTTCTCTGGGCCTCAGTTACCTCATCTGTAAAATGGGGATTAAGACTGGAAGCCCCCCATGGGACAACCTGATCACCTTGTAACCTCCCCAGCACTTAGAAAAGTGCTCTGCACATAGTAAGTGCTTAATAAATGCCATTATCATTATTATTATTATTATTAACTCTCCGGACCTGTTTGCTCAGCTGAAAAATGTAATTTAATGCCTCCCTCTCCCTACCTCACAGAGATGCTGTGAGGATGAATTGAGATAATTGATGGAATAGCATTTTGGGAAAAATGAAGAGCTATACAAATTCAAGGAGGTAAGGAGGCTCTGCCATTTGTCCGCTGTATGACCTTGGGCAAGTCACTTAACTTCTCTCTGCATTAGTTTCCTCTTCTGTAAAATGAGGATTAAGATTGTGAGCCCCACGGAGGACAACCTATTTACCTTGTTTCTGCCCCAGCTCTTAGAAGAGTACTTGGCACATAGTAAGTGATTAACAAATACTATCATTATTATTATTAAGAATGGGAATCCCTTATGCAATCCATGCTGGTGAAACCTAGAGGGCGAGACCATTCCAACTGTCCTTGGAAATCCTTTGGAGATCCTGGAATTAACTTCTTCTTGAATATGGAGGGACTGAGGCATAGTGGAAGAATGCTAGGTCCCTAAAGGAACAAATGCATCAGCACAACAGAGTACATACTGGGCATCCAGAGGGGAAAGGATTTTTGACCACATATCAGTTTTTTCATCTGCTCCAACATCTGGACAGACTCTCTCCTGAATTCAAATCATCTTGGAATCTGAGGGGCAGATAAAGATAGATCCTCAAGGTGTGCAGTGGAGCGTCCAGTTGGAGATCACTAGAGGCTGGGAAGGGATACAGTATCAGGGAGTGCCAGGTAAGGAGCACCCAGGGATGGGCCTGGTTGTAGTACAGTGCTTAGTACAGTGCTCTGCACACAGTAAGCGCTCAATAAATACGATTGAATGAATGAATAGTAGTGCTGGCAGGGAGGGAAGGAAAGTGGACTGTGTGCCCTTTCGACCCTGTTAGAGTCTCCCAGCCAGGGATTGGGAGAAAGATAGAGTCTAACAGCCCTGGAGACCAGGATACTACAGAGAATGGCCGGGGCTGGGATCGAATCAGCAGAGGAGAAATAGACTGCCCCTTCCCTGAACCCAGACCTGTTCTCCCTCTCAGCTCTTCTGACGCAGGAGTGAGAGAGATAGGAAATAGGAGAGGGGGCTATTGTGAAAGGTTACTGAACAGCATTGGGTGGGGATTTCTTTACTCCCAGCCTCTCTGAGTTTAAGGAATGGGAACAGGCTGAGATGGCTTTTGGGGGACAGGGAATCCTATGGCCTTGGCTTGCTGCTCCCACTGGTTTGCGGCCAGATGTTGGGACCCCCACTTGGGGTTCAGCGGAGTGAGAATCAGAGGATGGAGCCTCCCCCGCCCATCCACTCTCCTTTCTGGCAGCTGAAGATAGGCAACAGTGACTTTCTGCACCTGCAGTAAACTCATCTCTTGCAGCACGGCTGAGCCGTATTTTGTGCTGGGTTAAACTGGCTTAGTGCATGTAAACTGTCACTTGTCTCATTTGCAGCAGCAGGAGCCAAAAGAGAATTCCAGCCTTGCCTGTTGGCAGCTCATGCACCGCATGCCTTGCTTCCCCAGTGACACGCCCACCGTAACTATATTGCATTTTATAAAACACACACACTCGGATTGCGAGGCCCTCGGGGGCCTGGGATCACGTCCAATTCCCACCTGCGTATTTTCTCCCAGGACAGAGTTGGCACCCAATAAGCACTTAATAAATAATATTACTACTACTAACACCCACATGCATATATACACACACACACAAATACACCCATTAGCGAGGACAGCACGGTGAAAAATGCAGAATGAAAAAAGAAAGGCAAGGTCTTTGTCTCTGAGGAGTCACAATCTTATGGGGAAGGCAAATATGGAAAAATAATCACACAACGGTATTTACAGAGTGTTTACTGTGTGCAGAGCCTGATACTAAGTGTTCAGGATAGTGCAATAAAACACAGCTGGTGGACCCATTCCCTACCCACCAGGAGCTTACAATATAGAGGGGGAGACAAATATTAAAGTAAATTATGGACATATTCCTAAGTACTGTGGAGCTGAGGCTGGGGTGCTTACTTAAAGTACTTAAAGTGGGCACAGGCTAAGTCCATATTTTTCCTCTAGACCGTAAGCTCGTCTCGACTGTACGCTCACTGTGGGCAGGGAATGTCTGTTACACTGTTATATTGTACTCTCCCAAGCACTTACTACCAGTGCTGTGCACACAGTAAGCACCTACTAAATACAATTGATTGATAGTCACTGGAAGAGGAAGAGGGAATAGGGGAAAATGAGGGCTTAATTGGGCAGGCCTCTTGGAGGAGATGCGATTTTAATAAGGCTTTGAAGATAGAGAAAGTGGTAGTGTGTCATGTATAAAGAGGGAAGGAGTTCCAAGCCTATGAAAGACATGGGCAAGGAGTCAGTGGTGAGATAGATGAGACTGAGGTACAGTGAGTAGGTTTGTGTTCTGAAGAGCAAAGCATATGGGCTGGGCTGTAGTGGGAAATCAGTGAGGTAAGATAGGAGGGGGTGAGCAGTTTGAGTGCTTTTAAAACACCAAAATGTAATGAATGATACACTCCAAATAAAGGATTCAGCAAGAATAACAAGCACGGGATACAAAAAAAGGGCAAATGACATAAATGCAATAACATTTGCTAGAGAGAGATACCCAGGATCCTGGTGTGGTGTGTTTATCAAATTGATTTTGAGAGTAAATCTTCCGGGTACTTGACTTCTATCTTGTTCCTCCAGAGGTCATCTGTTGGGAGGGGGAAACAGCAGATAAACCCAGCGCTTTGCCAGCAAACGGACCTTTTCCATAAAGAGGCCTAACAGTTATCTGAAGCAAGAAAAGAGATCATTCTTATCCTCCTGTAGTCAAACGGAGGCTAAGGTGGTTTAAGGAGACATGGACCAAGCACCATGTGGCGTCCTGTGAATTACTGAGCTGTAAGACCACTGGTCTAGACAGGTAGGGTCAATCCTTCCTCCCGCATTCAGCCTTTGGTTTTCTTCCTGTATTGAAAATCATTCCAAATGCTCTAATTGAAGTTTAAAACCCATCCCCATCACCCCGGTCAACTGTTCCGGGCATTTAACTCCTTCCACAACCTTGTTCACTTTAAGTTTAGCTTATCTTGCCTTAACTCTGCCCTCTCCTCTCCCAGGCAAAACTATTTCTCCTCCCTTATTGACACCCATGCCCATCATCCCCATCAACTGTTCCGGACATTTAAATCCCTCCTCAGGCCCCCTGTTCCTCCCCCTTCCCCATCCCTCACCCCCAACCATCTGGCCACCTATTTCATTAGGAAAATTAACACCATCAGGTCTGAGCTCCTCAAAGTCACCCCTCCGCCTTCTCCATCTCCCCTGCTCTTGACCCCCTCCTCTACTTTCCCATCCTTCATAGCAGTATCTTCAGAGGAGATCTCCTCCCTCCTCTCGAGGGCCACCCCCTCCACCTGTGCTTCTGACCCCATTCCCTCTCACCTTATAAAAACTCTCACCCCTTCCCTCCTCACTTCCTTAACTTCCATCTTCAACCTCTCAGTCTCCAACGGCTTCTTCCCCTCTGCCTTCAAACATGCCCACATCTCCCCCCATCCTAAAAAAACCCTCCCTTGACCCCACTGCCCCCTTCAGTTTCTGCCCCATCTCCCTCCTACCCTTCCTTTCCAAGCTCCTAGAGCAAGTCATCTACACTCGCTGCCTCGAACTCCTCTCATCCAACTCTGTCCTGGACCTCCTCCAATCTGGCTTCAGTCCCCTCTACTCCACCGAAACAGCCCTCTCAAAGATCACCAGTGACCTCCTTCTTGCCAAATCCAATAGCTTCTACTCTATCCTAATCCTCCTTGACCTCTCAGCTGCCTTTGACACTGTTGACCATCCCCTTCTCCTCAATACATTATCCAACCTTGGCTTCATGGACTTCGTTATTTCTGGGTTCTCTTCTTATCTCTCTGGCCCTGTGTTCTCAGTTTCCTATGCGGCTCCTCCTCCCATCCCCTAACTGTAGGGGTTTCTCAAGGGTCAGTTCTTGGTCCCCTTCTGTTCTCCATCTATACTCACTCCCTCATTTGCTCCCGCGGCTTCAACTATCATCTCTACGTGGATGATACCCAAATCTACATCTCCTCCCCTGTTCTCTCTCCCTCCCTCCAGGCTCGTATCTCTTCAGGACATCTCCACCTGGATGTCCGCCCACCACCTGAAACTCAGCATGTCCAAGACTGAGCTCTTTATCTTCCCTCCCAAACCCTGTCCTCTTCCTGACTTTCCCATCACTGTGGACAGCACTACCATCCTTCCTGTCTCACAAGCCCTCAACCTTAGTGTCATCCTTGACTCTGCTCTCTCATTCACCCCACATATCCAATACATCACCAAAACCTGCCAGTCTCACCTTCACAACATTGCCAAAAGCCGCCCTTTCCTCTCCATCCAAACCGCTACCTTGTTAGTACAATCACTCATCATATCCAGACTGGAATACTGCATCAGCCTCCTTTCTGATCTCATCATCATCATCAATCATATTTATTGAGTGCTTACTATGTGCAGAGCACTGTACTAAGTGCTTGGGAAGTACAAATTGGCAATATATAGAGACAGTCCCTACCCAACAGTGGGCTCACAGTCTAAAAGGGGGAGACACAGAACAAAACCAAACATACTAACAAAATAAAATAAATAGAATAGATATGTACAAGTAAAATAAATAAATAAATAAATAAATAGAGTAATAAATATGTACAAACATATATACATATATACAGGTGTTGTGGGGAAGGGAAGGAGGTAAGATGGGGGGATGGAAGGGGGACGAGGGGGAGAGGAAGGAAGGGGCTCAGTCTGGGAAGCCCTCCTGGAGGAGGTGAGCTCTCAGCAGGGCCTTGAAGGGAGGAAGAGAGCTAGCTTGGCCGATGGGCAAAGGGAGGGCATTCCAGGCCCGGGGGATGACGTGGGCCAGGGGTCGGTGGTGGGACAGGCGAGAACGAGGTACAGTGAGCAGATTAGTGGCGGAGGAGTGGAGGGTGCAGGCTGGGCTGGAGAAGGAGAGAAGGGAGGTGAGGTAGGAGGGGGCGAGGTGATGGACAGTCTTGAAGCCCAGGGTGAGGAGTTTCTGCCTGATGCGCAGATTGATTGGTAGCCACTGCAGATTTTTGAGGAGGGGAGTAATATGCCCAGAGCGTTTCTGGACAAAGATAATCCGGGCAGCAGCATGAAGTATGAATTGAAGTGGAGAGAGACACGAGGATGGGAGATCAGAGAGAAGGCTGATGCAGTAGTCCAGACGGGATAGGATGAGAGCTTGAATGAGCAGGGTAGCGGTATGGATGGAGAGGAAAGGGCGGATCTTGGCAATGTTGCGGAGCTGAGACCGGCAGGTTTTGGTGACGGCTTGGATGTGAGGGGTGAATGAGAGAGCGGAGTCGAGGATGACACCAAGGTTGCAGGCTTGTGAGACGGGAAGGATGGTAGTGCCGTCAACAGAGATGGGAAAGTCAGGGAGAGGACAAGGTTTGGGAGGGAAGACAAGGAGTTCAGTCTTCGACATGTTGAGCTTTAGGTGGCGGGCAGACATCCAGATGGAGATGTCCTGAAGGCAGGAGGAGATGCGAGCCTGGAGAGAGGGGGAGAGAGCAGGGGCAGAGATGTAGATCTGGGTGTCATCAGTGTAGAGATGATAGTTGAAGCCGTGGGAGCGAATGAGGTCACCAAGGGAGTGCGTGTAGATTGAGAACAGAAGGGGACCAAGCACTGAACCTTGGGGAACCCCCACAGTAAGAGGATGGGAGGGGGAGGAGGAGCCTGCAAAAGAGTCTGAGAAAGAACAACCGGAGAGATAAGAGGAGAGCCAGGAGAGGATGGAGTCTGTGAAGCCAAGGTCAGATAGCGTGTTGAGGAGAAGGGGGTGGTCCACAGTGTCAAAGGCAGCTGAGAGGTCGAGGAGGATTAGGACAGAGTATGAGCCGTTGGATTTGGCAAGCAGGAGGTCATTGGTGACCTTTGAGAGGGCAGTTTCCATGGAATGTAGGGGATGGAAGCCAGACCGGAGGGGGTCGAGGAGAGAGTAGGTGTTGAGGAATTCTAGGCAGCGCGTGTAGACAACTCATTCAAGGAGTTTGGAAAGGAATGGTAGGAGGGATATGGGGCGATAACTAGAAGGTGAGGTGGGGTCAAGAGAGGGTTTCTTTAGGATGGGAGAGACATGGGCATATTTGAAGGCAGAGGGGAAGGAACCAGTGGAGAGTGAGCGGTTGAAGATGGAGGTTAAGGAGAGGAGAAGGGATGGAGCGAGAGATTTCATGAGATGAGAGGGAATGGGGTCAGAAGCACAGGTGGCCGGAGTAGCACTTGAGAGGAGGGAGGAGAGCTCCTCTGAGGATACTGCTGGGAAGGATGGGAGAGTAGCAGAGAGTGTTGAGAGCCGGGGGTTTGGAGAAGTGGGGGAAGGGACTTTGGGGAGGTCGGACCTGATGGATTTAATTTTGTTAATGAAGTAGGAGGCCAGATCGTTGGGGGTGAGGGAAGGAGGAGGGGGAGGAACCGGGGGCCTGAGAAGGGAGTTGAATGTACGGAAGAGCAGGCGGGGGTGATGGGCATGGGTGTCAATAAGGGAGGAGAAATAGTTTTGTCTGGCAGAAGAGAGGGCTGAGTTAAGGCAGGAAAGGAGAAACTTGAAGTGAACGAGGTTGGCATGGTGTTTAGACTTTCGCCAGCAGCGTTCGGCAGCTCGAGCATAAGAGCGAAGGAGGCGGACAGTGGCAGTGATCCAGGGCTGTGGGTTAGTGGTACGAGAGCAGCGAAGGGAAAGGGGAGCGAGTGAGTCTAGCTGAGTAGAAAGGGTAGAGTTGAGAGCAGTAATCTGATCATCAAGACTGGGTAGAGAGGAGAGGGCGGCGAGGTGGGGTGTGAGGCGCTCCGAAAGATGGGTGGGGTCCAGAGAGCGGAGATCTCTGTGAGGGAGTAATACGGATTTACAGGGGAAAGGAGTGTGAGTGAGGAGGCAGGTGAGAAGATTATGATCAGAGAGAGGGATTTCAGAGTTGGTGAGGGCGGACACAGTGCAGCGGTAGCAGATGATGAGGTCGAGGGTATGACCAAGTTGGTGAGTGGGTGAGGTGGGGTGGAGGAAGAGGTTGGCAGCATCAAGGAGAGATAGAAGGCGGGCGGCAGAGGAGTCATTAGGTATATCCATGTGGATATTGAAGTCTCCGAGGATCAGAGTGGGCATGGAGAAGGAGAGAAGGAAGGTGAGGAAGGGGTCAAAGTCGTTAAAGAAGTTGGAAGTGGGGCCCGGAGGGCGGTAGATGACGGCTACAAGAATCTGGAGGGGGTGGTAGAGGCGAATAATGTGGGCTTCAAAGGAAGGGAAGGAAAGGGAAGGGGGAGGAGGGATAGTGCGAAAGCGACATTGGGGGGTGAGAAGGAAACCGACACCTCCTCCTTTTCCGGAGGAGATCTCCCAGCCTCCTGTCTTTCCCCACTTCAGTCTATACTTTACTCTGCTGCCCGGATTATCTTTGGACAGAAACGGTCTGGGCATGTCACCCCCCTCCTCAAAAATCTCCAGTGGTTGCCTATCAACCTCAGTATCAAGCAAAAACTCCTCACTCTTGGTTTCAAAGCTTTCCACCTCCTTGCCCCCTCCTACCTCACCTCCCTTCTCTCCTTCTCCATCCCAGCCTGCACACTCCGCTCCTCTGGTACTAACCTTCTCACTGTGCCTCATTCTCGCCTGTCCCACTGTCGACCCCTGTCCCACCTCCTACCTCTGGGCTGGAAGGCCCTCCCTCCTCACATCCACCAAACTGGCACACTTCCACCACTCAAAGCCCTACTGAAAGCTCACCTCCTCCAGGAGGCCTTCCCAGACTGAGCCCCCCCTTTTCCTCTGCTCCTCCACCCCATTGCCCCTACTCCCTCCCCCTGCTCTCCTCCCCTCCCCGCCCCATAGCACTTGTGTATATACGTACCTATTTATTATTCTGTTTATTTTATTAATGACATGTATATCTATAATTCTATTTATTTACATTGATCCAGTTGATGTCTGTTCACTTGCTTTGTTTTGTTTTGTTGTCTGTCTCCCCCCTTCTAGACTGTGAGCCCCTTGTTGGGTAGGGATGGTCTCCATCTGTTGCCAAATTGTACTTTCCAAGGGCTTAGTACGGTGCTCTGCACACAGTAAGCGCTCAATAAATACGATTGAATGAATGAACAGCAAACAGTTTAACCACAGCAACTCTCAAATTCCTCGCTCTGACCACAACTTACTCACCTGCCTTCACTTCTATGCGTCTTCTCCCCGTAAAACTGTCTTGTTCCCCCACAGAGACCTCCTTTAATTACCAATCAATCAATGATATTTATTGAGAGTTTACTATATGCAGAGCACTTGAGAGACTGTAATACAAAGAATTAGCAGAAATGTTCCCTGCCCATGATGAACATACAATTATCCCAAGCCATCATGCCCCATTTGGTCTCCATAGTCAAACTACTTTTTCTTGATGCACAAATCAAAGCAGGGGTGGCCTAGTGGAAGCCTGGGTGTCCGAAGGACCTGGGTTCCGATCCCAGCTCTGCCACTTGTGTGCTGTGTGACCTTGGGCCAGTCACTTAACTTCTCTGTGCCTTGGTTACATCATCTGTAAAATGGGGATTAAATTCTCCTCCCTCCAACTTTGACTGTGCACCCTATGGGACAGGGACTAGGTCCAACCTGATTAATTTGTCACTACTCCAGCACTTAGAACAGTGCCTGGCACATAGTAAGTGCTTCACAAATACCATTAAAAAAAAAAATCCACAACCTCAACTCTTCCCGCTCCACTGAACTCAACTCTTTTGCTCCCCTATACCTTCACTAACTTCACACTACCAAGCCACAGCTCTGCATCACCTCCACAATAGGCTTCATCTGCTCCTGGGCTCGAGCCACAGAGTGCTGCTGGCAGAAATCCAGACCCCACTGCCTCCACTTCCTCTCCTCCAGTTCTCTCTTTGACCTCCTAGAATATGCCTCCCAGCCTCCTTCACTCACTCAGTTAATCAATCAGTGGGTTTTATTATTGAGTGCTTACTGTAGGCAGGATACTGTACTAAGCACTTGGGAGATTACATGTTCTCTGCCCAAAATGAGTTTCCAATCACAGAAACTTCCCTCGCTAAGGTCACCAATGACTTCCTCCTTCCCAAACCAAATGGCCTCTACTCCATCCTAATCCTCCTCGACCTTTCTGCTGCCTTTGATGCTGTGGACAACTCCCTTCTCTTCGAAAAACTGCCTAGCCTTGGCTTCACTGACATTGTCCTCTCCTGGTTCTTCTATCTCTCTGGCCACCCCTTTTCAGGCCGTTTTGCGGCTCTTCCTCTGTCTCCCACCCCTTACCTGTGGGAGTCCCTCGAGGTTCAGTTCTGTGTCCCCTTTTATCTTTATCCACTTCCCCTGGAGAACTTATTCACTCCAATGGCTTCAATTATCATCTCTGTGTGGATGACTCCAAAACTTCTCCGATCATGGTCTCTCTCCCTTTCTGCAATCTCACATTTTCTCCTGTCTTCAAGATATCTCTTCTCAGATGTTCTGCTGACACCTCAAACTCAACACGGCAAAAACAGAATTCCTCAGCTGCTCACCCATACCCTGCCCTCCCACCAACCTTCCAATCACTGTAGACAACACCCTCCTCCAGTCTCACAAGTCAGAACCATAGCATGTTCCTCAACTCATCTCTCTCATTCAACCCACATATTCCAACTCTCTCCAAATCCTGTTGGTTCTTCCTTCATAACCTCTCTATGCTTGTCCAAACACTTGTTATCACCAGCCTTATCATTGACCTTTCTGCCTCCAGTCTGCCAGTCTAAACTTTACTCTGATAACCAGATCACTTTTCTAAAAAAAGTTCAGTCTACATCTTCCCATTGCTTGAAAATCTCCAATGATTGCCAACTCACCTCCTCATCAGATAGAAACTCTTTACCATTGGCTTTGAAGCACACAATCAACTCTCTCCCCACAGCACTTATCTACCCGTCCCTCTCCGTCCAAACTGCTACGAGGTTAATCTAATCCCTTGGATTAAAGCCTTAATTACTATATCAGCCTCCTTGCTGACCTTCCAGCTTCCTGCTTTTCCCCACTCCAGTCTGTCTTCACTCTGCTGCAAAATTTCTACAGAAATGTTCAGGCATGTTTCCCCTCTCCTCAGGAACATGAGAAGCAGCATCGTCTAGTGGATGGAGCACGGATCTGAGAGTCAGAAGGACCTGGGTTCTAATCCTGACTCTGCTGCCTGTCTGCTGGGTGACCTCGGGCAAGTCACTTTCCTTGAGAAGCAGCATGGCTCAGTGGAAAGAGCCCGGGCTTTGGAGTTAGAGGTCATGGGTTCAAATCCCAGCTCCACCAATTGCCAGCTGTGTGACTTTGGGCAAGTGACTTAACTTCTCTGTGCCTCAGTTACCTCATCTGTAAAATGGGGATTAAGACTGTGAGCCCCCCGTGGGACAACCTGATCACCTTGTAACCTCCCCAGCACTTAGAACAGTGCTTTGCACATAGTAAGTGCTTAATAAATGCTATCAGTATTATTATCATTATTACTTCTCTGTGCCTCAGTTACCTCATCTGTAAAGTGGGGATTAAGACTGTGAGCACCCCGTGGGACAAGCTGATCACCTTGTAACCTCCCCAGTGCTTAGAACAGTGCTTTGCACATAGTAAGTGCTTAATAAATGCTATCCGTATTATTATTATTATTACCTCTCTGTGCCTCAGTTACCTCATCTGTAAAATGGGAATTAAGACTGTGGGCCCCATGTGGGACATGAACTGTGTCCAACCTGATTACTCTGCATCTACCCCAGAGCTTAGAACAGTACCTGACTCAGAGTAAGCACTTAATGAATACCACTAAAAAGAGAACTTCCAGGGGTTGCCCATCCATCTCCACGTCAAACAGAAACTCCTTACCATTGGCTTTAAAGCACTCAATCACCTTGCCTCCTCCTATCTCACCTCGCTACTCTCCTACTATAATCCAGCCTGCACACTTTGCTCCTCTAAAACTAACCTTCTCACCTGTATCTCGAGCTCATCTATCTCGCTGCTCATGTCCTGCATCTAGCCTGGAACACCGCTCCCCCACCCCCCACAAATCCAACAGACAATTTCTCTCCCCCCTTCAAATCCTTACTGTAGGCACATCTTTCTCTAAGAGGCCTTCCCTGACTAAGCCCTCCTTTCCTCTTTTCCCATTCCTTCTGCATCTTCCTGACTTGCTCCCTATATTCATCCCCCCTCCCAGCCCCACTATTACATAATAATAATAATAATGGTATTTAAGTGCTTACTATGTGCCAAGCACTGTTCTAAATGCTGAATATATACAATATTTTTGCATTTATATTACTTTATATTGGCACACAGTATGCCCTCGATAAATATTTTTGATTAATTGATCGGGGATTTGGGCCATTTATGAACCTCACCCCTCTGGGTCTGTGGAGAGTCATACGCTCCATCCAGCACACAGTCCTGCCAGGAAGAGAGGCCCACACTCTATAACCCCCGCTCCCAACCCTCACGCTCAGAGCTACACTTTCAGCCTCATTGAGCTCTGATTTCATTCTGATCAGGGTAAGGAAGCTCTCCCGAGAACAATGAAATCATAAAAAGAGACAGAACTCGTCACAGTTGAATGTCTCTCCATTCTGCCGAGGTCTGTCCTTAGTCCATCATTTATCCTAGTAACTCGTTTCAGCCTCCAATCCTGAAATGCGGGCTCCATTTGTAGGTGAAAAATCAATGTTTTACACAGGAGCACCCCACATCCTCCCTCCCTGGGAACTCTGGCCTTTGTACCGTAGTAATTGCGACTTGACTTGCCTGTCTTGTTCTGAATTTCAAATGGTTCCTCCACAGGGATGGTAGCTTCAAAGGCAGAATATGGCACTAATGCAAACACAGTAAACCATGAGAAGCAAAGAGACTGGGATTTCTGAAAACTGCACTCATCACCTAATCATACATAGCTTCATATGTCAAAACAGTCTCCTCTGTTTTAATAAAAATATTTAATAAAAATAAGCCCTAGTCCACTAGTTGAGCTGGTAGTACTAGAACCTTCCGAGTCATTTTTAGTTGAGGTCAGAGAAGGGAAGGAGAAGAAACGAGCAGCATCAAACAACTCCTCTCTTCCCACAGCTCCAATGAGCCTATTTCTCAATTGTGTACTTGTAGTGTTCCACCTTCTTGTCAGTGGTGCATTAAGAATTCTCTTACTTCATCCAAAGATAATGAGGTTGTAGAATCAAACAATGAGCCTCCACTGCACAAGTCTCCCGAAAGGAGTGGTCATGGTATAACTGAGGCTGAATCAGATTCCATCGCTTCACTGGGCGTACTGGTCTAGAAGAAATCAGGATGGCCGGAAAGGGAGCGAGAAAGTTAAGATTAATTTCCTTTGTCTCTTCTTTCCCACTCCATTTCTGTTAGATTGTGGTAGAAAAGAAAGTCTCCATGAATTTGCTGCTCACAAACACTTGTGCTCACTGAACCTAATGATGGTGGAGGAGGGAGAGCGGTGGCCCTGGGGGATTTGGGTGAAACTGATGGAAATTTCACAGGTGAGAATAATTTTTGCTCAAAATTATTTTTGTGAGGTTAGTTGATTCCTGAAGGATTGATTGATTGAAACTCATGAAGCACTTTGAGATTCACAGTCGAAGGTGTTTAAAAGGAACAAATCTGAGGATTATTATTTTGACAGAGGATCTGTCTTCTGAAGTATCAAGCTATTTTGGGCTTGATGAAATTCCAGTCCGTGAAGTAGAGGTGTTTACAAAGGTCTGGGCTTGTTAGTAAGCACGAAGCTGGTATGATTCTTCATTTGAACTCCCTAGTTTAGCAGAAAATGGTAGAACTTTAGCTTGTTCTACAGTTTGAAATTAAAAGAGCCCCACGATTATTGTACGTGTAGTGTTTTCAGGGTATTTAGTTTCATGAGGTCCATAGGAATATATCGGGGTGTCCCTTTCCCCTCTCCTCCCATCTCTGCCCCTACTCCTATACCAGGCCAGCTAATACGTTAGCTTTGGTGTGTAGCCTCTGGTCTTCTTTCTTCTTTTTCTTCCCCCTTCCCACATCACCAGTAATCCACACTCCAGATTCTACCACGCACCTCCCACCTTCTTTTAGAGGACCATGGGGTAGGGCGGGATTGGTCTGGAGAGACTCTGGACAGAGAAATTTAATCTGTAGTGTTTCCAGGTGATATGCATGCTGTTTACTTTGGTCCAGATAAACAATAATGAAACAACTTGACTCCAGGATCAAAGGTCTGAACAAAGACCATCCTCACTGAACCGTATTAATTAGGGTTCATCACCCCTCCACAGAATGCCAAACTGTTCCAACTCTTTTCTAATCATCTTTTTCGAAAATGGTATTTGTTAAGTTCTTACTATGTGCCAGGCACTGTACTAAGTACTGGGAGCAGATAGATATGGAAAGCAGTGTGGCTCAATGGAAAGAGCATGGGCTTTGGAGTCAGAGGTCATGGGTTCGAATCCCGGCTCCACCAGTTGTCAGCTATGTGGCTTTGGGCAAGTCACTTAACTTCTCTGTGCCTAAGTTACCTCATCTGTAAAGTGGGGATGAAGACTGTGAGCCCCACGTGGGACAACCTGATCACCTCGTATCCCCCCAGCACTTAGAACAGTGCTTTGCACATCGTAAGCGCTTAACAAATGTCATCATTATTATTATGCAAGCGAATCGTGTTAGGCACAGACCATGCCCCACGTGGGGCAGGGAGTCTTAATCCCCATTTTACAGATGAGGTAACTGAGGCACAGAGAAGTTAAATGTCTTCCCCAAGGTCGCATAGCAGACTTCGTACACCACGATGTGCCAAGCAACATGAACCGGTACTTTGCAACGGGCACAGGGCTTAACGTTCGAACTTCCCAAGCTCTTAGTACAGTGCTCTGCAAACAGTAAGCGCTCAATAAATACGATTGATTGATTGATTGAATTCAGACCAGACAAAAAAGGGGTGATCTGGTATCCCTCCACTCCTTTCCCAACTGTTTCCTGAAATCAATCATCAATCAATCAATCGTATTTATTGAGCGCTTACTGTGTGCAGAGCACTGTACTAAGCGCTTGGGAAGTACAAGTTGGCAACATATAGAGATGGTCCCTACCCAACAGCGGGCTCACAGTCTAGAAGGGGGAGACGGAGAACAAAACCAAGCATATTAACAAAATAAAATAAATGGAATAGATATGTACAAGTAAAATAAATAAATAAATAGAGTGATAAATATGTACAAACATATATACATATATACAGGTGCTGTGGGGGGGTCCAAGTTGGCAACATATACAGACAGTCCCTACCCAACAGCGGGCTCACAGTCTAGAAGGGGGAGACAGAGAACAAAACCAAGCATATTAACAAAATAAAATAAACGGAATAGATATGTACAAGTAAAATAAATAAATAAATAGAGTAATAAATATGGACAAACATATATACATATATACAGGTGCTGTGGGGAGGGGGGGGTCCAAGTTGGCAACATATACAGACAGTCCCTACCCAACAGTGGGCTCACAGTCTAGAAGGGGGAGACGGAGAACAAAACCAAGCATATTAACAAAATAAAAGAAACGGAATAGATATGTACAAGTAAAATAAATAAATAAATAGAGTAATAAATATGGACAAACATATATACATATATACAGGTGCTGTGGGGGGGGTCCAAGTTGGCAACATATACAGACAGTCCCTACCCAACAGCGGGCTCACAGTCTAGAAGGGGGAGACAGAGAACAAAACCAAGCATATTAACAAAATAAAATAAACGGAATAGATATGTACAAGTAAAATAAATAAATAGAGTAATAAATATGTACAAACATATATACATATATACAGGTGCTGTGGGGGGTTCCGAGTTGGCAACATATACAGACAGTCCCTACCCAACAGCGGGCTCACAGTCTAGAAGGGGGAGACAGAGAACAAAACCAAGCATATTAACAAAATAAAATAAACGGAATAGATATGTACAAGTAAAATAAATAAATAAATAGAGTAATAAATATGGACAAACATATATACATATATACAGGTGCTGTGGGGAGGGGGGGGTCCAAGTTGGCAACATATACAGACAGTCCCTACCCAACAGTGGGCTCACAGTCTAGAAGGGGGAGACGGAGAACAAAACCAAGCATATTAACAAAATAAAAGAAACGGAATAGATATGTACAAGTAAAATAAATAAATAAATAGAGTAATAAATATGGACAAACATATATACATATATACAGGTGCTGTGGGGGGGTCCAAGTTGGCAACATATACAGACAGTCCCTACCCAACAGCGGGCTCACAGTCTAGAAGGGGGAGACAGAGAACAAAACCAAGCATATTAACAAAATAAAATAAACGGAATAGATATGTACAAGTAAAATAAATAAATAGAGTAATAAATATGTACAAACATATATACATATATACAGGTGCTGTGGGGGGTTCCGAGTTGGCAACATATACAGACAGTCCCTACCCAACAGCGGGCTCACAGTCTAGAAGGGGGAGACAGAGAACAAAACCAAGCATATTAACAAAATAAAATAAATGGAATAGGTATGTACAAGTAAAATAAATAAATAGAGTAATAAATATGCACAAACACATATGCATATATACAGGTGCTGTGGGGGGGTCCAAGTTGGCAACATATACAGACAGTCCCAACCCAACAGTGGGCTCACAGTCTAGAAGGGGGAGACAGAGAACAAAACCAAGCATATTAACAAAATAAAATAAACGGAATAGATATGTACAAGTAAAATAAATAAATAGAGTAATAAATATGTACAAACATATATACATATATACAGGTGCTGTGGGGGGTTCCGAGTTGGCAACATATACAGACAGTCCCTACCCAACAGCGGGCTCACAGTCTAGAAGGGGGAGACAGAGAACAAAACCAAGCATATTAACAAAATAAAATAAATGGAATAGGTATGTACAAGTAAAATAAATAAATAGAGTAATAAATATGTACAAACATATATGCATATATACAGGTGCTGTGGGGGGGTCCAAGTTGGCAACATATACAGACAGTCCCAACCCAACAGTGGGCTCACAGTCTAGAAGGGGGAGACAGAGAACAAAACCAAGCATATTAACAAAATAAAATAAACGGAATAGATATGTACAAGTAAAATAAATAAATAGAGTAATAAATACGTACAAACATATATACATATATACAGGTGCTGTGGGGGGGTCCAAGTTGGCAACATATACAGACAGTCCCTACCCAACAGCGGGCTCACAGTCTAGAAGGGGGAGACAGAGAACAAAACCAAGCATATTAACAAAATAAAAGAAATAGAATAGATATGTACAAGTAAAATAAATAAACAAATAGAGTAATAAATATGTACAAACATATATACATATATACAGGTGCTGTGGGGGGGTCCAAGTTGGCAACATATACAGACAGTCCCTAGCCAACAGTGGGCTCACAGTCTAGAAGGGGGAGACGGAGAACAAAACCAAGCATATTAACAAAATAAAATAAACGGAATAGATATGTACAAGTAAAATAAATAAATAAATAGAGTAATAAATACGGACAAACGTATATACATATATACAGGTGCTGTGGGGGGGTCCAAGTTGGCAACATATACAGACAGTCCCTACCCAACAGTGGGCTCACAGTCTAGAAGGGGGAGACGGAGAACAAAACCAGGCATATTAACAAAATAAAATAAACGGAATAGATATGTACAAGTAAAATAAATAAATAAATAGAGTAATAAATATGGACAAACAAATATACATATATACAGGTGCTGTGGGGGGGGGGGGTCCAAGTTGGCAACATATACAGACAGTCCCTACCCAACAGCGGGCTCACAGTCTAGAAGGGGGAGACAGAGAACAAAACCAAGCATATTAACAAAATAAAATAAACGGAATAGATATGTACAAGTAAAATAAATAAATAAATAGAGTAATAAATATGTACAAACATATATACATATATACAGGTGCTGTGGGGGGGTCCAAGTTGGCAACATATACAGACAGTCCCTACCCAACAGTGGGCTCACAGTCTAGAAGGGGGAGACAGAGAACAAAACCAAGCATATTAACAAAATAAAATAAACGGAATAGATATGTACAAGTAAAATAAATAAATAGAGTAATAAATATGTACAAACATATATACATATATACAGGTGCTGTGGGGGGGTCCAAGTTGGCAACATATACAGACAGTCCCTATCCAACAGCGGGCTCACAGTCTAGAAGGGGGAGACGGAGAACAAAACCAAGCATATTAACAAAATAAAAGAAACGGAATAGGTATGTACAAGTAAAATAAATAAATAGAGTAATAAATATGTACAAACATATATACATATATACAGGTGCTGTGGGGGGGTCCAAGTTGGCAACATATACAGACAGTCCCTACCCAACAGCGGGCTCACAGTCTAGAAGGGGGAGACGGAGAACAAAACCAAGCATATTAACAAAATAAAAGAAACGGAATAGATATGTCCAAGTAAAATAAATAAATAAATAGAGTAATAAATATGGACAAACATATATACATATATATAGGTGTTGCGGGGGGACGAGACTGAAAAAGACAAGTGGAGTGGACGCCGCTGCCCCTCCGTCTGGATCTCGGCATTCCCCTATCCGACCCGCCGCCGTCCCCACCCCGGATGGGAACGCGACCCATTCCCGAGGCCCCAGCTCGCCGCGCACGGCCCGCTAGCATCCTCCGGGCCGTGGCAACGGGCTTTCCGCATCCCCGTCACCATGGAGACGGCGCTGCCCGGGCGGGCGGTTGCTATGGTAGCAGGGAGGCGGGTCCGCCGGCGGCGCAGGCGCAGTGCGGGGCGGCTACCGACTCGGCTGGCGGTGGCCCCGGCCCTCCTGCTCATCCCCGACATGGCGCTGAGCTGGTGGTCGCCGCTGTGGCCCCCGTTGCCCCGGCTCCTCCTGCTCCCGCTGCTGCTGCGGGGTGAGTGGGGGCTCCTCGGAGGGAGGGAGGGAGGGCCCGGGATCCTTCGGGGGGCACCGAGGACCCCGGAGGATGCTCCTGCTGCTGCTGCTGTTGGGCGGAGGAGCGGGCAAGGGAGGGCCACCCGACAGTGTCAGGGGACAGTGGCTTGTGGTGAGAGCTTGTGGAGATGGAGTTGGGCAAAGGCCTTGAGGTTAGGAGATGGCTAAATCCCAAAGAGGATCAGGACAAGAGGGAGAGAACCCAGCGGGACTGGGAAAAGTGGAGACATGTCTATTCTATTGATTTTATTTGGTTAGTATGGTTGGTTTTGTTCCCTGTCTCCCCCTTTTAGACTGTAAGCCCACTTGTTGGGTAGGGACTGTCTCTAGATGTTGCCAACTTAGGACAGTGCTGTGCACACAGGAAGCGCTCACTAAATACGATTGATGATGGTGATGAGACGGTGAGCCCGCTGTTGGGTAGGGACCGTCTCCAGATGTTGCCAACTTGGGCTTCCCAAGCGCTTAGGACGGTGCCCTGCACACATGAAGCGCTCAGTAAATACGATTGATGATGGTGATGAGACGGTGAGCCCACTGTTGGGTAGGGACTGTCTCTAGATGTTGCCAACTTGGACTTCCCAAGCGCTTAGGACGGTGCCCTGCACACAGGAAGCGCTCAGTAAATAGGATTGATGATGGTGATGAGACGGTGAGCCCGCTGTTGGGTAGGGACTGTCTCCAGATGTTGCCAACTTGGACTTCCCAAGCGCTTAGGACGGTGCTCTGCACACAGGAAGCGCTCACTAAATACGATTGATGATGGTGATGAGACGGTGAGCCCACTGTTGGGTAGGGACTGTCTCCAGATGTTGCCAACTTGGACTTCCCAAGCGCTTAGGACGGTGCTCTGCACACAGGAAGCGCTCACTAAATACGATTGATGATGATGATGAGACGGTGAGCCCACTGTTGGGTAGGGACTGTCTCTAGATGTTGCCAACTTGGACTTCCCAAGCGCTTAGGACGGTGCTCTGCACACAGGAAGCGCTCAGTAAATACGATTGATGATGGTGATGAGACGGTGAGCCCACTGTTGGGTAGGGACTGTCTCTAGATGTTGTCAACTTGGACTGCCCAAGTGCTTAGTACAGTGCTCTGCACACAGTAAGTGCTCAATAAATACGATTGATTGATTGATTGATCCCCCGGGTTGGTTGTTGCTTTTGTTTTCCCGGGGGTCAGCTGTTCACCACTGGCCGTGTCTGAAAACAGGCAACTCCGCCAGCCCAATCCAAGGACAACACTAGTGTGCATTTCACCGCCAACTTGTACTTCCCAAACGCTTAGTATTAATAATAACAATAATAATGATGGTATTTATTAAGCGCTTACTATGTGCAAAGCACTGTTCCAAGCGCTGGGGAGGCTGCGAGATTATCAGGTTGTCCCTCATGGGGCTCACAGTCTCAATCCCCATTTTACGGATGAGGTAACTGAGGCACAGAGAAGTTAAGTGGCTTGCCCAAAGTCATAGTTGATAAGCAGTGGAGCCAGGATTTAAACCCATGACCTCTGACTCCAAAGCCTGGGCTCTTTCCACTGAGCCACGCTGCTTCTCTTAGTACACAGTAAGCGCTCAATAAATACGATTGAATGAATGAATGAATCAAATCGGGTCTGTGACAAGGGTGAGAGCCCATCTGAAGAACGGATAGGCTAAGTAATAATAATAATAATGTTGGTATTTGTTAAGCACTTACTGTTCGTTCATTCAATCGTATTTATTGAGCGCTTATTGTGTGCAGAGCACTGTACTAAGCGCTTGGGAAGTACAAGTTGGCAACATATAGAGACGGTCCCAACCCAACAGTGGGCTCACAGTCTATGTGCAAAGCACTGTTCTAAGCGCTGGGGTAGATAACAAGGTGATGAGGTTGTCCCACGTGGGGCTCACAGTCTTCATCCCCATTTCACAGATGAGGGAACTGAGGCCCAGAGAAGTTAAGCGACTTGCCCAAAGTCACACAGCTGACAAGTGGCGGAGCCGGGTGTGGCACCAGAGTCAGGCCGGGGATGGTGGGGTGGGGGGAGGTCAGGATGGTCAGATCCAGACCTGTATATATGTTTGTACATGTTTATTGCTCTATTTATTTATTTATTTATTTTACGTGTACATATTTATTCTATTTATTTAATTTTGTTAATATGTTTCGTTTCGTTGTCTGTCTCCCCCTTCTAGACTGTGAGCCCGCTGTTGGGTAGGGACCGTCTCTCTATGTTGCCAACTTGTACTTCCCAAGCGCTCAGTACAGTGCTCTGCACACAGTAAGCGCTCAATAAATACGATTGAATGAATGAATGAGTGAATGACAGTCCATTGTGTCCAGCTCCCCGGGCGAAATATGTGGTAGTCCCATTTGGGATGCCTGGTTGCCCATCTGTCTCCGTGGAAGAGAGGGGAGTTGAGCATGGGGAAACAGTCTTCCATTCCTTAAGGGTCAGCCTTTCCAGGGCTGCTGTTTACCAGCTTACTATCCATTTGCCACTCCCTGCCGCTTCCCAGGCCTGGAAACAGGAAGAAAACTGTTTTAGGAAAAAGCACCTCAGTGTTTACTTTGAACATCTGCCCAGGTACTCGATTTCAACCTCCATTGTAGCGATGATGGAAAGAGGGCTCTGGGGAAAAACTCCGGGCTCCCCGATGATCCAGCATGTGGCTGGGGCTGTGGGAGGTGGCCACACCCTTTGCCTGCATTTGTTTTCCCAAAACAAAAGGGGTCAGGGAAGATAAGTAAGTGATCAGGACAAGGGTGTCAGGAATGTCCAGCTCCTGGCTAGGGTGCTAAGGCTGACAGTGTCACATTCACTCCCTGCAACAAACGCTTATTGTTGGAGAGACCCAGCCACATGAGAGTTTGCAGTTTTCGGCTCAGAAACAGTTGCTAATTCAGTTCAGGAATGAGCTTTGGTTTGTTTGTTGTCTACTAATAAAAGCTGGGAAGCACAGGCATCTTCACACCCCGTCTTCCCCATTTATGGCACTGCTACAGGGGCTTGCTCTCCCGGATCGTGGAACTTAACTGAAGCAACAGTGAACAACAGGTGCAGATAGACCTTCAAGAGGCTGACAGGAAATGTGAAGGGATGGACAGGGATTAAACTTGCCCGAACCTTATGGAGGGGTGTAACACCATCTCTGCTGCCCGGTGTCATCATTCATTAGTTTTTAGGCATTAATCTAAATCGACTCGGCTTCCCAAGTCTCAGATCTTTGATCTCCCTCCCATTAGCAGATGGACTTTGCAGTGGTCCTTTAGGACCCTACCGTCTAGGAAAGGGTCTGTAGACCAGATTTGGGGAACACAGGTGCAGCTGCTATCCGATATGACTCAAGTTCATTGGATCGTTTCTTTAGGCTGGAGAGTTGATGTGGATCAGCCCAGCCAAGCCACCTATTAAGCTGTTAGGTATCAAATACTGCTTGGTTGAACTGGTAGCATGTGGGATTCAGGTTTGCAAATGTTATGTCAGTTGCTGGTTGTGAGTGATAATAACTCTACGGAATCCCTTCATGGCCCAGAAAAAAGATATTGCAATTGGAACTCAAGCCAGAGCAATTTGTAATTCTGAGAAAAGTCAACTTAGGTATTAAAGCTTAATATAATCTGCAAAGGGACATTTCCGGGTAAAATTAAAAAAAAAAACACCTCATGGACTTTTATCCTTAAATCTTTATCCCTAAATTGTCCATCAGAATTTGTTCAAATGCTGGGAAATGGAGTGGTGTGGTTCAAAACTGTTCCTTTCTTTACGTTGGCTCTTTAGTTCTGTTTAACTTTGGAGACACTGAACATCATCTCCACTCTTCTGCTCTTTTTTTAATGAAGTCCACCTGTCCCTAGAGCAAGCAACAGGTTTCAAGTCAGCTGTTCATGCCAAGAATGACTCCTTGGCCCTCGCCTGTTCTTAAGTGCTTTGGGGCTTGGAAGCAGGCGTGGATGGCTATCCTATCCTGCCTAGATTACTGCATCAGCCTCCTTGCTGACCTCCCAACCTCCTGTCTCTCCCCACTCCAGTCCATACTTCACTCCGTTGCCTGGATCATCTTTCTACAAAAACATTCAGGACATGTCACTTCCCCTCCTCAAAAATCTCCAGCGATTGCCCATCCACCTCTGTATCAAACAAAACCTCCAATACCTTGCCCTCTCCCACCTCAACTTGCTTCTCTCCTTCTACAACCCAGACTGCATACTTCGCTCCTCTAATGCTAGCCTTCTCATTGTGCCCTGATCTCACCTGTCTCGCCGCTGATCCCTGGCCCATGTCCTGCCTCTGGCCTAGAACACCTTCCTTCCCCAAATTCGCCAGACAGTTACTCTCCCCTCCCTTCAAAGCCTTATTGAAGGCCCATCTCGTACAAGAGGACTTCCCAGACTACTTTTCCTCATATCCCACTCCCTTCTGTGTTGCCCTGACTTGCTCCCATTGCTCCCCCCACAACCCCCACAGCACTTATGTATGTATATCTGTAATTTTATTTATTTGTATTGATGTCTGTCTCCCCCACCTCTAGACTGCGAGCTTGATATGGGCAGGGAATGTCACTGCTTATTGTTGTATTGTATTTTCCCAAGTGCTTAGTACAGTGCTCTGCACACAGTAAGTGCTTAATAAATGCAATTGAATGAATGAATCAGTAGTCCATAGTTGTAAATAGTTATAGTATGCACTGCTTTCAGAAGAAATGCCAAAACGTGAGGTGACACAAACAAACCCAAACTATGTGATGGTCAAAGTTGGTTCAAAACAATTTGTTTGAAGATACCCAAATGAAGATCAATCAAAAACTGTCTGATGAGACCACATAATGTAACAAAAGAGGTTATGGATTCCGGACATTCAGTTTACAGCTGTTGCCAGAAAATGCGACACCCATAGATTCTGTCTGTGGAGTGTGAGTTCTTTGAATTTTTTTCCAAACACAAGTGTGGGGGGAAAAGAAAGAAAAAGATAAGTGTGTTGTGTGAAGGGAGTTTGGACACATGCTCTTGAGACCCTGTTGAGGGAATGCCCTAATAGTGACTTTGGCTTCCTTTATTTAGATAATTGCGGTCATTGTTTTTTGGGGTTTTTTTTAATGGCATTTATTAAGCGTTTACTTTGTACAAAGCACTGTTCTAAGCACTGGGGAGGTTACAAGGTGATCAGGTTGTCCTATGGGGGGCTCACAGTCTTAATCCCCATTTTACAGATGAGGGAACTGAGGCACAGAGAAGTTAAATGACTGGCCCAAAGTCATTCATTCATTCAGTCGTATTTATTGAGCGCTTACTGTGTGCAGAGCTGACAAGTGGTGGAGCCGGGATTTGAACCCATGACCTCTTACTCCAAAGCCCGGGCACTTTCCACTGAGTGCTTACTATGTGCCAAGCCCTGTATTAAGTGCTTGGGAAGATAAATATGATCAAATCATGCTCACAAGTCCAAGTTGGAAGGAGAACAGATGTTGAATCTCCAGTCTACAGATGAGGAAACTGAGGTCTAGGGAAGTTAGGTGTCTTGCCCCGGAACACACAGTAGTCAAGTGGGATTAGTAGTCTAGTAGGATTAGAGCCCAGATCCTGGGCAGGGAACATATTTACCAACTCTCTTGTACTCATCCAAGCGCTTAGTGCAGTGCTCTGCCCACAGTAAGTGCTCAATGAATACCACTGATTGATTGATTCATCGATTGCTTTGTGCAGGCTAAAATGAGGGACCAGAGGCCTGCATGTAATGGTGATTTGTCAGTACCTAAACCCCAGCTTGGAACCAGTTATACAAATGTATCCCCCAGAATGCCCAGGCCTGAAAGCAAGCTGACAAAGCAGCAGCAAATTCCTTTACACCCATTTTCACAAGGACAGTGGTAACAGCCTCCACGTTTTAAGGAACAGTCAGTACCCTCATTTCCTGCCAGTTTGCTACTGGCCAGGGCAAGCAATGAGACTTTGAAAGGCTTTCCGAGGGTAAGCCAGTGGTTCTGCTTCGCAGGGACCCCAGTGGCTTCCTTCAGCCGGGTTGGGTTAGCCATCCAACTCCTGCTCCCAAGCCCTGGCTTTCAAGCTTTCTGTTGGTAGTGGAACCATAACCCCTTTCCCAGCAGCAATTCACACAGCCGAGGATTGTGCTGTTGATTACGGCTATTTGGATGCTCAGGGAAAAGTTCGTGAACTTTTTTGGAAAGCTGGGACAGTGTAAAACATATCCCTGAAGACTTTCATCCACCAAAAGAGCAATTATGTCTAGAGCACCCCCCTTTCCCGAGCATGGACATATGCAACCTCTGAAATTGTCGGCCCAAATCATCTAGACTCGTGGCAGAAAGAATCAGCCCCATCCCATCCAATCTGCCTAGGTAGAATAGTGGCCAGCTTATTTTCCTGCCAATAACGCCTGCCAGTCTGTTCCCCAGACAAGTGGCTGGGAGAATTGCATGTGTTTTGTTTCGTCTGACAGCCATGAAATGGGCCTGCCTGCCGTCTCCTAAATGCATCGCATCCATAATGCTGGATTGGAGTCGTGCATTCTTTCCGAGTCACTTAATGAGAGATTAGCAATCGTGAGCACTGGGGTGGGGGAAGGGCAGGGAGCTAACGGCCTCCAGGGCCTTTCCCAGAAGGGGACTGGGAAGGCGGGAAGTACCCCACCCCCTGGGGAAGTGGCTGAGGGAATCTCTGTTTTCTTCATTTTAGGTGATAAGACGACAAGGCCAAGCCAGCTTCCTTTGGGGAGAAATGACATGGGAGAGGAAGCTCAGAAAGATGTTTCCTGAAAGGGAGCTGTCAGCTGACGCGTTCTTACCATTTTTTTTTCCTGAGCCACATGAGTCTCCTTGTGCGGGGTCCCTCTCTTAGCCAGCCCATGGGGCCCCTGGGATGGAGCACAGCTGTCTTGACCACTAAAGAGCTGTACATTAAGCCTTGAGACAGCTGCACCGGAGAGCAAGGTCCCAGCCCTTGCAAGATCTTTAGGTTTATTCCAGGCAGAGGGGGAGAAAGACCTGCAAAGATAGGTGGGCTGGAAACTCAGCACGTTCAGAGTTTGAGACAAGAAAGAGCAAAGGAGAGGACAAGTTACTTTTTTGTGAAGGGAAGTCAGGTGAGCCCTGAGAAGCATTTGAGAACAGCAAACTTAAATTGCAGCCGGAAGGATTTGGGAAGTTCTGTAGCTTTCAGACACTCCACCACCTTGCCCCCTCCTACCTCACCTCTCTTCTCTTATTTTACAACCCAGACAGCACACTTACGCTCCTCTGGTGCTAACCTTCTCACGGTGCCTCTATCTCCTGTCTTCTGCTAATCCGTAGTCCACATCCTGCCTCTATCCTGGAATGCTCTCCCTCCTCAAATCCAACAATTTATCTCCCTGCTTTCAAAGCCTTATTGAGAGCACATCTCCTCCAAGAGGCCTTCCCAATCTAAGCTCCATGTTTTCTCATCTCCCACTCTCTTCTACGTCACCCTGACTTGCTCCCTTTGCTCTTCTCCCATCCCAGCTCCACAGCATTAATGTACATATCTGTAATTTTATTTATTTTATTGATGTCTGTCTCCCTCCATCTAGACTGTTAGCTCGTTGTGGGCAGGGAATATGACTGTTTATTGTTGTATTGTACTCTCCCAAGCACTTAGCCCAGTGCTCGGCACGCGGTAAGTGCTCAATAAATAACGATTGAATGAAAGAAAGAATGAATGAATACTGAAACCCGTCTGGCAGAGGATTTTTTAAAAGAAAAAGGGTGGACAGCTCTCTTTAAGGAGGGGTCTGGGTGCTGTCCACCACAGAGGCAGTGGGGTAGATTAAATGACCTCTCTAGGTCCCTTCCTAGATGCAGTAGGATGCATCTCCTGGACTGTGGGAAGCAGAATTGCAACTACACTCAGCTCCCCTACAATGCGGTAACATCTCTACCTGAATGTCCTGCGCACACTTTAGACTGTCCAAAACAGAACTCAGTATCTTCCCACCCAAACCCCGTCCTTCCCCTGACTTTCCTGTGACTGTAGACAGCACCACCAATCTTCTTGTCTCACAAGACAAGTCTCTCATTCAAGAGAAGCAGTGTGGCTTAGTGGAAAGACAACAGGCTTGGGAGTCAGAGATTGTGGGTTCTAATCCCGGCTCTGCCACTTGTCTGCTATGTGACCTTGGGCAAGCCACTTCTCTGTGCCTCAGTTATCTCATCTATAAAATGGGGATTAAGACCATGAGTCCCATTTCGGACAACCTGATTACTTTGTATCTACCCCAGTGTTGTTCTAAACTGTGGCACATAGTAAGTGCTGTTAAAATACCGTAATTACTATTATTATCATTATTATTCAACCCATATATTCAATCTGTCACTAAATCCTGCCAGCTCAACCTTCACAAAATTGCTAAAATCCCCTCTTTTCTCTCCATCCTAACTGCTACCACATTAATCCAAGCACTTTATCCTATCCCACGTTGATTACTGCATCAGCCTCCTTGCTGATCTTGCTGCCTCCTGTCTCTTCCCCACTCCAGTACATACTTCACTCTGCTGCCTAGATCATTTTTCTACAAAAATATTTAGTCTGTGTTTCCCCACTCTTCAGGACCTCCATCCACCTCCACATCATTTTTAAAGCACTATCACCTTGTCCTCTCCTACCTTACCTCACTGCTTTCCTAGTTCAATCCATCTCACACACTTTGCTCCTCTATTGCCAACCTCCTCACTGTACCTTCATCTCATCTATCTCACTGCCGACCTCTTCCCTCGTCCTGCCTCTGGCCTGGAATGCCCTCCCTAACCATATCTGAAAGATGATCACCCTCCCCACTTTTAAAGCCTTATTGAAGGCATATCTCTTCCAAGAGGCCTTTCCCACCTAGGCCCTTAATCAATCAATCAGTCATATTTATTGAGAGCTTACTGTGTGCAGAGCATTGTACTAAACACTTGGAAGAATACAATTCAACGGAGTTCGTAGATACATTCCCTGCTTACAATGAGATCACAGTCTAAAGGGGGAGACAGACATTAATATGAATAAATACATATATAAATATATACACAATTTCTTCTTCTCCCACTCCCTTCTGTGTCACCCTTCCACTTAGATTTGCACCCTTTATTCACCTCTCCCTCCCCTCTACAGCACATATCCATAATTTTTTTTATTTATCCTACTGCCTGTCTCCCATTTGAGAATATAAGCTCGTTGCGGGCAGGGATAGCTCTTGATGATCCCTGCATTAAGGAAAGCTCACATCCGAGCACAACCACTTCTAACATCACACTGCGTTCTGTCTGGACCCATGCGGGTCATCAACAGACCATTTCCTAATTCCACAACAGCGTTCTCTCCAAAGTTTATAGTGAAAACACGCAGTATGGAAGAGCTGCTAGACAACTGGCTGGAGCAGTAGCAGCTGATTCCACCAGGACCTAGTCTAAGTGCCACAAGGCCAAACACATGCATAAAGCAGCTGCAGTCTGACTCCCCACCCTGGATTCCTGGAAGATGAAGTGCTCATTCCAAAAGCCTCAGCCCCATATCCCAGGAGGCAGAAAAACACCCACCGCTACTCAGCGAGACCCCGTTGTAGGTGGCCTCCAAGCCCCACCTCTGGAGGAAGAAAGGAACCCAGAGATGTGGGTGGGTGTTAAGTTTCAGGATTGTTTTCCCAGTTTCCCACGTGATTCCCCATTGGACCTTGGAGAAATAACCCTGGCGGGAAGCCGAGTCAGTTGGAAGTGAATTAAGGCGCCCCTCCTGCAAGCCATGGTTCCCCACACTGCCTCTTCCACCACTTCCACCACCACCTCCCAACCTTTTGAATAATTTACTTTTGGCTTTTGAGATACCAGGGCCGAATACGTGACTTTGGAGATCCAAGAGCCAACTGTTGGTCCTGAATTATGCCTGGCTGAGTTGAATCCTTCCTTCTCAGGACCTTAGTCTCTACAGTCCTAGATCTGAAAGGGACCTCAAGTAGTAGTAACTGTATTTGTTGAGCACCCGTTGGCTGTGGGGCACTATAATAAGCGCTTGAGAAAGCACATTAGAGAAAAGAGCCATGTTCTCTGTCCATAGCGAGCTTCCACCCTGCAGGAGACAGGTCATCTAACCCCCTGCCTCCAGTCTGACCCAACTCCCAACTGGGCTTGCCCTTCTCTCACCTCTGCTAGCATCCCATTCTCAAGCTGAGCTCAGTATGCCCAGCTTAGTAGCCCTCTTGCCTGGAAATTTCAGGGTCCCTCTAAGTGGAGATTCATAGACAGCTATGTACAGCTGTGACAGGTGGTTCTTGCACAGAGAGTAGTAGTTGCCCTCTAAATACGGGCCATATTATTATTCTGTTCACTCCTAATGTGATTAAAAGCCTGATTTTCTTGTTCATATATTTCATGAAAGGCAGCAGTTTGATAGCTTCGAGCATATGGTTACCTTGTCTTCCCTTTCCCAACTTCTGTTTATTTTGGTGAGTAACTGTTGCTCAAATTAAAGCTTGTTGTGGGCAGCAACCGTGTCTACTAATTCTGTCATGTTCTACTTGCCCAAGTGCCTAATACACTGCTCTGCATGCAGTAAGTGCTCAATAACTATGATTGATTTTATGGCAACAAACCGGATGATGGCCTTTTTTTGTGGTGTTTGTTAAGCACTTACTATGTGCCAGGCACTGTCCCAGGAACAGGGGAAGCAGCATGACCTCGTGGATAGAGCACAGGCCTGGGGAGTTAGAAGGACCTGGGTTCTGGTCCTGACTCCACTACTTGCCTGCTGTGTTACTTTGGACAAGTCACTTAACTTCTCTGTGCCTCAGTTACCTCACCTGTAAAATGAGGATTAAGATTGTGAGCCCCATGTGGGACATGGACTGTGTCCATCCAACCTGATTACCTTGTAGCTACTCCAGTGCTTAGAACGGTGCCTGGCACATGGTAAGTACTTAACAAATGCCATAAAAAAATACTAAGTGCTGGGGTAGATACAAGCTAATCAGGTTGGACACAGTCCCTGTCCCACATGGAGCTCACAGTTTTAATCCCCATTTTACAGGTGAGGTAACTGAGTCACAGAGAAGTTGTGACTTGTCCAAAGTTATACAGCAGGCAAGTGGCAGAGGCCGGATTAGAACCCAGGTCCTTCTGACACGTAGGCCCATCCTCTATCCACGAGGCCTCGCTACCTTTCTAGCAGTTCTATTTTAGGACTGGACAAGGGTGGACGTTCGAGGCTTATGGAAAACACACAGCCTAAAGGGAGGAGATGAAATCCTTGCTGACCTTTGATTCTGCATTCCTCCTCAATCTACCTAGACGTGTGTTTAGAGTAGATGGTGATCTTTGTTTTAAAGCTAAGTCACTGGAAAAGATGTCTTGGAGCCAGAACAAATGTTTTCTCCTTCTGAATCCCTGTGGCTAATGACCTACATGCTGTTTCAAGATTCACCCCAAAACTCCACTGAGCGAGTTCAGTGGCAGGGTAAATTTTCTGGGAGAATAGGTATAGTGGTCTAGTTTGGCCTTGGCTCTCCACTTTTACTTCGTGTTGTTGAGAAAGGTTTCAGGCCTTGAAGGAAGTAATATCAGCAAAAAGTGGAGGGTGGGGGGTTTGTACGTGTGCACAAGCTTGCACGCACACATACACACCACCTTTTCAGATCACATTTTGGAAAGTAGCTTTTAATGGGCCGCCCGCAAGAAAGGGAAGCAAGCTAGCGTTCAGAGCAGGTTTGAGCCTGGTGATGCAGTCGTTTCTGGAATGCAGCTGCCGTGACTTTATCATTTGCTGTGTTCGATTGAAATGCGGGGACTCTTAAACCGAGGGCCTCACCTGCAGGAAATTGCTGGATTTGTCTTTCCAGACGACAGAGCCTCAGAGATGATCTGCATGTTCACTCTCCCCATCCCCAATCTCCCAAAGGGGCAGGGAGAGAAAAAGGATGCGGGGCTGACAATTCTCTTTCGGAAAAAAATGATGCATAAAGCAGAATATCTGCCACAGCTGTAGTGCAAAGGACAGCCTTGCATTTGGTTCAGTCAGTCAGCATCTATCAAAAATCAAGCGCTTAGTACAGTGCTCTGCACATAGTAAGCGCTCAATAAATACGATTGATGGTGATCAAAAAACCTCAAAGGTTCTTATTGTATTAGGGGCTTTGAGGTGAGGGTTTAAAATGTAGTGGTGGTGTGCGTGAATGGAAAGAATGTAAGGCTAGCAATTAGGCTTTCCAGTGTGGATCTGCCATTTGACCTGCTGTGTGACCTTGGGTCACTCACTTAACCTCTCTGGGCATGAGTTTATCTCTTTGTCAAAGGTACCTGCTCTCCTTACCTCTTAGAGTTGAGCTCCATTTGGGATGGAGACTGGGTCTGATCTGATTACCAATGCTTGGCACAGGGCTTAATACATAATGAGCATGTAATAAAAACTGTGCCTACCACGAGCTAGCCTGAGACCCAAATCATTCACAGATGTATTTAAGCCCCTTGACATACATTCCGGCATTTCTTGGGCTTAGACTTTATTAGATCATTTAGCCTTCAGAGAAGACCACACCTAAATCATTCTCGGCAATTGGAAAGTGCACCTGTTTTTAAAGACCTCGGGGGAGGAAATTTCTCCCATTCTTCGCGGTCACTCACACCAGTATCTCACATTCATTCAGTCGTATTTATTGAGTGCTTACTGTATGCAGAGCACTGTACTAAGCGCTTGGGAAGTACAAGTCGGCAACATATAGAGACGGTCCCTACCCAACAACAGGCTCACAGTCTAGAAGGGGGAGACAGACAGCAAAACAACACGTGTAGACAGGTGTTAAAACTGTCAGAATAAATAGAATTATAGCTATATGCACATCATTTATAAAATAGAGCAATAAAGATGTACAAGTAAAATAAATAGAGTAATAAATATGTACAAGTAAAATAAATAGAGTAATAAATATGTACAAACATATACAGGTGCTGTGGGGAGGGGAAGGAGGTAGGGTAGGGCGGAGCGATGGGGAGGAGGAGAAGAAAAAGGGGGCTCAGTCTGGGAAGGCCTCCTGGAGGAGGTGAGCTCTCAGTAGGGCTTTGAAGGGAGGAAGAGAGCTAGCTTAGCGGATGTGCGGAGGGAGGGCATTCCAGGCCAGGGGGAGGACGTGGGCCGGGGGTCGACGGTGGGACAGGCGAGAACGAGGCACAGTGAGGAGGTTAGCGGCAGAGGAGCGAAGAGTGTGGGCTGGGCTGGAGAAGGAAAGAAGGGAGTTGAGGTAGGAGGGGGCGAGGTGATGGAGAGCCTTGAAGCCGTGAGTGAGGAGTTTTTGCTTGATTCGTAGGTTGACAGGCAACCACTGGAGATTTTTGAGAAGGGGAGTGACATGCCCAGAGCGTTTCTGTTCAAAGATAGAATCTGGGCAGCAGAGTGAAGAGTAGACTGAAGCGGGGAGAGACAGGAGGATGGGAGATCAGAGAGGAGGCTGATGCAGTAATCCAGTTGGGATAAAATGAGAGATTGAACCAACAAGGTAGCGGTTTGGATGGGGAGGAAAGAGCGGATCTTGGCGATGTTGTGGAGGTGAGACCGGCAGGTTTTCGTGACGGATTGGATGTGTGGGGTGAATGAGAGAGCGGAGTCGAGGATGACACCAAGGTTGCGGGCTTGTGAGACGGGAAGGATGGTAATGCCGTCTACGGTGACGGGAAAGTCAGGTAGAGGACAGGGTTCGGGAGGAAAGATAAGGAGCTCAGTCTTGGGCATATTGAGTTTTAGATGGTGGGCAGACAACCAGATGGAGAAGTCCTGAAGGCAGGAGGAGATGTGAGCCTGGAGGGAGGGAGGGGCCCCGTGGGCCTATGGTGGGCAGACTTGGCAAGTCACAGGACTTGCCAGAAGGAAATCCTGTCTTTCACCTGGGTATCTCAGCTGCCCATCCTTGGAAACAAGCAAGGAAGTGGCCATTGCCCATTTTCAGGCTCCAGGGCAGGGGCTGCCTTTGATCGTGGGTGAGGAGCCTCACTACAATTGGCTTTTCTGGACAATTTCCAAGTGTTTTGGCTTTAGCAAATCTAGTTTTGCCCTGATCTCTTTCTCTTTTTGATTTCACGGGTTTCGAAGTTGGGCAGCTTTGGGGCAGCACACCACCTGTCCAAGAAGTTTCTCCACTGCCAACAGCCCAGAACAAGCCTGCTACCCTGCTCCAAATCCCAGAGTCCTTTCCGACCCTCTTCCCCGTCCCTGGGAGGGGCTCGGCTCTGGTTTCTATGTCTAGAAGAGCACCGTCAACAGTGCTATCTTCAGCTACAATACGTCAATGGGTGAAGCAGAAAGCTTCAGAGCACTGAGTTCTGATTACTTTTGTTTCTTGAGAGGTCCCAGCCCCCTTCGGACTCGGTTTCTCCACCTGTCAAATAGATCTCACATAGCTATGTTGTCTTTCGGAATTAAGATAGGTACAGATAAAACGGGAATGGACAAAAGAGTCTCTTGGGGTCCAACGTGACCAAATACTTTGCAGAATCGAAGTTCCTATCGAAGTACCCCCAGGAAGGATCTGATTGAAGTGATGATGATCTACACTCACTCCCTTGGTGACCTCATTCGCTCCCACGGCTTCAACTATCATCTCTACGCTGATGACACCCAGATCTACATCTCTGCCCCTGCTCTCTCCCCCTCCCTCCAGGCTCGCATCTCCTCCTGCCTTCAGGACATCTCCATCTGGATGTCCGCCCGCCACCTAAAGCTCAACATGTCGAAGACTGAGCTCCTTGTCTTCCCTCCCAAACCTTGTCCTCTCCCTAACTTTCCCATCTCTGTTGACGGCACTACCATCCTTCCCGTCTCACAAGCCCGCAACCTCGGTGTCATCCTCGACTCCGCTCTCTCATTCACCCCTCACATCCAAGCCGTCACCAAAACCTGCCGGTCTCAGCTCCGCAACATTGCCAAGATCCGCCCTTTCCTCTCCATCCAAACTGCTACCCTGCTCATTCAAGCTCTCATCCTATCCCGTCTGGACTACTGCACTAGCCTTCTCTCTGATCTCCCATCCTCGTGTCTCTCTCCACTTCAATCCATACTTCATGCTGCTGCCCGGATTATCTTTGTCCAGAAACGCTCTGGACATATTACTCCCCTCCTCAAAAACCTCCAATGGCTACCGATCAATCTGCGCATCAAGCAGAAACTCCTCACCCTGGGCTTCAAGGCTCTCCATCACCTCGCCCCCTCCTACCTCACCTCCCTTCTCTCCTTCTACTGCCCAGCCCGCACCCTCCGCTCCTCCACCACTAATCTCCTCACTGTACCTCGCTCTCGCCTGTCCCGCCATCGACCCCCGGCCCACGTCATCCCCCGGGCCTGGAATGCCCTCCCTCTGCCCATCCGCCAAGCTAGCTCTCTTCCTCCCTTCAAGGCCCTGCTGAGAGCTCACCTCCTCCAGGAGGCCTTCCCAGACTGAGCCCCTTCTTTCCTCTCCCCTCGTCCCCCTCTCCATCCCCCCGTCTTACCTCCTTCCCTTCCCCACAGCACCTGTATATATGTATATATGGTTGTACATATTTATTACTCTATTTATTTATTTATTTATTTATTTTACTTGTACATTTCTATCCTACTTATTTTATTTTGTTGGTATGTTTGGTTCTGTTCTCTGTCTCCCCCTTTTAGACTGTGAGCCCACTGTTGGGTAGGGACTGTCTCTATGTGATGCCAATTTGTACTTCCCAAGCGCTTAGTACAGTGCTCTGCACATAGTAAGCGCTCAATAAATACGATTGATTGATTGATTGATTGATGATGATGGAGTAGAGCAGCTGGCATCAATCAGTACCTAGTTAGGCAGATGAGATCGTTTGATGTGTTCTAGTACCCAGTGTGGGCACAGGGGTGAATATGGAGGAGACCACTTCCCCTAGCCCAAAGAGGGGAGGCCCGTTCACAGATATTATGACATTTCGTCACCCTTTCTTTCAGGCAGAGGTTGAGGCAGGGTGACTTCACCCCTTGTCTGCTGTCTGACTTTGGACAATTCACTTAACTTTTCTGTGCCTCAGTTACCTCATCTGTAAAATGGAGATTAAGACTGTGAGTCCCACGTGGGACGTGGACTGTGTCCATCCAGGTTATCTTGTATCTACCCCAGTGCTTAGTACAGTGCCTGGCACAAAGTAAGCACTTAACAGACATCAGTAAAAAAAGAGTGGTGGAGTGCATCCTTAGTTCCTTTAGATCAACTCTCCTTCCTCTCCCCTACAAGCTGAGGAGAGCAGAGGTAGTCCATGGCTGGGCCAGGGAAAGCATTCAGCCATTCTACTATGGTAGCTCTGTCTCCCCTCTAGACTGTAAGCTCAGTGTGGGCAGGGAATGTGTCTATTGTTATGCTATCCCAAGCACTGAGTATAGTGCTCTGCACACAGTAAGCGCTCAATAAATGTAGTTGAATGAATGAATGAATGAGCTCTATGCATTTCTCTCTATGAGCTCTCTGCACTTCTCTATGCAGAACAGCAGCGTGGCTCAGTGGAAAGACCACGGGCTTTGGAGTCAGAGGTCATGGGTTCAAATCCCGAGTCCGCCAATTGTCAGCCATGAGAAAGAAGGGGACTGGGAAAGTGGGAGGCTTATCCCTGTCCAGGACCCACCTGAAAGGCCATTGGAGTGATTGTCAAGATCCTTCAGGGTTTGATATAATAGGTATAACAACACTGCAGGGATAGGCCATTTAGAGGAGGTGACATTTCAGAAGGTCAGAAACCCAGCTGCTCCGGGCATCCCAGGCCACAGCAGGGTGGAAAGGCAGGGGTGATAAGGATAAGTCACTTAACTTCTCTGTACCTCAGTTCCCTCATCTGTAAAATGGGGATTAAGACTGTGAGCCCCACGTGGGACAACCTGATTACCTTGTATCCCCCCCCCAGAGCTTAGAACAGTACTTGGCACACGGTAAGCGCTTAATAAATGCTATTATTATTATTATTATTATTATTTCCACTGTGAATTCTTCAACTGGGGCTGTGGCCCCATCCAGTTTCTGCCACCTGTGTCAGCACTTCTGTGGCCAGGGGTCTAAGGTCTGGGCTTTTTGGCCCGAGCTCCACTGCCTATACTCTGCCTTTGGGGCTCCACGGCCTGGACTCCGCAGCCTTGGCTCAATGGGCTGGGCTCCGTGGCCTGGGCTATGCATCAGGGGTTCCTCTGGGCTCCACAGCCCCGGCTCCATGGCCAGGGCTGCCATTGCTGTTGAAGATGAAAGAAGGCAGGAAAAGGGCTCCCTCCTGGGAGACCTTTCAGAGACTGCATTTGTGACCCGCTAAGAGCTCGAGAATCAGCAAATCAGAGGGAGCTGGTCCATATTCCTCCCTCCGGTCAGCTGGAAGAGTCACCCAACCAGGGCAGTGTGGGGGTCTGTTTTTCTTACACATGTCATGCATGTCGACTCTACCAGCAGGGAAGCATCATGGCCTACTGGGTAGAGCATGATCCTGGGAGTCACAAGGACCTGGGTTCTAATCCTGGCTCTGCCTCTTGTCTGCTCTGTGAACTTGGGTAAATCATTATTCTTCTCTGTGCCTCAGTTACCTCAACCGTAAAATGGGGACTAAGACTGTGAGCCTCATATGGGCCAGGGACTATGTCCAACCTGATTAGCTTGTGTCTACCCCAGTGCTTAGAACAATGCTTGACACATAGTAAGTGCTTAACTGATGCTGTCATTATCATTGTCATTATTACCACTTCCTTTGGTGAAGCGTTTAATCACCCAAACTTGACAGGAAATTTTTCCATACTTCCCAAAGGAATATTTCCAGTTTAATTTAAGTTCATTTCCTCATATTCAGTCCTCTATCGACTTTGAACACACCTGTTTATCAACTTCTTCATTACAGCCCTTCATATAGTTGGACAGTCAATTAAGTCCCTTCTTAGCCTTTCCTTTTCTAGGGTAAACAAGCCCCGTTCCTTTAAGCTTCCCTCCTAGGGCCCATTTCCTGTTGGTTTGGACTGCAGCTGGACAAGCTCCTGCGTGAAACCTGGAGGATACCACCGGAGGAATGAATTATCTGCCAGGACAGATTCCAAAAATAAAGGACTCCCGGAAGGAGAAAGAAGGGGACCGGGAAAGTGGGAGGCCGATCCCTGTCCAGGACCCACTTGAAAGGCCATTGGAGTGATTGTCAAGATCCTTCAGGGTTTGATATAATAGGTATAACAACACTGCAGGGATAGGCCATTTAGAGGAGGTGACATTTCAGGAGGTCAGAAACCCAGCTGCTCCGGGCATCCCAGGCCACAGCAGGGTGGAAAGGCAGGGGCGATAAGGATACCATCATACATCCCCTCCCCATGGACCTAGGGGTATTTTATCTCTCAATGCAAGAATGAACATGTTGGGTATACAAAGTTGCAGAGTGGGAAAGAGCTGGTCAGTGGACTTGTTTATTAACGACCCTTCCCAAATGCCTTTTTCCAGGTGGCACACAGGAGGACAGACAGATGTAATGTGAGCTCATCGTGAGCAGGGAATTGTCATGCTTTATTGCTATATTGTACTTTCCCAATCGCTTAGTACAGTGCTGTGCACACAGTAAGTGCTTAATAAATACAATTGAATGAATGAATGCTCTACGCACCTACCACTGGAAAGCAGCTAACAGTGGGGCAGTTAACCTTGTAGCCGGCATGCCTTGTACCTGGAGACTGCTGGGGAAAAGCCCCATGATACAAAAATCATAATATTTCTCTGGAAACATCTGTCACTAGAAGGGGCCCATTTTCCCATGAAGCCTTCCTATATGAATCTTACCTAATTCTGATCATTTGAATCACTCCATAGATGGACAGATGTTCTCCCGTTCCATACTCCTGGCATTTGTCCTTCTGTATTTGTGCATCTGTGTCTCTCTTGCCTTCTCCGTTTGACTGCTTGCTGCTCAAAGGCAGAAATCATCTCTTGTTCTCACTCTATAGCCCCCACAGAACCCAGTATAGCATTCTGCACCCTGTGGGAGCTTACAAAATAATCACTCAAGCAATAGGAAATATCGATGATTGGTCTGGATTTGCTTTAATTAGGAACTGGCCCTTACTCCTATGTCTGTAAGTATTGTGTGTTTGCTTTGTTATTTATTTTTTCCCACCCCCATCCATTTTCTTTACCCAGTTCACATCCTGGAATACAGTACTTTCCCTCACACTATTTGGTATCTCTTGGGGAGAGTGCTTTATGGAAACTGCTGAGCATCGTGGTGCTCCTGAGCAATGGATCTGAATCCCTCGTTGGAGTCTACTTTTACAAAAACTTCACTGACAGAAGTTATTGATGATTTAGCAGTTTTCAGTGTTTTTTTTTTCTTTCCAGATAGAAAAAAGACCCATCCACGGTTCGGGCAGTTGCCCCGCTGAATTGCTTTAGGAAAACAAAAGACTGGTTTTGAGTTTCAGGAGTAGAGCATTTCTTTTTGGCATTCCTGGGTCATAATGGGGGCCAAACAATATTTGTGGAAAGTATTAGACCACTCAGGCCTAGGGTGGGGAATTTTCATGGCTGAGCTAGCATACTCTGAATCACAGTGGGGTTACAGTGGAAATTCCGGCAGATTGTTGAGGAAAGCAGCTGCCAATGTACACCAGTGAGTTCAACATAAAAATAAACCACAGTATAGCAATGGCTGGGCAAGGGTGGACATCTCGAAGAGAATCGATAGTATCCCTTTCCAAGAATGTGGGGAGCGTGCAACAGTTCTCGAGAGACAGTCTGAATCATTTGGATTCTAGGAGCCTGTGGTGAAGTGAACAGATTGTGCTTCGGCCTAGAGATCGCTATTCATTCATTCAGTCAGTCGTATTTATTGAGCGCTTACTGTGTGCCAAGCACTGTAGTAAGCGCTTGGGAAGCGCAAATCGGCAGCATATAGAGACGGTCCCTACCCAACAACGGGCTCACAGTCTAGAATACATGTTGGTATTAAGAGACTTTGTATTAATCTCCCTTTTTGGATAGAGGGTTTGAAGATGAGGGAGGGAGAATGGTTCCTCTGCAATATAAAAAGAAAACCTAAAGCCAACAGTCTTTCACCTTTTGTCCAAGGCTTCCTTCCCTTCCCTCTGACGCTAACCAGGTCCTCTGTTCTAACCAGAACATCCCTATTGTCTTCCTGCACTAGTAGCCCTTACCCTTCCAATTGAGGTATTACTTCAATTTGAGCTGACTGAATTCCTCCGAGACTGGGGAGACTGTTGTGTGTGAGCAGAGGCAGAGATGGAAGGGAAATATCGGGCCATGATACAGACCGCTCAGGGAAGCAGTGTGGCGTAGTGGATAGAGCACAGGCCTAGGAATCAGAAGGTCATGGGTTTTAATCCTGGCTGTACCACTTGTCTGCTGTGTGACCTTGAGCAAGTCACTTCACTTCTCTGGGCCTCTGTTCCTTCATCTGTACAATGGACATTGAGACCGTGAGCCCCACTTGGGACGGGGACTGTGTCCAACCGATTTGCTTGTATCCATCCCAGGGCTTAGTATAGTGCCTGGCACAAAGTAAGCACTTAACAAATACCATAATAATTATTATTATTACAGGAAGATATCCTTTATAGTCTCCTTTTGTACCCCAGTGGTAGCTGATCCTCCCTGAGTGACTGACTCTGTAAGGTGGGCCCAATTTAGGCTTGGAACTAAAATACTTGATCCCAGCCTTGGAAATCATGCTCATATTGGCTAGCAGAGTTGGTGAGCCTCTTGGTTATGTAGTTATATATATCTACACATTTCGCGTTACGTGGTTCTTTCAAGCTCTCTTGTGCTTCAGTGTCTTGGCTTTCGTATTTATTTGTGTTTTTAGGTATCTGAGTCTTTCCTGTCTCATTAGATTTTAAGTTCATCCAAGCACGTTTTGTAGCTTGTTCTCTCTTTGAGAGTCCATGCTGGGGAAGCAGCGTGGCTCAGTGGAAAGAGCCCGGGCTTTGGAGTCAGGGTCATGGATTCAAATCTCAGCTCCGCCGCTTGTCAGCTGTGTGACTTTGGGCAAGTCACTTCACTTCTCTGAGCCTCAGTTACCTCATCTGGAAAATGGGGATTAAGATTGTGAGCCCCACAAGGGACAACCTGATCACCTTGTATCCTCCCCAGTGCTTAGAACAGTGCTTTGCACGTAGTAAGCGCTTAACAAATGCCATCATTATTACTGTTATTATTATTATTACTCCAGAATTTTGTCCAAAGCTCGGCAGCCAGTCAACACTCAACAAATACTGCTGCCTCCCTAAATAAATGGGAAACCTAAATAATCTGCCGTCACAACCCAGTTAACCCTCTGTCTAAACATTTGGACTCCTGGGTTTTTCAAGCTCTTCTAGCTAGGAATGTCTTCCAGAATCCTGGAAGTTCTAGTGTCAGAGTGGTTCGTTCCCAGCAACTGCGTTACGACAGAAGTGGGCCGTTCCAGAACGGCCGATAACTGCGGAAGTATGACACTCTGCTTCTGAGGGCAGCCGTCTCCAGCTATTGAAATCTTAAATTCAGGTACATTAACCTTTGAGGGAGATTTGATTCAGAACGTATTGAAGTGGTTGCTATTGTGAAAGAATGAGTTTCCAGCTAGAGGATTCGGCAGTCTCTCAAAATCCAAGGCAACAACAGGAAATACTAGAAGTTTACAGTAAATGAATGTATACGTGAGAAAGTGGTTTCCAAGACGTAGTTTGCTTCATTTTCATCTCGGCTTATTAGGTTAATCTTAGTGTTGTCAGCCGAAATGGAGGATTCTTTTCCACTTCACTCTTGATTCTCTGCAGAACTGAAGTATTGTGATATATTTAACTTTTGGCAGATGAAATAATGTTTTTCTGTAATGTCTTAGGAGGGCAAAGTGCTAAATGGTCAAAACACTGCCAGACTGAAGAGCCGTGTATTCTGTCCTGAAAGGTACTGTAGCATTTTGGGGCCCTTCCGGTTAGGAGAGCCCCAAAGTCCACTAGATAGAGTGCTTTCAGCCAGTGATTCTTGAGGTTCTCCTGGCTGGGAGGAAACTGGGGAAACCCAAAAATGCCATGGGCACTCACCCCATTTGATAGGTGATCAAACTGAGGCTCAGAGAGGTAAAGCAGGGAGGGTGACATCAAACCCCGACTGGGCCTAATCAATTTTGTGAGGCCCCCATATTTTGCCTGATATTATGATGTCATGACAAGGTGTATGAGACATCTTTGGACAGAAGCAGTGGAGAGAGAGGGCTCCCCTGCATTCTCCAGGACATCCTTTCCTACTTCCCTGACGAATTTACACCCAGATCCCATGTGGGGAGGTATCCATGAAGGCGAGGACATCCAGGCTCCTCCAGGAGCATTCTCCTCCTTCTCCCTGGGCTGAGCGGCATAAGACCCCGTGCCCAGTCATGTCTTCCTACCTGCGAGAACCCGTGACTTCCCAGGGAGTATCACGACCTTTCTGACTCGGGAAAGAAAGCAAGCAGTTTCTTTCCCAACTCATTCCTGTATTTTTTTCCCCAAAGCCAGGAATGCGGAGACACTTCCTGGGAAGCATTGGCTGAGGAGAAACAGAGATAGGGAGGTCTCTGACTAGGCACTTCCCTGGGAGGCACCACTGAGGGCCCTGGTCTATCAGTTTGGACAAGAGCAGCCTATCTGTCGACTCTATTGTCCAGCCTTGCTCCTCCCCCATATCATCCTGCCTGAGTGTAGGTCATTCCATCTTCCAGTCACATACTGGAATTATTCCTAAAATCAGGCTTAGAACTACAAGGAAGGGAGGAAGTTCCACCACAGGAGGGGGAGTCACTGGGTTGATGAGGGGAGGAGAAGAAGGGGAGCATCATAGAGGAAGCATTCTCGCCCTTCCTCACTTGAGAAGTGGGGTTTATAATGGGAGCGGGAGCTTTTGTGGCTGCAGACTGTGCTCTGTGGGCTGTTCTGGCGCTCCTTTAGCCAAGACCCCTGGGCTTCAGACCCATCAGCTCCTTCAGTTATATTCAATCATTGAGTTTCATGGGTTTTAAGTGGCCTATTTTAGGGCGACATCACGATCTAGTGGAATGAACACGGGGTTAGGAGTCAGAAAACTTGTATTTTCCTCCCAGCTCTGGCACAGGACTGCTGCGTTGTCCCAGTCTCCTCGTGTGTGTAATGGGGTAAGATCCCTGCTCTCCTGATCTCCTAGATCGTGAGCTCCATGTGGGACAGGGACTGCATCTGATAGGATTATCTTTTATTTATCCCAGCATTTAGCACAGTACCTAGGCATATAGTAAGTGCATAATAAATACACATTTATATGATATATATATACACATATATATATATATATATACATTAAACATACATCGTTGCCTCCTGTTTACAGGCTACTTGGATTTATTTGAATTTGTACTCAATATGAGCTATACAGAGTTTCACCATAGCTTTCATAATCTTTCAGTTATTCTGCACTCTGCCCCAATAGAGAGAATTCAGGGATTGTTTTTCTCAATCTATTTGCTTTTCTGTAGGCACATGCTTTGAATGCATGGAGAGCTAAATGAAGGGCATTTGTAACTTTCAGAAGATCTTGTGTGTTTCAGTATATTTCCTTTGTCAGCATTCAAAAGGCAGCCCAAGCAAGTCTGTTTTCCCTCTTGGAGATTGGTCGATCTTGTTACGAAATGAAATATCCATGAGGGGAGAACAATGGTTACTTGCTTGTCTCTTTTTTATTTTTTCATTTATGCCCGCCCAGGTAGATAATAATAATGATGATGGCATTTATTATGCGCTTACTATGTGCAAAGCACTGTTCTAAGCTCTGGGGAGGTTACAGGGTGATCAGGTGGTCCCACGGGGGGCTCACAGTCTTAATCCCCATTTTACAGATGAGGTAACTGAGGCCCAAAGAAGTTAAGTGACTTGCCCAAAGTCACACCTCTGACAATTGGCAGAGCCAGGATTTGAACTCATGAACTCTGACTCCAAAGCCCCTGCTCTTTCCACTGAGCCACGCCGCTTCTCCATCTCACTTCATCAGCTTCCCGAGCACAATTTATGGCTGCAATGGAAGTAAAATGACCAGAGAAAGTGGGCATCTTCTTCCAATGACTCCTCTGGCCTCCATTTCCCCAGCAGTCCGGTGGTGGCCATGTAGTGGTGAACTGGCCTGGGCTGGATTTGAACTCTTAGGAGGGGCAAGCTCCGTATCCCTGACTGTTTTCTCGGCTTCTCTCACCGTGACCCAGCCAGATTGTGCAGGAGAAGGCTGGTGGAGGGACTGTGTCCCTTTGAGATGGGGGTTCACTGTTCTTGCCCCACCTGCTCCAGAGCGGCAGCGTTGGCAGGTGAGATCCTTCTGGCTCAGAACTCAAATCTAGAGGCCAGCTGTCTTGGCAGACCCTGCTTCCACTCTTCTAATGAGCTCCTCTTTCACTCCAAGGAGGCATAGCTCTTTGAAGTCTTGTTTTTCTTTTTCGGGAACTGTTTCTCCCTTGTCTCCCTTTATGCAGGGGAGCATGCATGGTTCACAGCTCAACTTTGGCAGCTGTTCTGCAACATGAACTGCCGCTGTGGTGTGTGCCAGTCTGGGATCCCCCCAGTGGCTTCCAAATCCCGGACTCCGGGCCCTGCTCTCTGTTAGTGGATTTGGGGCCCAGTTTACCAATTCCTTATCCATTGGTGACCCAGTAGCTGCCTTTAGTGGATTCGGGACCTAATTTGCTGACTCCTTATCCATTGGTGGGCAAGTGGATGGCTCTCTTCCTGAGGCTGAGGTCCCTGTTAGTACCCTAGTGCCCCATATAGCCATCTGATTTGGTTTAGTGCATCAGATCAGTTCATCACCACCATCACCTCTTGATCGATCATTTATTGTGTACTTGGTGCAATTGAAACACTCTGAGGTTAGTGACTGTGGCGAGCACATGGTTCCCCCCTGCACCCCCGCTATCCCCAGAGCTTCCAAATGAAGGGGAAGGGCAGAGAAAAGAGATCAACAGCATGCAATGAATAAGAAAAAGTTGTCCAGAATCATGCAAATACCCCCTGACAAATAGGCAGAGTACTTACGTACTTAGATGAATACTCAGAAACAGGTGTACACTAAAACATGCATGCAAGCAGAGGTGAAGATTGTGCTAGGATTAGCAGCACACGTTGAATTGAAGTCAGGGTATCCTTCGACACCCTGCATTGGGCCCCTCTCCCTTCCCACCACCCAGAGTGTACTATTTCCCTGGGAGTGCCAGCTCAATCAGGAAAATCTACCCAATGTCGTTTTCAAAAGGGCTGTCTATTAAGAGTGTCTTGAAAGGGAAAACTACTGAAGGAGGAAGAGAAAACGATGGACATATTGATGGGATCTAAAAGTGGGAATGCCTCTCAAGGGAAAGACTTTATTAAGTGGAGACCTCTTAAAGAGGGTTCAAGGGAGGCTGTAAAGTCAAAGGCCCAGAGCCTTTCTTCCGCTTGTGTGGTTGGTGCCTTCCATTTCAGGGGAGTTAGAGAGATTGGATTGGACGCTCCCCTCTCGGCAGCTCAGGAACACGAGATGTTAACGGTGCCATCATTATAACCTGGTTGAAATTCCAGGCAACTACCTCCAGCAACCTTAAAGAGTCCCTTGGAGCCTCAGCAAAAGAAATGAAATGACTTTGGCCAGGAAGCTTTTCCCATGTATTTCCAGGCCTCAGCTGGCACAGGCTCCAATATTGGTATGTTGCTCCAGTGTTCTTGTTCGTCTCTCTTTCTCTTCCCCCAACCCTGTCTCCATCCCCTGCCCATCCACTCTCCTCCCCCTTTTCTTCCCCTTCAGTCTCTTGGCCTTCCTTTCTCACAGCCTTATCTGCCATAGAGATTTTCCCTTTAAGATCGCCGGTCATGGCCTTTCCGGCTGAATGGAGAGGTGAACTGCCTTCAGCAAATGCTGGTGTCTCTCAGGCACTGTCCCTCCTTCTCCTTTCGTGGCTATTAAATCCACTCTTAACTGGGATTTGGCGGCTCCAATCTTTTGCACCGAGTAATTTTAAGTGGGGACGAAAGGGGAGAATGTGTTCGAGAGCTCTCAGAGGATTTTACTCTGAGTGAATCGATGGGTTCCCCCATGGGTACTTCTGGGCAGGAAAGGGGCTCAAAATGGGGTCCCTTACGACTGTCTCAGTGAGCCTCTGGAGCTACGCTTATTTCCCCGTCAAAACAAGCTTCTGCTTCTGTTAACACCAAGGGCTGAGGTGTCTCTGGAAAAGCTTCCCGTCAGGTGTCATCTCAAGCATTCTTGGCGGCTTTTCACCTTCAAAAACCTTGCCGAGTGGGAGGTGTGAAGTGGGAATAGAACGTCTCTGGCTCTGGCCTCTCGGGGATTGATGGCCCACCCACGGCAAAGACAGTCACTACTCTTTGGGGTCTCAGGTTAATCACTCCAGGGGTCTCGAGGAGGATCCGGAAATCTAGACTCCTATGGCCCTACAAAGAACCGCCTCTCGCCACCTCATCCTCTCCTTCACACTTTCTGCACATCACCAAGTTCACCTTTTGGCTTCTCATCCAAAGCCACTTGAATGTCGGGAGGGCTGTTGGAATACTAGGCATCTTGTATCTTACCAACAGAATGAGTAATCCCGTGCTAATGGCGCAATCTTCATTTGAATGAATGCCGAAAACAGGAGCCTACAATCATCATTAACTTCATCAGCATCAGCAGCATCAAAAAATATTGGCTGACTGGTTATGAGCAGGGCTTGGCACTACCCACAGTTCATTCGGAGGCCACTATCCTTGCCCTCCTCGTTTCTATTCTGAAAAGTCAACATAGATGCAGACAGGGACATTTTCCCCTAAAAATAGTAGGCTGCGTGAGTAGTCACCATGAGGTACAGATGGTGACTTCATTTGACCAACGCTGGACTGGTCCCAAAATTCAGACCAAGAAATCAGTACCACACTCAAGAGTGTCGGAGTGACTGGCTGAAGGGTTTGGAATATGGAAACTCTTCTACTTGGGGCTGCTGCCCAGCTCGAACTGACTCCAGATGACTACTTGCCTGCTCCAAGCTTTGGACAGATGTGAAGTTGAGCTACGTGGGCAACATGGGCCCTGGTCCAAATGTGACCTCCTCATTTTCAGAATGGAGCTGGGCTAAGAGACCCTGCCTCTCCCACCTGCTGGAGCTCCATTCCAGTTCTGTGGCAAATGGCCTTTCTTGTAAAAGTTTCTCAGCAGCCCGGCTGATGAGCGAGGCATCTCTGAGGGTGGAGTTTTGAGAGTAAGAGACTCTGGGCTGGGCTGGGCTGGGTTTGAATGACCTAGTTCCAAAGTACGCTTGACAGCCATGCCCTGCTCTATTTGGTCTGGGACTTATTTTTTTTCAGGATCACAAACCCCCGCAAGCAAAGTGGACTAGCTCTTGAATGATGCCTGCAGCTTAGATGCTGAAATGAGGGGGCAGTTCTTGCTCCCACATTTCTTTTTTAATCTCCCTGCAATGGGGATGGCTCTTTAGACATCATGGTCTCCTCTGCCGGCAAGGATCTTTTGTTGACCTGCCCAGAAGACGTGAATGTGTGTGTTTGTGTGTGTGGAGGGTCTACACAGAGAAGCAGCGTGGCTCAGTGGAAGGAGCCCAGGCTTTGGAGTCAGAGGCCCGGCTCCACCACTTGTCAGCTGTGTGACTTTGGGCACGTCACTTTGCTTCTCTGTGCCTCAGTTACCTCATCTGTAAAATGGGGATTAAGACTGTGAGCCCTCCGTGGGACAACCTGATCACCTTTGTAACCTCCCCAGTGCTTAGAACAGTGCTTTGCACATAGTAAGCACTTAATAAATGCCACCATTATAATTATCATTATTATTTATAAGTGTGGGGGATGGGGAGGTGTTCAGCCAAAACTCAATTATGCAGAATGCAATGCCTCAGTTTCCAGCATCTGTAAAATGGAAATAGAATGCCTCTTCTCTCTTCCTCATAGACCGGGAACCTCGTGTGGGACAAGGATCCAAGGATACTTTGGATAAATGATTTATGTTTCAGTTAACATGAAAGGATTGGGAATTGATCACTTAACTGGAGATCAAGAGCTATTTCTAGTGTCTTTTCTGGTTTATGTCATCACTGAGATCCAAACGGGTCAAATTTTCATTGTGAGTGCCAGGGTGGAAAGGTGGGTGGAGACTGGGAGAGGCCAGGCTTCACAGGGCCAACGGGTCAGAGAGGCACCATTTGGGATCTTTTCAGCCCCAGTTGGAAGCTCTCCAATCTTGTCAGTGACCTGGAATGAGCAGGTCTGAGAGCCCAGCCGGAACAGCTGTGGGGAGGCCATCGGCCCTATGGAGTGGGCACCTGTCCTGAGGTTTACTTCACCATTCAGCGCTCCTCTCTGCTTTACCTGCACTGCCACATCACTTTCAACGCCAAGCATATTTCGCCAATTTTTTTTACCTGCAGATTTACATGTGCCCAGAGCCACAAGAAGACAAGGTCTGAGTCAATCTGACAAACACAGAGTAAGCCTGGATATTAGATTTGACCAGAAGAATAAGTATACTCACCATAACCCAGCCCTGCAGAGGTTCCCGGGAATGGTTCTTTGCGTAGCTGGGCGGTTTGGTTTTAAGTGCATTTTCAGGCAGATAGATCTCTTCGATCCTGGTTTAGAAGCTGTTGGAAATTGCTTTCCTGCAATAGAAATGCTGCCAGTTGGAATGGAGAATTTTGATATGTAGACTATTTGTCTATTTTTACAGAGCTTAACTGTCTTCTAGTTTCTAAATGGAGAATTCACATTAGAAGGGACAGTGAGATGGGAGGGAGCGGGGACACTCTGGAAAGTTATGCTGTTTGTGTGCTGAAAGCAAGTTGACTTTTCATCGTAACTGCTATGGAAACCTGTTGGTGGTCCTCCCCATAATGCTTCTACCTGAATAAACTGTTTTCAGCAAGACCCTGGTGACTGAAGGCAGGACAAGGGAGAGTGGACTTCAATTATAATAAAAAAGATTTAAGTTAGGCATTTGGGAAATGCTTCGATCTATTTACAAAGGAGATTGTTGAGATTTTCAAGAAACGGATAGTCTGCTAAGAGGGAGTGGTTTCAGGGCAGACCTGACCAGAAACAGGGACCTGGACTAAGTGACTTCTGGAGTCCCTTCAAGACCCAGGAATCTATGGCATCGTCCTTCTGATCCAACTGAACTGAAATAAAGGAAAGCAAGGCTGATCCTTGTCAAGAGAGGATGGCGAGATTTTTTTGCTGAAGAATCTCCCTCCTATTTTTGCATTGCCCTTCTCCACCAGTGATCCTGGAAAAACCACCGAATGGCTCTCTGCCCTCAGTTCAGCCCTAAGGCATCTCCGTGCCCCGGCCTCTTCCCCCGCTACCCAAGGGTTTCTGACTTTGGATTCAATGAGGTTCTTGCTCAGCCTTAGAACAGTGGCTTCCAACGGAAGAGGCAGTGTTGCCTAGTGGAAAGAGCACGTGGCAGGGTGGTTCGAGCACGGGCCTGGGAGCAAGAAGGTCATGGGTTCTAAACCTGGCTCTGCCTTTTGTCTGCTGTTTGACCTCGGGCAAGTCACTTCACTTCTCTGGGCTTCAGTTCCCTCATCTGTAAAATGGAGATTAAGATTGTGAGCCCCATGTGGGACAGGGACTGTCCAACCCCATTCGCCTATATCCACCCCAGTGCTTAGTACAGTACCTGGCACTTAGTAAGTGCTTAACAAATGCGATTATTATTATGATAATTATTAATAATGAGACATTGGTTCTAAGGCCAGACCCACTGCTTGCCTGCTGGGTGGTCTTCAGTAAGTCATTTTTTTAAATGGCATTTATTAAGCACTTACTATGTGCAAAGCACTGTTCTAGGTGCTGTGGAGGTTACAAGGTGATCAGGTTGTCCCACGGGGGGCTCACAATCTTAGTCCACATTTTCCAGGTGAGGGAACTGAGGCACAGAGAAGTTAAGTGACTTGCCCAAGGTCACACAGCTGATAATTGGCAGAGCCGGGATTTGAACTCATGACCTCTGACTCCAAAGCCTGTGCTCTTTCCACTGAGCCATGCTGCTTCTCAGCCATGCTGCTTCTCATGGTCATTTAACCTCCCTAGGCCTCACTTTCCTCCACTAAAAAATATCTGTTCTCCCTCCCTCTTAAACTGTAGGCCCCTTGAGGGACAAGCACTGTATCAGATCTGATTATCCTATATCTACCCCACTGCTTTGCACAGTGCTTGGTACATAGTAGGTGCTTAATGAATACTATCACTATTATTATTACTACTGTCATTATTATTAAGAGGGTTGGGGTCCATGAAACCCAATGAAGTTCCCAAAGGGAGCCCTGAAAAGAAACCTCCCAAATCCAGGAAAGCCCAAGCTCATTTTTAAACCTCTCTCATCTGGGGTAGTTTCACTTTCTCCCCCAGGATTACCATTGAAATAATCTCAAATATGTTGATATACATACCTCTGTGAGGGATTTTAATACAGTATACACCTTCCCCACCCCTCTAAACTACCCTTAGTCAGTAAAAGCACATTTTAGGCTCTAGGTTAGCTAGATTGAGGCTGGAAGGTGCTCTGCAAATAAAATGCTTAGACTTGCTGTTATCACTGGGTTGAAGAACTGAAAGATCCCTGGGAAGGTCATCTAAATCATTTCCCTTCCTTTGGGCTGTATTTTGCTTTAACATTCCCAGACAAGTTGATTAGTCAATCAATCCGTCAATTGCATTTATTGAGTACCTGCTGTGTGCACAGAACACTGTAATAAGTGTACTAAGCCCCATGTGGGGCAGGGACTGGGTCCAACCCGATTTGCTTGTATAAGCCCCAGCACTTAGTACAGTGCCTGGCACATAGTAAGCACTTAACAAATACCATAATTATCATTATTATTATTAGAATCTAGTGCACATGATCTCTGCCCTCAAGAATCTTAAAATTCTCGCAGGGGAGACTGATACTGAATTAAATTACAGAAAAGAGGAAATAACAGAGTATATAAAATGCGTGTTTAAGTTCTGAGGGGTGAGTTACTTGGGTGGTATGAAAGAGGTGAGAAGGGAGTTGGGAGATAATATAAAGTAGGAAGATTATCAATCAACGATCAATAAGTGATAATCAGTGATAGGGAGAGTACAATACAATATAATTAGGAGAAACATTCCCTGCCTATATCAAGTTTACAGTCCAGAGGGGAAGATGTTAAAATAAATGAATAACTTATACTATATAATTCAAGGATACACATAAGTACAAGGATACACATGTACATGTAAGTGCTGTGGGGTTGTGGGTGGGGCGAATATCAAATGCCCAAAGGTCACAGATTCAAGCGCATACATGACGCAGAAGGTCTGATCTGATCTAGATAATTTAAGTATATTCGGCGTCTTGATCTGTTTGGCCAATCCAAAAATAATTCAGACATTTCCCCAACAGGATAGCCCACAGTCATCTAAAGAAAGGATGAGGAAAGAAGCATTAGTAGCTTCCTATCAATTGCCAACTCAGGCCTCGTTGTGCTTCTAGAGAGGAAGAATGGCATAGTGAAAGTCATGGATTCTTATCTTCACTCTGCCACTTGTCTGCTGTGTGACCTTGGGCAAGTCACTTCACTTCTCTGTGCCTCAGTTACCTCATCTGCAAAATAGGGATTGAGACTGTGAGCCCCACGTGGGACAGGGACTATGTCCAACCCGATTTGCTTGCACACACCCTAGCACTTAATACAGTGCCTGGCACATAGTAAGCACTTAACAAATACCATACTTATTATAATTAGGGACTATCATAGGGTTCGTCGTCAATTCCGCGAGAGCCAAGCTTCAGATAATAGTGGAACATAATGTAATGGTAATACTGAGGTTATGGTACTTATTAAATGCTTACTATGTGCCAAGCACCGTCTTAAACCCTGGGAAAGAAACTGATCAGGTCAGACACAGTCCCTGTACCACAAGTCTAATGAAGGGAGAACAGGTATTATAATTCCCATTTTACAGATGAGAAATAGGCACTGAGCTGGTAAGTAACTTGCCCAAGGTCGTACGGCAGACAAATGGAAACAGGCACCTAGATGTTAAGTAACTTTCCCAAGGTCGCACAGAACACGAGTCTGACTCCCAATGCCATGCGTCTTTCAGTAGGCCATGTTTTGATCTCTGATTGCTGGAGGTGATAGAGTCCAGACTTTGGCAATAATTATCCTGAAAGCTGTGCTGTTCCTGATAAGTCGGACTAATACGGTCTGGAGGGAATCTCGGTACCTGCTCTCCCTTCTGGGATGGCAGGAAGGAAACACTAGAAAGATCCGTTTTTGAACGCAGGGATTAGATGAGATGTTGAGCTGGGATCATCTCTTTTACATTCCAGGTGAGGGGAGCCACTCAACTTTGCAGATGTAAAAGAAAAATGCAAACGTCGGAGGCTCCAGGACATCCTTCTGGTGCCACCCGAGAGCTGATGCAGTTCTGGCATCATCCCTCAGCAGAACTCCCTCCCCACCCTGCAGTTCTAACCCGTTGCTGGGGACAGTGTGCAGAAGCCATGTGGGAGACTGCCAGTCCAGCCCAATCTGGTTCAGGAGACCCGAGGCTCAACTTCAGTAGGGATGAGACATTTTCCCCAGACATTTTCTCATTAATTTGAAAGTTTGGTGGACAGAGAGACTAGCGCACCCAAACACACTACAGCTATTGGGTAGTCATGTGGCCTAATGGCCAGAGCACAGGCCAGGGAATCAGAAGGACCTGGGTTCTAATTCCGCCCCTGCCACTTATCTGCTGTGACCTTGGACAAGTCGCTTCACTCCTCAGTACCTCACTTACCTCATCTGAAAATGGGGATTAAGACTGTGAGCTCTATGTGGGACAGGGACTGTGTCCGACCCAGTTGACTTGTTTCCACCCCAGTGCTTAGTACACTGCCGGGCTCATAGTAAGCGCTTAACAAATACCACTATAACGCCCCCGCCTCCAAACCACCAAAGACATACGTTTGGGAAAGCCCTCTGAGGGAGGTGTGATTTCACAAATGGCAGTTGATGCTGATTTAAAAGATTTCCAAGGTTCCGCATCTCCTGAGGTCACCCATCCCAGGATGTTTAGCCTAAATCTCACATGCCGTGGTTTCTGCCTCTTGTTCAGGCCTCAGTGGAGCTGGAAAGGAGCAGACATACTTGGGGCAGTAACTCTTCAGAGGTGCCGACCTGGACAAGGTCCTGGCCCTTCTGAAGGAACAAAGACAGGGTGAGTCCCAGAGTTGGGCTGAGAGGCCAAGGCATTGCAGGGTAGCCTCGGTGTCTCTCAGTAGCAGAAGGAAGAGCCCAGCCTCTCTCCTGGGCTCTGGCGGTCCCAGAATCCATGTGGAGGGGTTGAGAGGTATTTGCGGGGTGCCGTGCTAACAGCATGGGGGCCGAGCAACACAGTCTCCCGTCGGGGGACTAATGCTCAAAGCAAGTTGAGATAAACTGTTTCTTGACAAGGTATTTTTGTAGAGCAAGAATCTGCCCTGACACATGTTCTGCTTTTAGTTGTGTACCTTGCCACACCTCAGTACCTCCAAGATGGGCCTCATTGCAACACACAGGAGAGTTTTATGTTTGTATCCTGTGCTTTGCCATCAGGTCTGATCCCAAATTGGTCCGTAGTTAGAAAAGCGACAAGGCACAGCAGCTGACAACTCTCTTTCCCCCAAGCACGAGAAGCTGACTTGGTGCTGCTTGTTGCTTTTGGAAGAAATATTCAGCACCCTGGTGTGGCTTGATGGAGGGCAGAGGGGACTGGCATAACACCTCTGAAGTGGTTGGATCTGTGCTTTCAAAACCAACAGGATTGGGAAATTTGTTTTGGTCTGTAAAATAAACCAACATGTGGGTTGAAGAGGGAGTGGGGGGTGCCTTCCTGAGAAGGACTGAAAGCTCCTTTTGATTATAAATTTCTTGTGGGTAAGGATTGTGCCTGCCAACTCTATTGTACTGTGCTCTCCCAAGTGCTGTGTACCTTGCTCTGAACATAGTAATCTCTCAGGAAGAACCATTGATTTGACTTAAGGAGGCTACCAGCTCCAAGACTAATTGGATCCTTACTCAGAGGGTCATTGCTGGGTGAAGCCTCTGGGGAGGAGTTTCCATTGCCTTGCAATCCGCTGTTCTTGGGTGGGGCAGAATTCCTGCAGCAGTGCCTTTCTCTTTATTGTCTCCATTTCCATCGGGTCTGTGCTACTCTTCTCAGAAGCCCTTTTTGGGAATGGAGGGAGCCAGAGGAGGAAGGAGGGTCCCAGACTCCAGGAAAGCCACTCCCACTGGGCCTTGGCCTCCGTTGAACCTGGAGGCTGAATAAAGGGGAACAGGCCTAAGAGGCTTCGTCACCAGCAAGGGCACTGCATTGGGACTAATCAATCAATCAATCGATCAGTCGTATTTATTGAGCTCTCACTGTGTGCAGAGCACTGTACTAAGCGCTTGGGAAGTACAAGTTGGCAACATATAGAGACAGTCCCTACCCAACAGTGGGCTCACAGTCTAGAAGGGGGAGACAGAAAACAAAACCAAACGTATTAACAAAATAAAATAAATAGAATAGATATGTACAAGTACAATAAATAAATAAAGAGTAATAAATATATACAAACATATATACATATATACAGGTGCTGTGGGGAAGGGAAGGAGGTAAGACGGGGGAGATGGAGAGGGGGACGAGGGGGAGAGGAAGGAGGAGTATCCAACACTTCCCTGCCAGCACAGTCTTGAAAAGAGTTTTGATCAAAAATGCACCACTGTTCCTAAACTTAAACATGGTGTTCGCTTTTTGGCTTTTTTCTCAAACAGCAAGCCGAGGTTAGGGCCCCTTTTGTCCAGATGCCTGGGGAAGCTCACTCTTTGAAAACTCTGTATTAGGATCAATCAATCAATCAATCAATCGTATTTATTGAGTGCTTACTATGTGCAGAGCACACAGTAACAGATAAACTGTTTCTTGACAAGGCATTTTGTAGAGCAAGAATCTGCCCTGACACATGTTCTGCTTTTAGCTGTGTACCTTGCCACAAGTCTTACCTTGAGACTGTGCAGGATCAGGGCATGATGATACGTTTATTCAGTCTTACCTTCAGCGATTAATTTTGATGACCCTTTTTGTAAATACTTTTCTGTCTACCTCTCCCTGTTAAGTATTCCTGCCGTACAAAGCAGCATGGCCTAGTGGAGAGAGCGTGAGCCTGGAAGTTGGAAGGTCGGGGGTTCTAATCCCAGCTCCACCACTCACCTGTCGTGTGACCCTGGGCAAGTCACTTTACTTCTCTGCGCCTCAGATACCTCATCTGTAAAATGGGGATTGAGACCGTGAGCCCCACGTGGGACAGGACTGTGTCCAACCTGATTAGTTTGTATCCACCCCAGCGCTTAGTACAGTGCCTGGCACACAGTAGGCACTTAACAAATACCACAATTATTATTATTATTAATACATTTCACCACATCCAGTGGCTGCTCATTACGTTCTCCTTCTCTTACCCCGTGGGCCAGACTTTGTTTCTCCTGAAAGCAAAGAGCCGCCCCCGCCCTGTCCGGGCTCTCAGCCTGTCAGCTGACTGCTCCTGGCGAGAAGTAGAAAATCGAAAAATACCCGAGGCTCCCTTACCGCATCACATGTCACACCAGTCCTCAGCATTCATTCATTCAATCGTATTTATTGAGCGCTTACTGTGTGCAGAGCACTGTACTAAGCGCTTGGGAAGTACAAGTTGGCAACATAGCATCAGCATGACCTGATGATGGAGGTTTGCCCTATTTGGCCAGAATTGGCCCAGAGCTGGAGCATTTCCCCAGGGGGCTCTGACCCCGGTCGCTCTGGAGCCACCGCGTTCCCCTTCTGGGTCTGGGCCGGGGACCACAGACACTGGGCGTGAGCTTGGAGCCCAGAGGCCGGAGCCGCTGGATATCAGAGCAGCTGGTAAGGGATAGGGGACAGACCAGCGGAACACTAGACTGGCAAAGATAAACCGGGGCAAAGTGGGATGAAAGAGCTATGTTGTAGTTAAGGCTCTCAGAAAAATCAGTGGAGACCAGCTAGCTAGCCTCTAAGAGGCCAAGGGAGTTCGTGGGCAGAGGTTACCGTTTCGACGGCATCTGTCGTGGCCTAAATTCATTTTGTCGCTACAAATATAATAGGTGGCCAAGAGGTCTCCTGTCTGAGGATCTTTGTTGGCATCGATCCCCTGGAGGAGTTCTGTGTTTGCGTCTGAATTCAACACTGGTCTATCAGTCAGCCATCAAGAGTGAATACCCACTTACTGGCTGTCCTGGCCCTCCTGTCTAGGTTTGCGCCCATCCAGCTTTTCAAAGCTCCCTCTCCTATCCCCCACTACAAGGTAGAGAGAGGGTCAACACTGCGAAGCTGGAAACTTTGAGGGGGAGTGGGTCACAGGAAGGCAGATGCAGAATAGCCACGTCCCGGTCACCGCCTTTCAGTCCCCAGCCCCAGACACGACTCTCGCCCTGCTGAAGAGACCTTTGGCGGTTGCCATGAGCTGCCCCACCCCCACCCCATCTGTGGGTCTGTCTCTTTGCCGGCCACGTACCCTGCTGACGCCGGCCGGGTAAAGCAAGTGGGCTGAAAGCAGCAGCCTCCGCTTCCAGGAGCAGACGTGTCACTCCCCCACCCTGGGTAAGCCCGCGCACCATTTATATATTTAGACCTTTCCCTGGCAGGACGATTAAACAAAGCCCCACAACACTGCATGCTGACGTGCATCCGAGCAGCTCGGGTCGGGATTGGGGAAAGCTGCTTCAAGCAGGACGCGAACTGGACAGAATCCTGGAGGCTAAATATAGATAGCTTTTCCAAGAGCCAGCCGCTGGGGAAAATGAGTTCCCAGCAAGGAACAAGTTAGACTCTTTTACCGAAAAATCCCAGTTTTCCCCAGGGCTCTGTCGGTGGCCCTCTTGATCTAAAGGACTCTGCGGACAATGACTTGAGTCCTGTGCAGGAGGGGAGAAAGACAGCCTTGTCTTTCTTCCTGTCAATCACTGGATGCAGAGAACTGTACCAAGCGCTTGGGAGATTTGGTAGACTTTTCATCTGAATCACTCCACGATCCCTGTTCTGAAAAGAGGGGGTCCCTGCCCTCCAGCCCCTCAGCTTCTGCTGAAGTAGGACGTGGCCCTTAACTGCGCAGAAGAAGAGGGTACAGCCGACCAGATGGAATGAGGACAGCGACCCTTCTCTCCAGTACTGGTTTCTCTATCAGGGCCCCGCTCTGATTCAAGAGCTAAGTTGTAGTTAAAGCTCTCAGAAAAATCAGTGGAGACCAGGTAGCTAGCCTCTAATAGGCCAAGGGAGTTCGTGGGCAGAGGTTACTGTTTTGACGACATCTGTCATGGCTTAAATTCATTTTGTCACTACAAATATAATAGGTGGCCAAGAGGTCTCCTGTCTGAGGATCTTTGTTGGCATCGATCCCCTGGAGGAGTTCTTTGTTTGCATCTGAATTCAACACTGGTCTATCAGTCACCCATCAAGAGTGAATACCCACTTGCTGGCTGCAGAGCAATGTATCAATCAGTCAATCAGTGGGTATTTATTGAGCATTACTGGGTGCAGAGCCCTGTAGTAAGCACTTAGGAAGAGTAATAAATGATAATCATGGTATTTGTTAAGCACTTACTATATGTCGAGCACTGTTCTAAGCGCTGGGGTAGATATTGGCTTTAAAGTTCTCCATCACCTTGCCCCCTTCTACCTCACCTCCCTTCTCTCCTTCTACATCCCAGCCTGCCCAGTCCACCCTAACCTTCTCACTGTGCCTCGACCTCCTCTGTCTCACCGCCGACCCTTGGTCCATGTCCTACCTCTGGTCTGGAACATCTTCCCTCCTCAAATCTGCCAGACAATCACACTTCCCCCCTTCAAAATCCTACTGAAGGTGCACCTCCTCCAAGAGGCCGTCCCAGCCTAAGCCCACTTTTCCTCAGCTTCCACTCCCTTCCGCATCACCACGACTCAGTCAGGGAAGGCCTCCTGGAGGAGGTGAGCTTTCAGTAGGGCTTTGAAGGGGGGGGGAGTGTGCTAGTTTGGCAGATGTGAGGAGGGAGGACATTCCAGGCCAGGGATAGAACGTGGGTCAGAGGTCGATGGTGGGACAGGCGAGAACGAGGCACAGTGAGGAGGTTAGTGGCAGAGGAGCAGAGTGTGTGGGCTGGGATGGAGAAGGAAAGAAGGGAGGTGAGGTAGGAGGGGGCAAGGTGATGGAGAGCTTTGAAGTCAATAGTGAGGAGTTTTTGCTTGATTTGAAGGTCAATAGGCAACCACTGGAGATTTTTGAGGAGGGGGTGGGTGACGTGCCCAGAGCGTTTCTGAAGAAAGATCATCCGGGCAGCAGAATAAAGTATAGACTGAAGTGGGGAGTGACAGGAGGTTGGGAGATCAGGAAGGATTTAATGCAGTAATCCAGTCGGGATATGATGAGTGATTGTACCAACAAGGTAGCAGTTTGGATGGAGAGGAAAGGGTGGATCTTGGCAATGTTATGAAGGTGAGACCGGCAGGTTTTGGTGACGGATTGGATGTGTGAGGTGAACGAGAGAGCGGAGTCAAGGACGACCCCAAGGTTGCGGGCTTGTGAGACGGGAAGGATGGTAGTGCCATCCACAGTGACAGAAAAGTCAGGGAGAGGACAGGGTTTGGGAGGGAAGATAAGGAACTCGGTCTTGGACATGTTGAGTTTCAGGTAGCAGGCGGACATCCAGGTGGAGATGTCCTGAAGGCAGGAGGAGATGTGAGCCTGGGGGAGGGAGAGAGAACAGGGAAGGAGATGTAGAACCCAAGTCCTCTGAATCCTAGGCCTGTGTTCTTTCCACTAGGCCATGCTGCTCCCCAGAGAGCAGAGTACAGCTCAATACAGTTGGAAGACAAGATTCCTGTCCACAAGGGGCTTATAGTCTAATGGGGGAGATAGACGTTAAAATGAATTTCGGAGAGGGGAAAAGGCAGAGTATAAGGGTATGTGCATAAGTGAAGCATAAGAGAAGCAGTGTGGCTCAGGGGAAAGAGCACGGGCTTGGGAACCAGAGGTCACGGGTTCTAATCCCGGCTCCGCCACTTGTCAGCTGTGTGACTTTGGGCAAGTCACTTAACTTCTCTGGGCCTCAGTTACCTCATCCGTAAAATGGGGATTAAGACTGTGAGCCCCACGTGGGACAACCTGATCACCTTGTATCCCCCCTCAGTGCTTAGAACAGTGCTTTGCACATAGTAAGCGCTTAACAAATGCCATTATTATTAAGTGATGTGCCGTACCAGGCGTTCTTCATTCAATCGTATTTATTGAGCGCTTACTGTGTGCAGAGCACTGTACTAAGCGCTTGGGAGATAGAGAAAGAATAAGACACTTTCTCTGCCCTCAAGGAGTTTTACAATCCAGTAGGATGTCAGAACAAATATAAATGTAAAAATAAACTTAAAATTCAAGAAACAGCAGCATTAAAGACATCAAGGGGGCATAAAAATGGAGGTGTAAATAAATGGTTTTTTTTGTATGTATGCATATATGTGTGTCTTTAGTTTTTTTTATACTTTCATGTGCGTGATATATATATCTTAATCATTTATATATATATATACACACATATATCGATTTGTGTGTACACGTGTTTGTGCATATACGTACTTTGGGGTATTGTAGGAATTAGAGAAGTGAGAGCCGGGGAAGCAATCCAGGAGGGCTTTGTGGAGAAGTGTTTTCTCCCACTGCACCCCAGCTCGCACTCATCTTTCCTCTCAAACTAACTCACTTTACCTGGCCTCATTTTTGTCTCTCCTGCCTCCAGCCTCTTATTCATACCTTCTCTGTTGCCTGAAACTGTCTGCCCCTTTGTACAGGACAGAGCTCGGCTCTTCCAATTTTCAGAGCCCTTCTCTTAAAGGATGCCTTTCCTGATTAATTTTTAGTCTCTCCCGACTTATATTCCCCAACTGCCACTTCAACCCTTCTATTCATTCATTCATTCAATCATATTTATTTAGCACTTACTGTGTGCAGAGTTGGAAAGTACAATTTGGCAACATATAGAGACAGTTCCCTACCCAACATGGGCTCACAGTCTAGAAGGAGGAGACAGACAGCAAAACAGAGCAAGTAGACAGGTGTCAATACCGTAAAAAAAATAGAATTATAGATAAATACACAGTAATAAAATGAATGGAGTAATAAATATGTACAAATATACACAAGTGCTGTGGGGAGGGGAAGGGGTTAGGGCAGAGGGAGGGAGTGGGGGTGATGGGGAGGAGGAGGAGAGGATGAGGTGGCTCAGTCTGGGAAGGCCTCCTGGAGGAGGTGAGCTCTCAGTAGGGCTTTGAAGGGAGGAAGAGAGCTAGTTTGGCAGATGTGTGGAGGGAGGGCATTCCAAGCCAGAGGCAGGACGTGGGCCGGGGGTCGACGGAGGGACAGGTGAGAACGAGGCACAGGGAGGAGGTTAGTGGCAGAGGAGTGGAGGGTGCGGGCTGGGCTGGAAAAGGAGAGAAGGGAGGTGAGGTAGGAGGGGGCAAGGTGATGGAGAGCTTGAAGCCAGTAGGCCCCTTCTAGGCCCCTAAGCACATGAACAACCCCCTGTAGCATTTATAGATATATATCTTCTTGACCTCATTACTCATTTCGCTGTCTGAAACGTACATTAAATGTCTCCCCCGGCAGACCGTAAGCTCCGAGAGCAAGAGCTAATTATTTAGTATCCTCCCAAATACTTACTAAAATCTTTGTGCATGGGTGCTCAATGAATGCTGTTAATTGATCCATCGATTGGAGACCTGGCCTGTAGAGGGTTGGGTTGGAAGAGCAGGCGTGCCCTGTGGCTGTCCATCTCCCGCCCCAGCAGCACCAAGGTGACTGGAAGCTGTTGATGAGAGGGTGCAGCGGGGACAGACTGGAGTGTGTTAGGTGAATGATACCAGATTGTGAAGCCGGAGTGACCCTCTGTGCCTCCTGTCCCCGCCACCCTGACCCAGAAGGGCATCTGCCGGGGAACGCACTGTGGGTTGGGGGTGGGAGGTGGGGGGCAGTGGGCTTTGAGGAGAGTTTTGAATGTGGGATCTTGTGGAGTTGGGGTCCAGGTCCTGGGAAGGTCTTTCAGAGCCGGTGGAAGATCCCGCCGGGGCCACGTGGCCTACGGTTGCCCAGAGCTCGGGGATTTGGAAAAGGAAGGAAAGACCAAACAAACCCAACCAACAATAGTTCCCGAGACTGGTGGAGCACTCTGTGTGACCTGGGACAAGCCATTGTGTGTCAGAGTCAGGGTTTCCTCTCCTCACTTATCTCGCCCATCTGCTTTCTCCTCCCCGCCCCGCTTAACTGGGTTTACATCGTCCTTGTGAGGTGCTGATGTCACCTGGGCTCAGCCCTGGAGATGCTGTCCTGGTCTTAGACTCAGCGGAAGGGATGGTCCCGGGAACAATGAGCTGCAAAATTAGATTTCCGTGTCAAATAACTCTTTCTCCAAGATCCGCTCTGCAATCGTTATCTTTGTTAAGCTCTCACTGTGTGCTGAGTTATGCACTCTGGTAGATACAGGAGATAATCAGGTTGAGAACATTCCCTTTCCTACATGGGACACTCAGTCATAGTAGGAGAGAGAACCGGTTTTGAATGCCCGTTTTACGAATAAGGAAACTGAGGCACAGTGAAGATAAGTGAAGCAGAGAAGCAGCATGGTGTAGAGTATGGGCCTGAGAGCTCTAATCCTGGCTCCACCATTTGTCTGCTGTGTGACCATGGACAAGTAACTTCACTTCACCTCAGTTCCCTCATCTGTAAAATGGGAAGACTGTGAGCCCCATGTGGGACAACCTGATTACCTTGTATTCATTCATTCACTGTCGTATTTGAGTGCTTACGGTGTGCAGAGAACTGTACTAAGTGCTTGGGAAGTACAAGTTGGTAACATATAGAGATGGTCCCTACCCAAGAGCGGGCTTACAGTCTTGTATCTACCCCAGTGCTTAGAACAGTGCTTGGCACTTAGTAAGCGCTTAATAAGTGCCATCATTATTAAGTCACTTTACTTCTCTGTACCTCAGTTACCTCATTTGTAAAATGGGATTGAGATGGTGAGCCCTACGTGTGTCCAACCCGATCTGCTTGTATCCACCCCAGCTCTCAGTACAGTGCCTGGGACATAGTAAGCACTTAACAAGTACCATATTAATCATTATTATCATTCAAGTGACTCACCCGAAATCACGGAACAGGCAAATGGCAGAATCAGGAAGAGAACCCAGGTCCTCCTACTCCCAGGCCGTTGCTCTTTCCACTAGGCCATGATGTGGAACTGAACAGGATGAAATGTTTTCTCTCTTTTCTTTCCCCAGGAGGGAGCCTGAACCAGTGGTTAGAGTAAAATCTGGGAATATGAAGCCTGGGTTCCTCCTTCTGACTGGCCACTTGTGAATGGGTCTTAACCCCTCTAGGCCTGTAAATTGAGGATAATAAACCTTGTCTCTCCTTGGGGAATGCTGGGAGGCTTAATTAGTGGAGAGTAAATGCTGAGAGGCAACCGAAACACTACTCCAGAGAGTGTACACTTTGTTCCATTCCCAGAGAGGTAGGCATTTTTCCCTTTATTTCCTCCTTGCCAGGAAAACCTGCAGAGTCCTCGCTGGGTTCCCTGCTTCTTCCCTGAATGAAGTAGGGGAGACTTGGGTCAGGATTTTGCCGCGGCTGAGGGGACAGGGGACCCAGATCTCCCAGGGCACAACACGTTTTCCTGCTGTACCTTACGTTCCCCTTGGCCTCTTTGGACGGGTGGGCACACCGGCCACACTTGGGCATGTTAGAGATGATGGGGAGGGGAGTCTGACGGTGATGGGAATGCTCCCCACTGCTCTGGGTCCATTGTCTCCCACCCTTTCTTGGGGTGGGGGCAGGAACATGCTTTGCACCTAGATTTCCAGCTCCCCAGCACGGACCTTGGCACCAAATGAGTCTCTCCCACTGGAGAGGGGGCTGGTTTATTTTTTTTTCTGGATTCTGAGAGCCTCCCAGCCCCCGTCCTCCCTTGGAAGGTTCTTGTAGATCAGAGAAGAGGGGTCCCCCCAGCCCCAACTCCCACCTTCCCCTGCTCAGGCTCTTCTCCGCAAAACTGAGCTGGCCATTTCCCTGGGCAGAAGCATCCAGGGAAAGAAGAGAAAGACTCCTCTGGAATCCGGCAGCCCCTGAGCCACGGGACCCTGAAATTCAGAACTGATTCCAAGGTGCCTGCTGTCTTCCCTGCTCTGCAGAAGAGCTCTCCTTTGTCTCCTTCGGGGAACCAGGGCTGTTGTTTCAAATAGATGATTCACATGCAGATAAATGGCCTTTGTCCTTTCCATTCTTGCCTTTTCTCTTTGTTCTCCGGTGGTGAGCCAGCGTGTGCAGATTAGCTAGCCTCTGCCCTTTATTTCTCAGTGCAGAAAGGAAGTCTCCTGGCTGGGGAAGGCTGTGTATTCTTTTTTGGGGGGCCCTGGGCCTCGAATCCATGAGATACAGTTCATAACTGGGTGAATAGTTCTCCCAGATGGAAACTCTTCATTTGTGCTCGTGTTTGCTACTCCATCCCACTCCCCATAGCAGAAGAGGATCCCAGCCAAGGGGTTCATTCATGCATTCAATCGTATTTATTGAGCGCTTACTGTGTGCAGAGCACTGTACTAAGCACTTGGGAAGTACAAGTTCCTAGACTATGAGCCCACTGTTAGGTAGGGACCGTCTCTATATGTTGCCAACTTGTACTTCCCAAGCGCTTAGTACAGTGCTCTGCACACAGTAAGCGCTCAATAAATACGATTGAATGAATGAATGAATACAAGTTGGCAACATATAGAGACGGTTCCTACCCAACAGCGGGCCCACAGTCTAGAAGGGGGAGACAGACAACAAAACAAAACATTTTAACAAAATAAAATAAATAGAATAAATATGTGCAAATAAAATAAATACATAAAATAAATAAATAAAATAAACACACAGACTGCCCTCATTGTCCTCGCCGAGAATGGATGATAGGAGAGTTATACTGGGCATGCCTGTAGCGAAATATGAATGATGTCACATGCTCCATCCAGTCTGTTCAAGGCATCCCAAGCCTGGAATGTTTCTCTGGGATCACCCTGGACTCTCCCCACCTTCCCCTGGACTCCACTCACTATTTACTCCTGAGCCTTAGTATTCCTTCCCCAGGACCCCTGGAACGCGGGCGCCACTTCTAAGCCACGGAACTTAGCAGCAGGAGCCAAGGCAAAGGGAAGGCTGGACACTTAAAATAAAGCGACAAGATCTAAATAATAATAATAATAGTAATGGCATTTATTAAGCGCTTATTATGTGTAAAGCACTGTTCTAAGCGCTGGGGAGGCTTCCAGTGCCGTATTTATAATGGATGTGATCAGACCAGTTGAAAACCAGACTGTTTGGTACAAAACCCAATCAAAGGACCCTCCTGATCCCAGCCTTAAGACTGGGCTCACACAGCAAGCCAGTGACAGAGACACACACAGAACCCAAGAGCCAGGCTCTTGCTCTGATCGGAGAGCTCCCTCCTTCTCTCAAAATCCATTCATTCATTCAATCGTATTTATTGAGCTCTTACTGTGTGCAGAGCACTATACTAAGCACTTGGGAAGTACAAGTCAGTAACATATAGAGACGGTCCCTACCCAACAACAGGCTCACAGTCTAGAAGGGGGAGACAGACAACAAAACAAAACATGTGGACAGGTGTCAAAATCGTCAGAATAAATAGAATTATAGCTGTATGCACATCATTAACAAAATAAACAGAATAGTAATAGAGTAATAAATCTGTACAAATATATACAAGGGCTGTGGGGAGGGGAAGGAGGTAGGGCAGAGAGGGGGATGGGGAGGAGGAGAGGAAAAAGGTGGCTCAGTCTGGGAAGGCCTCCTGGAGGAGGTGAGATCTCAGTAGGGCTTTGAAGGGAGGAAAAGAGCTAGTTCGGTGGATGTGTGGAGGGAGGGCATTCCAGGCCAGGGGAAGGACGTGGGCCGGGGGTCGACGGCGGGACAGGTGAGAACGAGGCATTCCTTCCACCTGTGCATCTGACCCCATCCTTTCACACCTTATCAAAACACTTGCCCCCTCCCTTCTTCCTTTCCTGACTGCCATCTTCAACTGTTTGCTCTCCAATGACTTCTTCTCCACTGTTTTCAAACACGCCCACGTCTCCCCTCCTAAAAAACCCTCCCTGACCCTCTGGCTTCCTCCACTTATCACCCCATCTCTCTCCTACCATTCTTCTCCAACTTCTTAAGGGAGTTGTCCACACCTGCTGTCTCAAGTTCCCCCCCTTCAATTCTCTTCTTGATCCCTGCCAATCTGGCTTTTTTACCCTTCACTCCACAGAAACTGCCCTCTCAAAGGTCTCAAATGATCCTTTTGCCAAATCCAATGACCTCTACTCCATCCTAATCCTCTTCGACCTCTTGGCTGTCTTCGGCACTGTCGACTACCCTCTTCTCTTGGAAGCATTGTCCAATCTCGGTTTTGCTGACACCATCCTCTCCTGATTTTTCTACCTCTCTGGCCACATTTTCTCAGTCTTTTGGGGGGACTCCTCCTCTGCCTCCCCTTCTCTAACTGTGGGAGTCTCTCAAGACTCAGTTCTGGCTTCCCGTCTATTCTCCATCTACACCCAATGCCTCGGAGATCTTATTTGCTCCCATGGCTTCAACTACGACCTCTTTGCGGATGATTCCCAAATCTACATCTCCAGCCCTCATCTCTCTCCATCTCTGCAGTCTCACATTTCCTCCTGCTTTCCAGACATCTCTACTTGGATGTCCTGCTGACACCACAAACTTATCATGTCCAAATCAGAACTCCTTTATCCTTCCACTCAAACCCTGTCTTCTTCCTGATTTTCCAATCACTGTAGGCAGCACCACCATAATACCTGTTTTACAAGCCTGTAACTTTGGCGTTATCCTAGACTCCTCTCATTCAACCTATATATTCAATCTATCACTAAATCTTGTTGGTCATTCTCTACAAAAACATTCAGTCCATGTTTCCTCACTCCTCAAGAACCTCTAGTGGTTGCCCATCCACCTTCTTATTAAACAGAAAGTCCTTGCCATCACCTTTAAAATACTCAAATCACCTTACCCCCTCCTACCTCAACTCACTGCTCTCCTATTTCAACTCACCCTGCACACTTTGCTCCTCTCATTCCAACCCACTCACTATACTTGGATCATGTCTATCTTGCCGCCGACCTCTTACCCGTGTCCTGCGTCTGGTCTGGAACCCCTTCCCTCTTCATATCTGACAGACAACTATCCTTTCCACTCTCAAAGGCTTATTGGAGGCATGTCTCCTCCAAGAGGCCTTCCCTGACTAAGCCCTCATTTCCTCTTTTCCCACTCCCTACTGTGTTGCCCTGATTTGCTCCCTTTATTCACCCCTCCCTCAGCCCCACAGCACGTATGTGCGTATCTGTAACTTATTTATTTATATTAATGTCTATCTCCCCCTCTAGACTGTGAGCTCGGTGTTGGCAAGGAATGTTCCTTCCAACTCTGATGTATTGTACCAAGTGCTTAATACAGTGCTCTGATCACAGTAAGTGCTTGCTAAATATAATTGATTAGTTGATCATCAATCAATCAATAGAATTTATTGTCGCACACTCTACTAAGCTCTTGGGAGAGCACAATACAATAGAATCCTCCAGGCTCTTCCCTTTTGGTAAGAGTGGCCAGTTGTCACCTTTTATTGTGTCAGTCTTCAGGATGAATCCATGGCCTGAGCTTGAGATCCTCTCTAGGCCCCATTCTGCTGCAGCCAGTCCAAGAGGTACTGAGCATTTAGAACGATAGGCTTGGGATCAGTGGTTGAATAATGACTCAACCCTGGCCTGGGCCTGGGCATTTCTCTTCATGCTCCCATCCAGCTTGAAGTGGCGGGGGTCACTGGTAGGAGGGTTTGGGAGAGCAGAGGGAGAGGGAGCATCACTGAAGAAGTAGCCTCCACTCTCCCTGTACCCTTCTGCCCCTCCAGCTGAATCTTCTCACTGTGCCTCAATCTCACCTGTCTCGCTGCCAGCCCTGGCCCATGTCCTACCTACGTCCTGGAACGCCCTCCCTCCCCACATACGACAAACAGTTACTCCCCCCGCCTTCAAAACCTTACTGAAGGCCCATCTCTTCCAAGAGACCTTCCCAGATTAAGCCCCACTTTTCCTCATCTCCCACTCCCTTCTGCATCACCCTGACTTGCTCTTCCCCTTTCCCAGCCCCTCAGCACTTCTGTAATTGTATTTATTTGTATTGATGCCTCCCACCTCTAGACTGTAAGCTCGTTGTGGGCAGGGAATGCCATTGTTTATTGTGGTAGTGTACTCTCCCAAGCTCTTAATACAGTGCTCTGCACATAGTAAGTGCTCAATCAATATGACTGAAGGAATGAATGAAGTTTAACTCCCAGACAGAGCAGAGGAGAAGGGCCTTTGCTGAGCCTCAGGGAGTCCTCATCCATTCTCCTTTCTGCATCACACCGTGACTGCATCCCTTAAGGAGGTGGCCATCCTGGCCTTGGCTATCCTCTGCTGCAGCCACAGATCAGCAGTGCTCCCCTCCTTTCCTTAGCTCCCAGGGCCCTTATCCCTGCTCTCTCATCATCTTCAGCAGCTGACTCCGTGCCACTCCCCGTTCCCTGGAGCCTCACTGCCCAGCCAAGCAAAGCAGAGATGTTCCACTGCACTCCCTTTCTCCACAGCACGGAAAGTCTTCCTTCCGCCCCGCCTTGTGAGGGGCAGAAGGATCCCAGGAACCCTCGGGCGGCTGCGAGTTGAGAATGCTTGCGCAGCAGTGGTGTGAGGGTTTTCGTGCCAGTGAAAACTTAGTGAACCTCTGTGAGAGGGTGGATCGGGAGGGATAGGCTGGGGAGGGGTGGCAGGGGGTGGCTTCGGAATAACTGAAGAAAGTGAAGGCTGAGCTAAATGGGCTGCATACTGGTCCCTTCCCCTCCAACCCTCAGAAAGCAAATAGGGTTAGAGCATTGGGGGATAACATAACAGTCCACTGGGCTTTCTGACGTTTCAGCTGCTCCCTCTCTAATCCTTCTCCATTTATCCTGGCTAGACCAACTTGTCTGTCTTGGTACGAACATACCCCACAAGCCCAGAATCAGCCTACTGGACCTCCTCTGCCTGTTAAAGTAAAATAGCCACTTAGTGGCATTGCACGAAGAAGGAAGAGTCTGGCTTCTCCCCTCCTCACCCCCTTCCATTACCACTGGGGCCAGCAGCTGAGCTGGGTCGCGGGGAGCGGGTGGCCTTTTCTCTTGGTTAACAGTTTGTGTTCACTCTGTCCCAGAGTCCAGGATGCAGCTTGATTTGGCAAGGACCGCCCCTTGGTTTGGTTTTCTCATTTCTGGCCTCCTCTGTTGGCCCACAACAGACCCTGGGGTCCCGCACTCTGGACCCCATATCAGTGCCGGTGCCCCGAACCAGAGCTGATTGCCACTCAACAGGAGAACCCAGATGATTTGGCTAGCTGCTCCTCTGATGCCTCTCTCTCTGGGCCCAGAACTTTCATGGTTTGGGCTGATCCGGTTAAATTTATGAGGCTTCCCGGCTGGCCTCTAGAAATGCCATCGATGGGCTGCTTCCCAAGTGGCTAATGTTATAATAATTCACTGGGTCCATTTAGCTCCTTCCTTCACGGGCTTCAGAGTATTTCACACATCATCTCACTCCTCATAGCATCCATGAGGCCTCTGATTGCTCAGTTAGTAGCATGGAAGCCTCCAGCAGCGCTGCCTTGGGTATCCTTTGATTGCTGGGGTGAATCTGGCTTACGGGGTTGTGCTGTTTTTTACTGAACACTTGAACAGGCTACCAGGGGAGACGGTGACGTCTTCATCCTTCGTCATCCTTTGTCCTTGGAGATGATAGCCAATTGTTCTGAGTGGTTTTTAAGTCACTCTCTCCTGGAGGTAGAGGGCTGGATCAGATGCTCTCCGGAGTCACTAGGAATCTCTGATTCTCTCCTGGTGCAGCAGACTGGGATCATCAGGACCATTTTGCGTTGGAGAAACTGAGGCACAGAAAGGTTGAATGATTTGTACAAGATCACTCCATGGGTCCATAAAGAGACCTCAGGTTCCTGGACCTTCTATTTTTACCAGCTCCCAAAACTTTCCCTAGCCCTTTCCTTGCGTAGGGGCTGGCCAGGGCTTGGAGCACAGGGCAGGGGTCTGGGGTCATTGGAACTGAGTCCCAAGCAGCTTGGTGGTCCCTAACCCTCAGGACCCACCTGGGATCAGTAAACACCACTGAGGCCAACCCCAGGCAAGGCTCCTACCCCTGAAATCGTCATTTGGTGTCCTTACCGGGCGGTCCCGTGGACCGTGAGACGATGCAGTGGGTTCAGAGGTCACCCTGGGGATTCTCCTGGGTGGAGAGGGCTTGCAATCTCCTTGTGGTCAGAGAACATGGCTACCAACTGTGTTGTATTGTCCTCTCCAAGTGCTTAGTACAGTGCTGCGCACATAGTAAGCACTCAGTCAATACCATTGATTCACTGCTGGGCATCTTCTCTAGACTCAGACAGCCTTGAACTTGGCAGTTGTAGGAATCTCCATTCAATCAATCAATCAATCAATCAATCAATCGTATTTACTGAGCGCTTACTGTGTGCAGAGCACTGTACTAAGCGCTTGGGAAGTACAAGTTGGCAACATATAGAGACAGTCCCTACCCAACAGTGGGCTCACAGTCTAAAAGGGGGAGACAGAGAACAAAACCAAACATACTAACAAAATAAAATAAATAGAATAGATATGTACAAGTAAAATAAATAAATAAATAAATAGAGTAATAAATATGTACAAACATATATACATATATACAGGTGCTGTGGGGAAGGGAAGGAGGTAAGATGAGGGGATGGAGAGGGGGACACAGCACAGCCTCTACAGGCCCTGTGGCCACACAGGGACCACCATCTCCTGTAATCTGGCCCTTCCAGACCTTGGGAAGTGAGGACTTCCCACGTCATTCCTGGGAAATGTCAGTGATTATTACCATTGCTACCGTGAGCTACTGCAACCTCGGTGTCGTCCTCGACTACGATCTCTCATTCACCCCACATATTCAATCCGTCACCAAAATCTGCCGGGCTCGCCTTCACAACATCACCAAGATCTGCCCTTTCCTCTCCGTCCAAACCGCTACTTTGTTAGTACAATCGCTCATCCTATCCCGACTGGATTACTGCATCAGCCACCTTTCTGATCTCCCAACCTCCTGCCTCTCCCCACTTCAGTCTATACTTCACTCTGCTGCCCGGATTATCTTTCTACAGAAACGCTTTGGGCATGTCACCCCCTTCCTCAAAAATCTCCAGTGGTTGCCTGTCAACCTCTGTATCAAACAAAAACTCCATGAGACTGTGAGCCCTACATGGGACAGAGTTTGAGTCCAATCCAATTTGCTTATATCCACCCCAGTGCTTTAGTATCTAGTAAGTGCTTAACAAATACCATAATTAATGTTATAGGGAAGCAGCGTGGCTTAGTGGAAAGAGCACTGGCTTGGGAGTCAGAGGCTGTGGGTTCTAATCCTGGCTCCGCCACTTATCATTACTATTTATTTTATTTTGTTAGTATGTTTTGCTTTGTTCTCTGTCTCCCCCTTTTAGACCGTGAGCCCACTGTTGGGTAGGGACCGTCTCTAGATGTTGCCAACTTGTACTTCCCAAGCACTTAGTACAGTGCTCTGCACACAGTAAGCGCTCAATAACAGTGCTTTGCACATAGTAAGCGCTTAACAAATGCCATCATCATTATTATTATTAATAAATACGATTGATTGATTGATTATCAGCTGTGTGACTTGGGGCAAGTCACAACTTCTCTGAGCCTCAGTTACCTCATCTGTAAAATGGGGATTAGGACTGTGAGCCCCAAGTGGGACAACCTGATTACCTTGTATCTCCCCCTGTGCCTAGAACAGTGCTTGGCTCATAGTAAGCACTTAACAAATACCATTATTATTATTATTATTATCATTATTATTGTTAATCATGATCTGGGACTTCTTACTCAAGATTCCACTGCAACTTGTTGTGCATAGAGCCATGCGCTGAGGGTGTTGAGTCAATCCTGTGGGCCACCAACTTACCCCCAGCCTTTCCCTGCATGGGGCCCATCCCCAGATGCCCAGTGTGCCTCAGCTAGACTCCCCTGCTGCTCCAGCCCTGAACGAGGCATTCATATACGAACGAGCCCGCCGTTGGATAGGGACCGTCTCTCCATGTTGCCAACTTGTACTTCCCAAGCACGTAGCACAGGGCGCGCTTAATAAATACGATTGAATGAATGGATGAATGAATATGGGGACATGTCCCCGACGTGTCCCCCGCCCCAGAGCCCCTGGAGAGAGAGAACGCAGGCAGGGGAATAGGCGGTGGGGCCGGGGAGGGGAACAGGAGGGATTCGAAATTCAGGCCAGAGATAAAGGAACTTGGGAAAACATTCTCCAGAGGGTAGACCAAGGACTCTGGATAGCTCCATTCCCCAGCCCCGTCCTCCAGCCTTCCCAGCTGTTCCCAGGAATCACGTCAGTTGCAGCTCCTGTTGCCTCCAAGGGTCCTTCTGTTCTTGAATCCTCCCCGGTGTCCGCTGTTCCCTGGGTGCGGCGTGGCCGGAGCCACCTGTGGCATTCGTCCCGCCCTCGCCTCTCTCTGCCGGGGAGGGAATTTAGAGTTGGTTTCACTGGTCAAGCGGAAGCAGAATGGCTGCTCTCAGTCTGGAGCCACAGGAAATGCTGTGGCTTGATGGCCAGATCCTCGGCGTCTCTCGCCGCCTGGTTCCTTAAGGCTTAGGGCTTTGGCTGGGATTAGTGAACTTTATTTGTGTCCTTAGGGAGGAAAGGAAGGATCCAAACCTTCCCTCGCCATGCGATATATTAGCTGGAACATCAACAGACATCGAGGAGGGAGAAGGAAAGCAATGAGTGGCAGCTCCTGCCTTTATTTACCACCTTCAAGGACAAGGGGCCTGGATCCAGGGGCCTTCATGGGGCCCCGTAGAAAACCGGAGCTGATGAAACCAGACCCGAGGCGTAGTTGTTGTTCGGGGGGCTCTCCTGACCCCGTTCCCGGGAGTGATAGTGTCCCCAACAAGGGTGTGCAGTGCTGGGTGCCATTTATATCCACCACCTCCTGCTCTGCCACTTGTCCTCTGTGAGTGACCTTGGGTAAGCCACTTCACTTTTCTGTGCCTCAGTTCCCTCATCTGTAAAACGGGGATTGAAACTCTGAGCTCCACGCGGGACAGGGACTGTGTCCAACCTGATTTGCTCGCATTCACCCCCGCGCTTAGTAAAGTGTCTGGCCCATAGTAAGCACTGAACAAATACCGTTATTGCTAGAGAAGCAGCGTGGCTCAGTGGAAAGAGCTTGGGCTTGGGAGTCAGAGGTCATGGGTTCAAATCCCGGCTCCACCAATTGTCAGCTGTGTGACTTGGGGCAAGGCACTTCACTTCTCTGTGCCTCAGTTCCCTCATCTGTAAAATGGGGATCAATCAATCAATCAATCAATCGTATTTATTGAGCGCTTACTGTGTGCAGAGCACTGTACTAAGCACTTGGGAAGTACAAGATTAAGACTGTGAGCCCTCTGTGGGACAACCTGATCACCTTGTAACCTCCCTAGCGCTTAGAACAGTGCTTTGCACGTAGTAAGCGCTTAACAAATACCATTATTATTATTGTTATTATTATCCCCCAGTGCTTAGAACAGTGCTTTGCACATAGTAAGTGCTTAACATATGCCATCATGGTTATTATATGTCTGTAAGCATGATTGACTGTGCAGTCAATTGGTTCAAGTTATCCTATTTATAAACATCAATCCTATCAATCATATTAAGTGCATACCGTGCGCTTAGAACAGTGCTTTGCGCATAGTAAGCGCTTAACAAATGCCATCATCATCATCATCACCGTGGGCATGCTTGTGACTTTCCCCCTTGTTCAAGCGTACGCTCCCGGTGTGTCCGTCGTGCTTTCCCCGAGCGCTCCGTAGGAAGGACGACACCCTCAAGGAATCCCTTTGCCGAAACCGCTGCTACTTGCACGGCCACGTCCGTCCCCCGCAAATGCTCCTTGTGAGTGGGGGGCCACCTCAGCTGAAGCTTCAAGGAAGAGAAGATTGGGCTCGTACCCCTCACAGACCCCCCGGGCGCAGACGCCGGCTCAGTATCCCGCAGAACGGTAGCGGGACAGCGGGAAGGCGAGGGAAGAGTTGAAAGCAGTGCCTTCCTGCACCTCGCTTGCACGCTGCCTTTTTTTTGCTCCTTGCCATTTCCGTGTGCTCCACTGCATTGCAGCAGAGGCTCTTGGAAAATAAATGCCGCGATCAGACCACCCCGGCCCGCCCTCCAGCCCAGGCTGCTATGGCAGGCGCTCCACATTCCATGCCTTTAAAATAATAATAATAGCGTTTATTAAGCACCTACTAGGTGCCAGGCGCTGTTCAGGTTACAAGATAATCCGGTTGTCCCACCGGGGGCTCACGGTTTTAATCCGCATTTTCCAGATGAGGGAACTGAGGCCCAGAGTCACACAGCCGACAAGTGGGGGAGCCGGGATTTGAACCCATGACCTCTGACTCCGAAGCCCGGGCTCTTTCCACCGAGCCAGAGCTGCTTTTACGTGGTTCGGGGCTGAGGCCTACGGCTTCCTTCTGGGAGATCGTCATTTCTAGAGGCCAGCTGGTTGAAGAATGCCCTCCGAGAGGGCATGGCTCAGTCCCGGAGACCCCCGTCCCCCACACTACGTGACATTATTTGCTATATGCTGGGCAAACAGCGTCACCTAATAATTGTCATAATAATAATGACAATAATAATAATAATTGTGGCATTTGTTGATTTTTTAAAGGTATCCTTTGAGCCCGTCCTCTGTGTAGAGCACTGTACTAAGGACCAGGGAGAGTACAGTGTAAAAGAGTTGGAAGACACGCTTCCTGCCCACAGGGAGTGGGAAGCACTGTGGCCTAGTGGAAAGAGCACAGGCCTGGGAATCAGAGGACCTTGGTTCTAATCCCGGCTCTGCCGCTGTGTCTGCTTGTTTTCTGTGCCTCACTTTCCTCAGCTGTAAAATGGTCATCCCCATTTTCCAGGTGAGGGAACTGAGGCCCAGAGAAGTGAAGCGACTTGCCCAGAGCCGCCCGCCTGACAGTTGGCGGAGCCGGGATTTGAACCCATGACCTCTGACTCCAAAGCCCGTGCTCTTTCCACCGAGCCACGCTGCTCCTCTACATCTTATACATCTATAAGACTGTGTGGAAAATACAGTTGAGACTTTTTCCTCTTGGCTGGGTCATCACAACACCGCGTTAGGAAATATTTGGACAGTCTTAACAGCCATTGGAAAACGTTTAGTGAGTGTGAGCCCGCTGTTGGGTAGGGGCCGTCCCTATATGTTGCCGACTTGGACTTCCCAAGCGCTCAGTACAGTGCTCTGCACACAGTAAGCGCTCAATAAATACGATCGATTGATTGATTAACAGCCATTGGAAAACGTTTAGTACGTGTGAGCCCACTGTTGGGTAGGGACCGTCCCTATATGCTGCCAACTTGTACTTCCCAAGCGCTTAGTACAGTGCTCTGCACACAGTAAGCGCTCAATAAATACGATTGAATGAATGAATGAATGAATGAACTGTAAAATGGAGATTCAGTACCTGTTCTCCCTCCTGCCTAGGCGTGCGGGACTGGGACTCTGCCCGAATGATTATCAGGTACCTACCCCAGCACTTAGAAGAGTACTCGGCACGTAGTCAACTTGTACTTCGCAAGCGCTTAGTACAGTGCTCTGCACACAGTAAGTGCTCAATAAATACGATTGAATGAATGAATGAATAGTAAGTGCTTAATAAATACCTTTAACAGAATACTACTACTACTAATAATAATAATGGCATTTATTAAGCGCTTACTATGTGAAAAGCACTGTTCTAAGCGCTGGGGAGATTACAAGGTGATCGGGTTGTCCCACGGGGGGCTCACAGTCTTATTACGTACCAAGCTCTGGGGTAGACACAAGATAATCAGAGCAGACACAGTCCCTGTCCCATTTCTCAGTCTAAGAGGATACAGAGCAGGTATTTAATGCCCATTTTACAGATGAGGAAAGTGAAGCACAGAGAGGTCAAGTGACTTTCCTGAGGCGACCCAGCAGGCAGGGCAGAGTTGGGGTTAGAGCTCAGGTCTCCCAACTCCCAGGCCCGTGCTCCTTTCCATTTCCCGAGTCGCTTCTCACTTAATGGTTTCCCACAGAAGCCGGCGTGGAAGTCTAGCGGGTCGCCCCAAGCCTAGTGATTTCTGCTGGTGACCTCTTATTAAATGGGGAAAAAATGGGAGGAAACCAATCGGTCACCTGCGAAGGATCTCCCTTCTCGCCGCATCGTCGGGCCCCCACCCCAAGGGACCACCCGGAGAAGCCCTGGACTTAAGATTGAGAGCCCTTGTTCGTCTGTGGACCAGCCTGTCCAAGATTCAATCGATCGTATTTATTGAGCGCTTACTGTGGGCAGACCACTGTACTGAGCGCTTGGGAAGTACAAGTTGGCAACGTATAGAGGCGGTCCCTACCCAACGGTGGGCTCACAGTCTGGAAGATTCTTCTTCAAATGCCCACATCGAGCATCCCACAACTACAGCTGTGTAGGGGAGCCCATGGGAGAACATTAAATGGGGAAAAATTGGGGGGAAACCGATCGGTCAATCAATATTGAGTACCTGCTCTGTGCAGAGCACTGTGCCACGTGCTGTAAACTGTCTGCTCCTGTGGTCAGGGATCATGAAGCAGCGTGGCTCAGTGGAAAGAGCCCGGGCTTTGGAGTCAGGGGTCGTGGGTTCGAATCCCGGCTCCGCCACGTGTCTGCTGTGTGACCTTGGGCAAGTCACTTAGCTTCTCTGAGCCTCAGTTCCCTCATCTGTAAAATGGGGATGAAGACTGTGAGCCCCACGGGGGACAACCTGATCACTTTGTAGCCCCCCCCCAGCGCTTAGAACAGTGCTTTGCGCATAGTAAGTGCTTAACAAATGCCGACATTATTATTATCATTATGTCTACCAATTCTGTTGTACTCTTAGTGGTTAGAGCTGTTAGTGCTCTAGACTGTGAGCCCACTGTTGGGTAGGGACTGTCTCTATATGTTGCCAACTTGTCCTTCCCCAAGCGCTTAGTACAGTGCTCTGCACACAGTAAGCGCTAAATAAATACGATTGATTGATTGATTGATTGATAGTGCAATGCTCTGCACACAGTAAGGGCTCAGTAAGAACTATTGATTCGGAGAGAACAATAGGTTTAGGACACCGGCTTCCCGGAAAACCTCCAAAGGCAGATTTTTCGGTGGACACTCGGACTCCGTCTCTCTCCCCGCTGCTCTCCCATCGTTGGAGCTGGGCCGAAAGTAAAGGGTTTTGACTCGCGGTGCGATCAAATGGCTTTCCGGCATTCCGGGGACAACTGACGGGGAAGGGGCTGGGGGCTTGGGGGGGAGGAATCCAAGCCTAGTCCCGAGGTTTCTTTCCAGATTTGGAGATGAGCTGCTCCGATTTCACTTCTGCTCCCTCATCCCCAGGCTGCCTGGTCGCTGCTGTGAACCTCAAGTCCAGCAACCAGAACCCAGTGGTGCAAGAATTCCAGAGTGAGTACTGGGAGGGATCCGAGGGAAGAGGGAAAATAAGCAGACCGTATCACAGAAAGAGACCTGGGCCTTCCCCCAGGAGCCACCGTTGACCAAATAATAACAATAATAATGGCATTCATTAAGCGCTTACTACGTGCAAAGCACTGTTCTAAGCGCTGGGGAGGTTACAAGGTGATCAGGTTGTCCCACAGTCTTAATCCCCATTTTACAGATCATCATCAATCATCAATCGTATTTATTGAGCGCTTACTATGTGCAGAGCACAGAGATGAGGTAACTGAGGCACAGAGAATAATAATAATGATGATGATGGCATTTATTAAGCGCTTACTCTGTGCAAAGCACTGTTCTGAGCGCTGGGGAGGTTACAAGGTGATCAGGTTGTCCCACGCGGGGTTCGCAGTCTTAATCCCCATTTTACGGATGAGGGAACGGAGGCCCAGAGAAGTGAAGTGACTTGCCCCAAGTCACACAGCTGACAATTGGCAGAGGCGGGATTTGAACCCACGACCTCTGACTCCAAAGCCTGGGCTCTATTCCACTGAGCCATGCTGCTTCTCTAAGGAGCCTTAGAGAAGCAGCCTTCCTCCAGGAGCCACCATTGACCAAATAATAATAATAATAATGGCATTTATTAAGCGCTTACTCTGTGCAAAGCACTGTTCTAAGCGCTGGGGAGGTTACAAGGTGATCAGGTTGTCCCACAGTCTTAATCCCCATTTTACAGATGAGGTAACTGAGGCCCAGAGAATAAAAATAATAATAATGAGGGCTCCAAGGGAAGAGGGCCCACCTCGTGGAAAATAAGCAGACCGTGTCACAGAAAGAGACCTGGGCCTTCCCCCAGGAGCCACCGTTGACCAAATAATAACAATAATAATGGCATTTATTAAGCGCTTACTATGTGCAAAGCACTGTTCTAAGAACTGGGGAGGTTACAAGGTGATCAGGTTGTCCCACAGTCTTAATCCCCATTTTACAGATGAGGTAACTGAGGCCCAGAGAATAAAAATAATAATAATGAGGGCCCCAAGGGAAGAGGGCCCACCTCGTGGACAATAAGCAGACCACGTCACAGAAAGAGACCTGGGCCTTCCCCCAGGAGCCACCGTTGACCAAATAATAACAATAATAATGGCATTTATTAAGCGCTTACCCTGTGCAAAGCACTGTTCTGAGCGCTGGGGAGGTTACAAGGTGATCAGGTTGTCCCACAGTCTTAATCCCCATTTTACAGATGAGGTAACTGAGGCACAGAGACTAAAAATAATAATAATGAGGGCTCCAAGGGAAGAGGGCCCACCTCGTGGAAAATAAGCAGACCGTGTCACAGAAAGAGACCTGGGCCTTCCCCCAGGAGCCACCGTTGACCAAATAATAACAATAATAATGGCATTTATTAAGCGCTTACTCTGTGCAAAGCACTGTTCTGAGCGCTGGGGAGGTTACAAGGTGATCAGGTTGTCCCACAGTCTTAATCCCCATTTTACAGATGAGGTAACTGAGGCACAGAGAATAAAAATAATAATAATGAGGGCTCCAAGGGAAGAGGGCCCACCTCGTGGACAATAAGCAGACCACGTCACAGAAAGAGACCTGGGCCTTCCCCCAGGAGCCACCATTGACCAAATAATAACAATAATAATGGCATTTATTAAGCGCTTACTATGTGCAAAGCACTGTTCTAAGAACTGGGGAGGTTACAAGGTGATCAGGTTGTCCCACAGTCTTAATCCCCATTTTACAGATGAGGTAACTGAGGCCCAGAGAATAAAAATAATAATAATGAGGGCTCCAAGGGAAGAGGGCCCACCTCGTGGACAATAAGCAGACCACGTCACAGAAAGAGACCTGGGCCTTCCCCCAGGAGCCACCGTTGACCAAATAATAACAATAATAATGGCATTTATTAAGCGCTTACCCTGTGCAAAGCACTGTTCTGAGCGCTGGGGAGGTTACAAGGTGATCAGGTTGTCCCACAGTCTTAATCCCCATTTTACAGATGAGGTAACTGAGGCACAGAGAATAAAAATAATAATAATAATGGCATTTATTAAGTGCTTACTATGTGCAAAGCACTGCTCTGAGCGCTGGGGAGGTTACAAGGTGATCAGGTTGTCCCGCGCGGGGTTCGCAGTCTTAATCCCCATTTTACAGATGAGGGAACTGAGGCCCAGAGAAGTGAAGTGATTTGCCCAAAGTCACACAGCTGACAAGTGGCAGAGGCGGGATTTGAACCCATGACCTCTGACTCCAAAGCCCGGGCTCTATTCCACTGAGCCACGCTGCTTCTCTAAGGAGCCTTAGAGAAGCAGCCTTCCTGGGCCTTCCTCCAGGAGCCACCATTGACCAAATAATAACAATAATAATGGCATTTATTAAGCGCTTACTACGTGCAAAGCACTGTTCTGAGCGCTGGGGAGGTTACAAGGTGATCAGGTTGTCCCATGGGGAGCCCACAGTCTTAATCCCCATTTTACAGATGAGGTAACTGAGGCACAGAGAATAATAATAATGATGGCATTTATTAAGCGCTTACTATGTGCAAAGCACTGTTCTAAGAGCTGGGGAGGTTACAAGGTGATCAGGTTGTCCCATGGGGAGCACACAGTCTTAGTCCCCATTTTACAGATGAGGTAATTGAGGCACAGAGAATAATAATAATGATGGCATTTATTAAGCGCTATGTGCAAAGCACTGTTCTAAGCGCTGGGGAGGTTACAAGGTGATCAGGTTGTCCCATGGGGAGCCCACAGTCTTAATCCCCATTTTACAGATGAGGTAACTGAGGCACAGAGAATAATAATAATGATGGCATTTATTAAGCGCTTACTATGTGCAAAGCACTGTTCTAAGAGCTGGGGAGGTTACAAGGTGATCAGGTTGTCCCATGGGGAGCACACAGTCTTAGTCCCCATTTTACAGATGAGGTAATTGAGGCACAGAGAATAATAATAATGATGGCATTTATTAAGCGCTATGTGCAAAGCACTGTTCTAAGCGCTGGGGAGGTTACAAGGTGATCAGGTTGTCCCATGGGGAGCCCACAGTCTTAATCCCCATTTTACAGATGAGGTAATTGAGGCACAGAGAATAATAATAATGATGGCATTTATTAAGCGCTTACTATGTGCAAAGCACTGTTCTAAGAGCTGGGGAGGTTACAAGGTGAACAGGTTGTCCCATGGGGAGCCCACAGTCTTAATCCCCATTTTACAGATGAGGTAATTGAGGCACAGAGAATAATAATAATGGTGGCATTTATTAAGCGCTTACTATGCGCAAAGCACTGTTCTAAGAGCTGGGGAGGTTGCAGGGTGAACAGGTTGTCCCATGGGGAGCCCACAGTCTTAATCCCCATTTTACAGATGAGGTAACTGAGGCACAGAGAATAATAATAATGATGGCATTTATTAAGCGCTTACTATGTGCAAAGCACTGTTCTAAGAGCTGGGGAGGTTACAAGGTGAACAGGTTGTCCCATGGGGAGCCCACAGTCTTAATCCCCATTTTACAGATGAGGTAACTGAGGCACAGAGAATAATAATAATGATGGCATTTATTAAGCGCTTACTATGTGCAAAGCACTGTTCTAAGAGCTGGGGAGGTTACAAGGTGAACAGGTTGTCCCATGGGGAGCCCACAGTCTTAATCCCCATTTTACAGATGAGGTAATTGAGGCACAGAGAATAATAATAATGATGGCATTTATTAAGCGCTTACTATGCGCAAAGCACTGTTCTAAGAGCTGGGGAGGTTACAAGGTGAACAGGTTGTCCCATGGGGAGCCCACAGTCTTAATCCCCATTTTACAGATGAGGTAACTGAGGCACAGAGAATAATAATAATGATGGCATTTATTAAGCGCTTACTATGTGCAAAGCACTGTTCTAAGAGCTGGGGAGGTTACAAGGTGAACAGGTTGTCCCATGGGGAGCCCACAGTCTTAATCCCCATTTTACAGATGAGGTAATTGAGGCACAGAGAATAATAATAATGATGGCATTTATTAAGCGCTTACTATGCGCAAAGCACTGTTCTAAGAGCTGGGGAGGTTACAAGGTGAACAGGTTGTCCCATGGGGAGCCCACAGTCTTAATCCCCATTTTACAGATGAGGTAATTGAGGCACAGAGAATAATAATAATGATGGCATTTATTAAGCGCTTACTATGCACAAAGCACTGTTCTAAGAGCTGGGGAGGTTGCAGGGTGAACAGGTTGTCCCATGGGGAGCCCACAGTCTTAATCCCCATTTTACAGATGAGGTAACTGAGGCACAGAGAATAATAATAATGATTGCATTTATTAAGCACTTACTATGTGCAAAGCACTGTTCTAAGCGCTGGGGAGGTTACAAGGTGATCAGGTTGTCCCACGCGGGGTTCGCAGCCTTAATCCCCATTTTACAGATGAGGGAACTGAGGCCCAGAGAAGTGAAGTGACTTGCCCCAAGTCACACAGCTGACAATTGGCAGAGCCTGGATTTGAACCCATGACCTCTGACTCCAAAGCCCGGGCTCTATTCCACTGAGCCACGCTGCTTCTCTAAGGAATCTTAGAGAAGCAGCCTTCCTGGGCCTTCCTCCAGGAGCCACCATTGACCAAATAATAACAATAATAATGGCATTTATTAAGCGCTTACTATGTGCAAAGCACTGTTCTAAGCGCTGGGGAGGTTACAAGGTGATCAGGTTGTCCCACAGTCTTAATTCCCATTTTACAGATGAGGTAACTGAGGCACAGAGAATAATAATAATAATAATGGCATTTATTAAGCACTTACTATGTGCAAAGCACTGTTCTAAGTACTGGGGAGGTTACAAGGTGATCAGGTTGTCCCACGCGGGGTTCACAGTCTTAATCCCCGTTTTACGGATGAGGGAACTGAGGCCCAGAGAAGTGAAGTGACTTGCCCCAAGTCACACAGCTGACAAGTGGCAGAGGCGGGATTTGAACCCATGACCTCTGACTCCAAAGCCCGGGCTCTATTCCACTGAGCCACGCTGCTTCTCTAAGGAGCCTTAGAGAAGCAGCCTTCCTGGGCCTTCCTCCAGGAGCCACCATTGACCAAATAATAACAATAATAATGGCATTTATTAAGCGCTTACTACGTGCAAAGCACTGTTCTAAGCGCTGGGGAGGTTACAAAGTGATCAGGTTGTCCCATGGGGAGCCCACAGTCTTAATCCCCATTTTACAGATGAGGTAACTGAGGCACAGAGAATGATAATAATGATGGCATTTATTAAGCGTTACTATGTGCAAAGCACTGTTCTGAGCGCTGGGGAGGTTACAAGGTGATCAGGTTGTCCCACGCGGGGTTCACAGTCAATCCCCATTTTACAGATGAGGGAACTGAGGCCCAGAGAAGTGAAGTGATTTGCCCACACAGCTGACAAGTGGCAGAGCCGGGATTTGAACCCATGACCTCTGACTCCAAAGCCCAGGCTCTATTCCACTGAGCCACACTGCTTCTCTGAGGAACCTTAGAAAAGCAGTCTTCCTGGGCCTTCCTCCAGGAGCCACCATTGACCAAATAATAACAATAATAATGGCATTTATTAAGCGCTTACTATGTGCAAAGCACTGTTCTAAGCGCTGGGGAGGTTACAAGGTGATCAGGTTGTCCCATGGGGAGCCCACAGTCTTAATCCCCATTTTACAGATGAGGTAATTGAGGCACAGAGAATAATAATAATGATGGTATATATTAAGCACTTACTATGTGCAAAGCACTGTTCTAAGCGCTGGGGAGGTTACAAGGTGATCAGGTTGCCCCACACGGGGTTCACAGTCTTAATCCCCATTTTACAGATGAGGTAACTGAGGCACAGAGAATAATAATAATGATGGCATTTATTAAGTGCTTACTATGTGCAAAGCACTGTTCTAAGAGCTGGGGAGGTTACAAGGTGATCAGGTTGTCCCATGGGGAGCCCACAGTCTTAATCCCCATTTTACAGATGAGGTAACTGAGGCACAGAGAATAATAATAATGATGGCATTTATTAAGCGCTTACTATGCGCAAAGCACTGTTCTAAGAGCTGGGGAGGTTGCAAGGTGATCAGGTTGTCCCACGTGGGGTTCACAGTCTTAATCCCCATTTTACAGATGAGGTAATTGAGGCACAGAGAATAATAATAATGATGGCATTTAGTAAGCGCTTACTATGCGCAAAGCACTGTTCTGAGCGCTGGGGAGGTTACAGGGTGATCAGGTTGTCCCATGGGGAGCCCACAGTCTTAATCCCCATTTTACAGATGAGGTAATTGAGGCACAGAGAATAATAATAATGATGGCATTTATTAAGCGCTATGTGCAAAGCACTGTTCTAAGCGCTGGGGAGGTTACAAGGTGATCAGGTTGTCCCACGTGGGGTTCACAGTCTTAATCCCCATTTTACAGATGAGGTAATTGAGGCACAGAGAATAATAATAATGATGGCATTTATTAAGCGCTTACTATGTGCAAAGCACTGTTCTAAGAGCTGGGGAGGTTACAAGGTGAACAGGTTGTCCCATGGGGAGCCCACAGTCTTAATCCCCATTTTACAGATGAGGTAACTGAGGCACAGAGAATAATAATAATGATGGTATTTATTAAGCGCTTACTATGTGCAAAGCACTGTTCTAAGCACTGGGGAGGTTACAAGGTGATCAGGTTGTCCCATGGGGAGCCCACAGTCTTAATCCCCATTTTACAGATGAGGTAATTGAGGCACAGAGAATAATAATAATGATGGCATTTATTAAGCGCTTACTATGCGCAAAGCACTGTTCTGAGCGCTGGGGAGGTTACAAGGTGATCAGGTTGTCCCACGGGGGGTTCACAGTCTTAATCCCCATTTTACAGATGAGGGAACTGAGGCCCAGAGAAGCGAAGGTGACTTGCCCCAAGTCACACAGCTGACAAGTGGCAGAGGCGGGATTTGAACCCATGACCTCCGACTCCAAAGCCCGGGCTCTATTCCACTGAGCCACACTGCTTCTCTAAGGAACCTTAGAAAAGCAGTCTTCCTGGGCCTTCCTCCAGGAGCCACCATTGACCAAATAATAACAATAATAATGGCATTTACTAAGCGCTTACTACCTGCAAAGCACTGTTCTAGGCGCTGGGGAGGTTACAAGGTGATCAGGTTGTCCCATGGGGAGCCCACAGTCTTAATCCCCATTTTACAGATGAGGTAACTGAGGCACAGAGAATAATAATAATGATGGCATTTATTAAGTGCTTACTATGTGCAAAGCACTGTTCTAAGAGCTGGGGAGGTTACAAGGTGATCAGGTTGTCCCATGGGGAGCACACAGTCTTAGTCCCCATTTTACAGATGAGGTAATTGAGGCACAGAGAATAATAATAATGATGGCATTTATTAAGCGCTATGTGCAAAGCACTGTTCTAAGCGCTGGGGAGGTTACAAGGTGATCAGGTTGTCCCACGTGGGGTTCACAGTCTTAATCCCCATTTTACAGATGAGGTAATTGAGGCACAGAGAATAATAATAATGATGGCATTTATTAAGCGCTTACTATGTGCAAAGCACTGTTCTAAGAGCTGGGGAGGTTACAAGGTGAACAGGTTGTCCCATGGGGAGCCCACAGTCTTAATCCCCATTTTACAGATGAGGTAACTGAGGCACAGAGAATAATAATAATGATGGTATTTATTAAGCGCTTACTATGTGCAAAGCACTGTTCTAAGCACTGGGGAGGTTACAAGGTGATCAGGTTGTCCCATGGGGAGCCCACAGTCTTAATCCCCATTTTACAGATGAGGTAACTGAGGCACAGAGAATAATAATAATGATGGCATTTATTAAGCGCTTACTATGCGCAAAGCACTGTTCTGAGCGCTGGGGAGGTTACAAGGTGATCAGGTTGTCCCACGCGGGGTTCGCAGTCTTAATCCCCATTTTACAGATGAGGGAACTGAGGCCCAGAGAAGCAAAGGTGACTTGCCCCAAGTCACACAGCTGACAAGTGGCAGAGCCGGGATTTGAACCCATGACCTCCGACTCCAAAGCCCGTAGTCTTTCCACTGAGCCATGCTGCTTCTCCCAAATGTTGGGGAGCCCTGGGTGGGGCGGGCCCCAGCGGGGTTTGTCACTCAGTCACTGCTCCAACCTGGGGATGGTCCCGTTGTCCCAACAGTAGCCCCCCGGAGCCGGTCTGGCTTTGCGCTCCCCCTAAAAACGGACCCCACTTCGGATGAGCCATCAGGAGCGCCGCGGGCCCCGGCTGGAATCCCTCATGGGCCCCTTCCCCGGAGCCTCTGACCGTGTCCTGAGAGTGGTGGGCGCAGCTTGCACTTCCCAAGCGCTTAGTCCAGTGCTCTGCACCCAGTAAGCGCTCAATAAATACGATTGATGATGATGAGCCTCGGGGATTAAGCCCCCAGAGTGAGGGGTGGGAGCCGGATGGAGGAGGAGCGGGAGCCGGGTGGGGTCAGAATCTACTCGTTTTCCCTTCCTTTTTCTCCCCCCCAACTAGGCGTGGAGTTGTCCTGCATCATTACGGACTCGCAGACGAATGATCCCAGGATTGAGTGGAAGAAGATTAATAGCGAGGAAACCTCCTACGTGTTCTTCGACAATAAGATTCAGGGTTTGGGACTCTGCTTTTTTGACCCTGGGAGGGGGCAGCGTGTGGGTTTTGCCCCGCCTTTGCAGGTGTCTCTCGGAGCGGGGCAGATTGGCTATCGATGGTGGTGCTCCTCCGCTCCCCGCACCCGCCAACAACGGGCCGCGGCATCCATGGGGCACAGGACCGCACCCCCAGATGTCAAGCGCCCCTAAACCGGGCCTGACCAGGCCGCATTTGCCACTCCCGGTGGCCTGGCGTGTGACCTTTCCCTGGCCACGGGACGGTGGACGCCCTCCTCTCCGGGGCGCAGGGAGGGTGGAGTGGGGGAGCCCTGAGGGGAGGAGGAGAACCAGTCTCTTTACCAAAAACGAGGCAGCCCACTTAGCCCTTCCCCTGCCCCGAGGGAGGCCTGGTTTCAGGCAGCATCCGGCTCTATCCCATCCTTAGACCATTCCAGGGAGGGAGGAGATTCCCTAAACCCCACTGGTACCCATTTTAGGGTGAAGCCCTCCCCACTTCAGTCCACGCTTCACTCTGCTGCCTGGATCATTTTTCCACAGAAATGTTCAGTCCGTATTTCCCCACCCCTCAAGAATCTCCGGTGGATGCCCACCTACCCCCACATAGGGCAACAAGGAATTTCTTCCTTCAATCCAACCTGGGTCCCTCCCGCTGCACTTCAAGCACTGTTCCAGGGGAAAAAGAGAACAGCTGCTGTTTGTATTGTGGTGCTGTTGGCTGGCCCTCAATATCTCCCTCCCCCAGTTCTGTAAATGTCATTCATCCCATCCAAGTCAGGCTTCCCGGATGTGTGGTGCCCTTAGGGGACCCCGGGACCCTGTCATTTGGGAATTCACCAGGAGCAGGAACCCTTTCTGGTTGGGGGATTCGCGAGCGCTGAGTGTTGTAGTTACAGGAAGTGATGCTCAGCTCAGAGCGGGTAGTGGAGGGCCCAGCACGGGATGGGAAGCAGAGGGGCCCAGTCCAGCCCAGGCCATTGCTAAAAATCCATCCTTTTCTTTTCATCTAAACTACCGCCACGTCGATCCAGCCACTTATCCTATCCCTCCTTGATTACTGCGTCAGCCTCCTTGCTGCTGACCTCCCTGCCTTCTATCTCTCCCCACTTCAGTCCGTACTTCACTCTGCTGCCTGGATCATTTTTCTACAGAAATGTTCAGTCCGTATTTCCCCACGCCTCAAGAATCTCCGGTGGATGCCCACGTACCCCCACGTAGACAGAAACGCCTTACTATCAGCTTTAAAGCACTCACCCCCGTCCTTCTCACCTCACTATTCTCCTATTACAACCCCACCTGCACACTTTCGCTCCTCTAAACGCCAACCTTCCCTCTGTACCTCGATCTCATCTATCTCCCCCTCGACGTCTTGGCCACATCCTGCCTCTGGACTGCCTCCCTTTTCATATGTGACAGACAATTAATCTCCCTCCTTTCAAAGCCTTACCGAAGGCGTATCCCCTCCAAGCGGTCTTCCGTAACTCAGCCTTCATCTCCTCTTCTCCAACCCCATTCTGTGTCGCCCTGACTTGCTTCCTTTATTCTCCACTGCTGCCCCCAGCCCCAAAGCACTTACAATAATAATGACGACATTTATGAAGCGCTTACTATGTGCAAAGCGCTGTTCTAAGTGCTGGGGAGGTTACAAGGAGATCAGGTTGTCCCACGGGGGGCTCACAGTCTTAATCCCCGTTTTACAGATGAGGGAACTGAGGCACAGAGAAGTGACTTGCCCAAAGTCACACAGCTGACAATTGGCGGAGCCGGGATTCGAGCCCATGACTCCTGACTCCGAAGCCCGGGCTCTTTCCACTGAGCCACGCTGCTTCAAATTTGTACTTACGTACAAATCCATGATGTATTTATTTATATTAACGTCCGTTTCCCCCTCTAGACTGTGAGCTTATTGTGGGCGGGGAATATGTCTGTTATATCGTTGTTTGTGCTCTCCCAAGCATTCAGTACCGTGCCCTGCACGCAGTGAGCACTCAGTAAATAGGATTGATTGACAGATTGGGAGTGCAGGGGTCCATCCCTCAGTTCCCGTCCGTCCGGGAGCCCGCGTGGCTTCGGCTGGGTGCTTTCAGGGGGGTGCCGCCCCGGACGGAGCCGCCCCCGACTCTGGTTCTCCCTTGCTCCAGGAGACTTGGCGGGCCGGGCGGAGATCCTGAGCAAGACATCCCTGCGGATCCGGAACGTGACCCGGAAAGACATGGCCTCGTATCGCTGCGAGGTGGTGGCCCGCGAGGACAGCAAGGCTATCGATGAGATTGTCATCGCTCTCACGGTGCTGGGTATGCCATCATCAATCGTATTTATTGAGCGCTTACTGTGTGCAGAGCACTGTACTAAGCACTGTACTAAGCGCTTCCTGTACTTAGGCCCCGCCCAGAGCCTGCCTAGGCGCCCCCTTCTCCTTCCCCCCACCCCTCTGGCCTTCCCTTCCTTTCTCCTCCCCACCAAGGGGGACCAGGCTCCCCTCCCTGTTGGATTTCCTACCTCTGGACCCAGATCTAGGGGCTGAGAAGATGGGAAAGGAAGCCTTTTTGGAGCGTTGGGGCTGGGTGGGATTTGGGAAGGAAAGGTAAGAGACTGAGAGGGGAAAGAGTGTGGCCTAGTGAAGAAAACACAAGTTTGGGAGTCAGAAGACTTGGGTTCTGATCCTGCCTCTACTGCTTGCTTGCCACCTTGTACTTCCCAAGCGCTTAGTACAGTGCTCTGCACACAGTAAGCGCTCAATAAATATGATTGATTGATTGCTGTGTGACCTCGCGTAATGTCCCCGTCCCTCAGTTTCCTCAACTGTAAAATAGACCCACCTTAGACTGTGGGAAAGGGGCTGGGTCCAATCTGATTGCATTCTATCTACTCCAGTCCGTAGCCAACAGAAAGCATTGAACAAATATAACAATTATTATTAATGACTAAAGTTGCCTCTCCATTCTTCCCTCCCAATAACCCTTCAGCAACAGGGATAACTGATGCCCATGGACAGTAACAGCTCAGTTTCCAGAATCCCGGGGCTGAGGCTGGGCTGGTTCTCATCTTACCTCCTTCCCTTCCCCACAGCACCTGTATATATGTATATATGGTTGTACATATTTATTACTCTATTTATTTATTTATTTTACTTGTACATTTCTATCCTATTTATTTTATTTTGTTGGTATGTTTGGTTCTGTTCTCTGTCTCCCCCTTTTAGGCTGTGAGCCCACTGTTGGGTAGGGACTGTCTCTATGTGTTGCCAATTTGTACTTCCCAAGTGCTTAGTACAGTGCTCTGCACATAGTAAGTGCTCTATAAATACGATTGATTGATTGATTGATTGATTGATTCTCCATCCCACTTAGCCAATTGCCCATTTTCTCTGTCCTTTCGGAGAAAAGGGGAAGCAGAGCGGCCTAGCGGATAGAGCCCGGGCCCGGAAGTCAAAATCAATCAATCAATCAATCAATCGTATTTATTGAGCGCTTACTGTGTGCAGAGCACTGTACTAAGCGCTTGGGAAGTACAAGTTGGCAACAGAAGGCAACAAAAGGTCATGGGTTCTAATTTTGGCTCAGCCACTTGTCTTCAGTGTGGCCCTGGGCAAGTCATTTCACTTCTCTGGGCCTCAGCTCCCTTATCTGTAAAATGGAGATGGAGACTGTGACCCCCACGTGGGACAGGGACTGTGTCCAACCCGATTTGCTTGTATCCACCCCAGCGCTTAGTACAGTGCCTGGCGTATGGTAAGTGCTTAACAAATACCATTATTGTTATAGAGAAGCAGCGTGGCTCAGTGGAAAGAGCCCGGACTTTGGAGTCAGAGGTCACGCGTTCAGGTCCCGGCTCCGCCACTTGTCGTCTGTGTGACTTTGGGCAAGTCACTTAACTTCTCTGTGCCTCAGTTACCTCATCTGCAAAATGGGGATTAAGACTGTGATCATTCATTCATTCATTCATTCAATTGTATTTATTGAGCACTTACTGTGTGCAGAGCACTGTACTAAGCGCTTGGGAAGTACAAGTTGGCAACATATAGAGACGGTCCCTACCCAACAGTGGGCTCACAGGCTAGAAGGGGGAGACAGAGAACAAAACAAAACATATTAACTGAATAAAATAAGTAGAGTAAATATGTACAAGTAAAATAAATAAATAGGGTAATAAATATGTACGAACATATATGATCCCCACGTGGGACAACCTGATCACCTTATAACCTCCCCAGCGCTTAGAACAGTGCTTCGCACATAGTAAGCGCTTAATAAATGCCATTATTATTATTATTCCGGAGGCTCGGGGCCTCTACAGGTAGTCCCAGGAGGTATTCTGGAAAACTGACGGTGAGAGTGGGTCCAGCGGGGGCAGATAAGTCTGGCAATCTCCAGGCCTTCCTTTCTCCACCAGGGAAAGGGAAGTATGGGAGGTTCGGGAGAGGCGGGAGGTGCAGGAGATGTGGATGCTACAGGAAAAGGGGCTGGCAGGGGAGCTCTAGGAATGGCAGTGAGGCCACAGAAGCAGCGTGGCTCAGTGGAAAGAGCCCAGGCTTGGGAGCCAGAGGTCCTGGGTTCCAATCCTGCCTCCGCCACTTGTCAGCTGGGGGACTTTGGGCGAGTCACTTCACTTCTCCGGGCCTCAGTTCCCTCATCTGGAAAATGGGGATTAAGATTGGGAGCTCCACGTGGGACAACCTGATTACCTTGTATCTACCCAGCGCTTAGAACAGTGCTTAGCACATAGTAAGGACTTAACAAATGCCATCATTATTATTATTATTATTAACAAATACCAACATTATTATTATTATTAGTTCCCTGGGCGACCAGCAGGGGGCGTCACCCTGGCAACTGCCTGGACTCTCTTCTGCCACCCAAAGACCTAGGAGGCACCGGATGCAGGGAAGGGGCACTGGGAATAACGATGGCATTTATTAGGCGCTTACTATGTGCTGAGCACTGTTCTAAACGCTGGGGAGGTTACAAGGTGATCAGGTTGTCCCACGGGGGGCTCACAGTCCTTCCTCTCCCCCTCGTCCCCCTCTCCATCCCCCCGTCTTACCTCCTTCCCTTCCCCACAGCACCTGTATATATGTATATATGGTTGTACATATTTATTACTCTATTTATTTATTTATTTTACTTGTACATTTCTATCCTATTTATTTTATTTTGTTGGTATGTTTGGTTCTGTTCTCTGTCTCCCCCTTTTAGACTGTGAGCCCACTGTTGGGTAGGGACTGTCTCTATGTGTTGCCAATTTGTACTTCCCAAGCGCTTAGTACAGTGCTTTGCACATAGTAAGCGCTCAATAAATACGATTGATTGATTGATTGATTGATTGATTGATTAATCCCCATTTTACAGAAGAGGGAACTGAGGCCCAATCGCCTGGGCTGGAGATTACCTGTGGAATTCTCTTCCCATAAATACCATCTGGAGGTCTCCCTTGGGTGGGCTGTGACCCCGGTGTGTTCCGCGGCGTGGCTCAGTGGGAAGAGCCCGGGCTTTGGACTCAGAGGTCATGGGTTCAAATGCCGGCTCCGCCACTTGGCAGCTGGGTCGCTTCACTTCCCCGTGCCTCGTCTGTAAAATGGGGAGCCCCCCGCCGTGGGACAACCTGATCACCTTGTAAACTCCCCGGCGCTTAGAGCGGTGCTTTGCACGTAGCAAGCGCTTAACAAATGCCATTGTTATTATTATTATTATTATTATTCAGCCCCTGGGTGGGCCTGCCCCTTCCCGCTGACCCCCCTACACCCTGAGGTGGATCGCCCGCCCGCATCGGCTCCTTTCCTCCCTACAGTGAAGCCGGTGGCTCCGGCCTGCAGAGTGCCCCAGTCTGTGCCGGTGGGCAAGTCGGCCACGCTGCACTGTCAAGAGAGCGAGGGCTACCCCAAGCCCACCTACAGCTGGTACCGCAACAACGAGCCTTTGCCGACGGACTCCAAGTCCAGCCCCAAGTTCCGAAACTCTTCCTTCCTCCTGAACCCTGAAACGGGCACTCTGGTAAGGTCTTTCAGCTTCCTGGGGGCGGGGAGCAAGTCGGCACGTGGCGTGTGCTCAGTAATTACCACCGATGATGCTTTTTCTGGAGGATGGGGAGGGGCCAGAGACCCCCGACTTGTAGGAGGGTCGTTAAAGCCTCTGGCTCCCACTAGGAGAGTGGCCCCGACTCCGAGGATCCATATTTATTACTCTGTTTATTTATTTATTTATTTATTTTACTTGTACATTTCTATCCTATTTATTTCATTTGGTTGGTATGTTTGGTTCTGTTCTCTGTCTCCCCCTTTTCGACTGTGAGCCCACTGTTGGGTGGGGACTGTCTCTATGTGTTGCCAATTTGTACTTCCCAAGCGCTTAGTACAGTGCTCTGCACATAGTAAGCGCTCAATAAATACGATTGATTGATTGATTGATTGATTGAAGCCCGCCCTGGCCTGAAAGGGTCCAGGCCGAGGTAGCCATCTGGATTGCTGCGGCGCTGAGAGCCGAGGCGGGTTTCGCTGCCAATCAGTCAATCAATCAATCGTATTTGTCGAGCGCTTACCGTGTGCAGAGCACTGTACTAAGCGCTTGGGAAGTACGAGTTGCCAACATATTGCTGCCAGAGAACTGTTGGTCCAGCTGCTCGGTTTGGCGTGCACACCATGCGCGCAGCCCTAGCCTGGGCACGCAGAACAGAACGCCTTATCTTCTCCCCCAAACCCCGTCCCTCCCACCCGTTTTTTTCCCTCACTGTAGACAACATCATTATCCTCTGTCTCTCAAACCTTGGCATCGCCACCTTTCTCATTCAACCCCCAAAGTCCATATCTGTCATCAAATCCTGCTCCTCTCCATCCAAACTTCTGTCACGCGGATCCACATCGTAGCCTGCTTTCGTCTGCTGCATCAGCCTCCTCACCGAAGTCCCTGGTTCTTGTCTGTCCCTCTCCAGTCCATCCTTCACTCTTTTGTCCAGATCATTTTTCTAGAAAATTGTTCGGTCCCTAACGCCCCCAAACCTCCGGCGGGTGGGCAGCCACCTCCACATCAAACAGAAAATCCTCACCGTTGGCTTTAAGGCGCCCGGTCAGCTTGCCCGTTCCTATCATCCTTCCGATTTCTTACTACAACCCGACCCACACATTTCACTCCCCTAATGCCAATCAACTCTCTGCACCCTGATCTCGTCTTTCCTGCCGCTGACCCGTGCCCCTGTCCTCCCTTGTACTCCCCCTTCACGATTCCAGTAGGCCAGCACTCTTCCCACCTTCAACACCCTACTAAAATCATCTCCGGCCGTGAGATAAGAGGAGAAACTCTTAAAGCTTCGCCTACCGGTCGGTCGAACCCGTTCGTAACGTCCATTTTCAGGGCAGGCCAGGGTTTTGACAAGTGAGGAGTGGATTCTTCTGGGCCCAGTATGTTATTTGTCTCTGTGATAATGTGTCTAAGAGATACGGGCTATAAGATCTGCCCCACAACAGGAATGATCCTGCGAACTCTTGGGAGCCCTATATTCGCCTCTAAGCTGCTGCCTGACATAGCTTTTTCTAAGCAGTAGAAGCAGCGTGGCTCAGTGGAAAGAGCCTGGGCTTTGGAGTCAGAGGTCATGGGTTCAAATCCCGGCTCCGCCACTTACTGGCTGTGTGACTCTGGGCAAGTCACTTCACTTCTCTGTGCCTCAGTTACCTCAGGGGATTAAGACTGTGAGCCCGAGAGACAACTTGATCACCTTGTAACCTCCCCAGCACTTAGAACAGTGCTTGGCACATAGTAAGCGCTTAATAAATGCCATTATTATTATTATTATTATCTCCCCCAAGAGGAAAGGGCGGATCTTGGCGATGTCGCGGAGGTGAAACCGGTAGGTTTTGGTGACGGATTGGATGTGAATGAGTATTAGAGAAGCAGGGTGGCTCAGTGGGAAGAGCCCGGGCTTTGGAATCAGAGGTCATGGGTTCAAATCCCGGCCCCGCCACTTGTCAGCTGTGTGACTTTGGGCAAGTCACTTCGCTTCTCTGGGCCTCAGTGACCTCATCTGGAAAATGGGGGTGAAGACTGTGAGCCCCCCGTGGGACAACCTGATCACCTTGTAAGCTCCCCAGCGCTTAGAACAGTGCTTTGCACATAGTAAGCGCTTAATAAATGCCATCATTATTATTATTATTATCTCCAGGAGGCCTTCCCTGACTAAACCCTCGTTTCCCCTACCCACTCACCATTCTGCATTGTCTGTGCCTCGGATCTGTACCCCTGAAGCACCTGATGGTCGTCCCCCCCTCAACCCCACGGCACTTTAGCCCTTTCCGCTATCTGAAATGTATTTTAATGTCTGTCTCCCCTCCTAGACTCTAAACTCCTTGTAAGGCAGAGATCACGTCTACCAACTCTATTGTATTGTACCGTCCCAGTCGTTTAGTTCAGTGCTCTGAACACAGGAAGCACTCAATAAATGCCATGGGATGATTGGATTGTCTCTATCTGTTACCAAATAGTACTTTCCAAGCGCTTAGTACAGTGCTCTGCATACAGTAAGCGCTCAATAAATACGATTGAATGAATGATTGATTAATAATAATAATGATAATGATGATGATGGTATTAAGCGCTTACTATGTGCAAAGCACTGTTCTAAGCACTGGGGAGGTTACAAGGTGATCAGGTTGTCCCGCGGGGGGCTCACACTCTTAACCCCCATTTTACAGATGAGGTAACTGAGGCCCAGAGAAGTGAAGTGACTCGCCCAGTGTCACACAGCTGGCAATTGGCGGAGTCGGGATTTGAACCCATGACCTCTGACTCCAAAGCCCGAGCTCTTTTCCACTGAGCCACGCTGCTTCTCCGCGTGGTTGATTGTGAAGGTTATTGCCAAAGAAAGCAGTCCCTGCCCTTGAAGTATTTTCCCACTCACAGAGGAACCCAGACAGATACAAACCCAGTGGACAGACCCAGATTCAAGTCCCCGCTCCGCCGGTGGCTGGACTGTGAGCCCGCTGTTGGGTAGGGACCGTCTCTATATGTTGCCAAATTGTACTTCCCAAGCGCTTAGTACAGTGCTCTGCACACAGTAAGCGCTCAAGAAATACGATTGAATGAATGAGTGAATTTTTGCGTGAGCTGCTTATCCGCTCTGGTCCTTAGTTTCTTCATCTGTAAAATAGGGATGGGTAGACTGAGAGCCTCTTGTGAGGCAGGGATTATATCCGATCTCAAATGTTGTTATTATTAGACGCAGGTGAGGTGCACTTGGGGCTTCTTCCCAGAGAAGCAGCGTGGCTCAGTGGAAAGAGCCCGGGCTTTGGAGTCAGAGGTCATGGGTTCAAATCCCGGCTCCGCCAGTTGCCAGCTGTGTGACTTTGGGCAAGTCACTTCACTTCTGTGTGCCTCAGTTACCTCATCTGTAAAATGGGGATTCAGCCTGTGAGCCCTCCTATGGGACAACCTGATCACCTTGTAACCTCCCCAGCGCTTAGAACAGTGCTTTGCACATAGTAAGTGCTTAATAAATGCCATCATTAGTATTAGTATTAGGAGAGGGTTGTGTGATCCTTGTGAAGGAGAAAGGGATGTGACTTGTCGAAGAGGAGCAAAGAGCCAGACACTCGTGGCCACCAAGATCCCGTCACCTGAAGGTTTGGGGCGGGACTCAGATCAATACGTGTGGAATTTTAAGACCTTATCAATCATTCAGTAAATCATCATCATCATCAATCGTATTTACTGAGCGCTTACTGTGTGCAGGGCACTGTACTAAGCGCTTGGGAAGTACAAATTGGCAACATATAGAGACAGTCCCTACCCAACAGTGGGCTCACGGTCTAAAAGGGGGAGACAAAACCAAACATACTAACAAAAATAAAATAAATAGGATAGATATGTACAAGTAAAATAAATAAATAGAGTAATAAATATGTACAAACATATATACATATATACAGGTGCTGTGGGGAAGGGAAGGAGGTAAGATGGGGGGGATGGAGAGGGGGGTGAGGGGGAGAGGAAGGAAGGGGCTCAGTCTGGGAAGGCCTCCTGTTGGGTAGGGACTGTCTCTATATGTTGCAAACTTGTACTTCCCAAGCGCTTAGTACAGTGCTCCGCACACAGTAAGCGCTCAATAAATACGATGGAATGAATGAATGAATAGTAAGTGCTTAATAAATGTCATTATTATTATTATTAATAAACACTAATACTACTACTACTGCTACCAAAAGGACCTTCTGGGAGCATACAATTTAATGAGGAGGCAGGCAGACCCAAGTTACTGACAGGTAATAATAATAATAATAATAATGATGATGGCATTTATTAAGCGCTTACTATGTGCAACCATATGTAGAACCCTATATTCAGCTCTTGGAAAGCACAGTATAACAGAGCTGGTAGATTCATTCATTCAGTCGTATTTATTGAGCGCTCACTGTGTGCAGAGCACTGTACTAAGTGCTTGGGACGTACAAGTACATGGTAGACGTGATTCCTGCTCACTGGGAGCTTACGATCTATTGGGGAGGCTGATCTTCTAACAACCCCAGCTCTCTTTGCCCCCTTAATTTCCTTCTGGCATGTGGCCAGACTACTCCTGGCCTCCTAGGAAGCCTCCGCTATTCAGTGATCACTCCCGTTTTTTTCCCTGGACCAGGTTTTCAATGCTGTCCATAAAGAAGACACGGGCCAATACTACTGTCTTGCCTCCAACCAAGCCGGCACTGCCAAGTGCGAGGAGCGGGAGATGGAAGTCTGTAAGTCATTCGGTGGGCTCAGAGCGACCTGAGCTAGGAAAAAGGAGCGCAGTGGTCCGATTTGTTAGGCGCTGACTGTGTGCAAAATGCTGGGGTAGTTACAATACAATCAGATCAGACGCTTTTCCTCTGGAAATGAAAGGGGGGGTGATCCGTTTGAGCCAGAAAGGGATTTTTAACTGTGGTGGTGGTCCTCTTGCTTGAAGGCTGGACCTTTGTTCAGGGCCTAGAGAGCAACTGAGATAAGTCATTTGGTACCATCGGCCCTGTGCGGCTCTCCGTTCCGCCTCCCTCTGTGGGCCAAATTCCTCTAGCTGAGGGAAGCCCCAAAATGCAGTCAAAATCCATCACGTGAGAGGATGGGACAGATCCGGGTAACAACTGCGTCCGAAGGAAGATATTCCGGCTAGCAGCGTTTGTCTCCGAAGGGTTCTTCTCTCTAAAACCAGGACCAATCCGGAAATATTGGACTCCGAGTTGAGTGCTGCTTGATCTCGCCCCAGGAATGATAGAATCAGGGGAACCGCGGGTTGGATGTCATTTGCAGAGGCCGTTTAGGTCATTCCTATTGTGTTGTGTTGCCAGTTTGTACTTCCCAAGCGCTTAGTACAGTGCTCTGCACATAGTAAGCGCTCAATAAATACGATTGATGATGATTCCTCTTCTCCCGGGGATTCTGTGCAGGCCGTTTCTAATTAGAAGGGAAGTGAGACCGCGAGCCCACTGTTGGGTAGGGACTGTCTCTATATGTTGCCAACTTGTACTTCCCAAGCGCTTAGTACAGTGCTCTGCACGCAGTAAGCGCTCAATAAATACGACTGATTGATTGATTGAGTTTGGGGTAACAAAAGTCAAAGCTATACAGATGGTCAGACGGGGTGTCCTGGTCATTTCAAGTGCTAGGCCACATCAGAGAAATTCAGAGTGACGTGTTTCCATCACATTTTCAAATGAGGATAATCAATTCCTCAGATTATGCTTCTTTTAAAATAAAAAAAAGCAGGCTTAGCCTAGTAAAAGAAATGAAACCAGGTTCCCTGGCCAAAGACCATCAGCGAGGCTGCTTTACTTTGGCTTTTCTATCCATCCTCGTCCTTAACCTCAATCAATCAGTCAACCAATCAATCAATCAATGGGATTTATTGAGCACTTACTCTGGGCAGAATTTGGGAGAGTACAGTGGACGGTAGACATGATACCAGCCCCCAAGGGAGGAGTTTACAGTCTTAAGGTGACTCAGAGAAGCAGCGTGGCTCAGTGGAAAGAGCACGGGCTTGGGAATCAGAGGTCGTGGGTTCTGATCCCGGCCCCGTCACACGTCTGCTGTGTGACCTTGGGCAAGTCACTTAACTTCTCTGAGCCTCAGTTACCTCATCTGTAAAATGGGGATTAAGACTGTAAGTCCCGCGTGGGACAGGGTGATCACCCCAGCGCTTAGAGCGGTGCTTCGCACATAGTAAGCGCTTAACAAATGCCATCATTATTTTTATTGATCAAGCTTACTTCAGCACCTCCTTTCCTGTCCCAAACGTGTCCTGCTTAAATAAACATAGAGACCACATCTTCAGCAGGCAGAAGCCATGGATCGGCAGCGGGGGTTTTTGCACTGATGTTTGTGTGTTCGTTGTTCGGTTCAGTCACATGGCAGCTCCACGACCGCGGCCAGAAGTCTCTGGTCCTGTCAATCAATCGTATTGATTGACCCCCACTCTGGTCCATGTTTTCCTCGGTTGGGGCGCGGGGGAGAGGATGAATTTATGGGCTAGTTTTGGAGCCTCGTGCCTGATCATTTGGGGGTCAGCGTTCCCTCCCAGTCAACACCGAGTGAGGAATCAAGTGCTCATGGCATCTCCTCCCAATCAACCAGGCCCATGGTTCTAATAATAATAATAATAATGGCATTTATTAAGCGCTTACTATTTATTTATTTATTGATCATATTTATTGAGCGCTTACTGTGTGCAGAGCACTGGACTAAGTGCTTGGGAAGTACAAGTTGGCAACATATAGAGACAGTCCCTACCCAACAGTGGGCTCACAGTCTAAAAGGGGGAGACAGAGAACAAAACCAAACATATTAACAAAATAAAATAAATAGAATAGATATGTACAAGTAAAATAAATAGAGTAATAAATATGTACAAACATATATACATATATACAGGTGCTGTGGGGAAGGGAAGGAGGTAAGATGGGGGGGATGGAGAGGGGGGTGAGGGGGAGAGGAAGGAAGGGGCTCAGTCTGGGAAGGCCTCCTGGAGGAGGTGAGCTCTCAGCAGGGCCTTGAAGGGAGGAAGAGAGCTAGCTTGGCGGATGGGCAGAGGGAGGGCATTCCAGGCCAGGGAGATGTCGTGGGCCGGGGGTCGATGGCAGGACAGGCGAGAACGAGGCACGGTGAGGAGATTAGCGGTGGAGGAGCGGAGGGTGCGGACTGGGCTGGAGAAGGAGAGAAGGGAGGTGAGGTAGGAGGGGGCGAGGTGATGGAGAGCCTTGAAGCCCAGGGTGAGGAGTTTCTGCCTGATGCGCAGATTGATTGGTAGCCGCTGGAGATTTTTGAGGAGGGGAGTAACATGCCCAGAGCGTTTCTGGACAAAGACAATCCGGGCAGCGGCATCAAGTATGGATTGAAGTGGGGAGAGACATGAGGATGGGAGATCAGAGAGGAGGCTGATGCGGTAGTCCAGACGGGATAGGATGAGAGCTTGAACGAGCAGGGTAGCGGTTGGGATGGAGAGGAAAAGGCAGATCTTGGCAATGTTGCGGAGCTGAGACCGGCAGGTTTTGGTGACGGCTTGGATGTGAGGGGTGAATGAGAGAGCGGAGTCGAGGATGACACCAAGTTTGCGGGCTTGCGAGACGGGAAGGATGGTAGTGCCGTCAACAGAGATGGGAAAGTCAGGGAGAGGGCAGGGTTTGGGAGGGAAGACAAGGAGCTCAGTCTTCGACATGTTGAGCTTTAGGTGGCGGGCGGACATCCAGATGGAGATGTCCTGAAGGCAGGAGGAGATGCGAGCCTAGAGAGAGGGGGAGAGAGCAGGGGCAGAGATGTAGATCTGGGTGTCATCAGAGTAGAGATGATAGTTGAAGCCGTGGGAGCGAATGAGATCACCAAGGGAGTGCGTGTAGATAGTGCAAAGCACTGTTCTAAGCACTGGGGTGGTTACAAGGCGATCAGGTTGTCCCACGGGCGGGCTCACAGTCTTCATCCCCATTTTCCAGATGAGGGAACTGAGGCAAGGAGAAGTGAAGTGACTTGCCCAAAGTCACACAGCTGGCAATAGGCAGAGCTGGGATTTGAACCCATGACCTCTGACTCCAGAGCCCGGGCTCTTTCCACTGAGCCACGCTGCTTCACGCTGGTTCTGCCTGCCTGCCTCGGGGAAGCGGCGTGGCTCAGTGGAAAGAGCCCGGGCTTTGGAGTCGGAGGTCAGGGGTTCAAATCCCGGCTCCGCCAGTTGTCAGCTGTGTGACTTTGGGCAAGTCACTTCACTTCTCTGGGCCCCAGTTGCCTCATCTGGAAAATGGGGATTAAGACTGTGAGCCCCCCGTGGGACAACGTGATCACCTTGTAACCTCCCCAGCGCTTAGAACAGTGCTTTGCACATAGTAAGTACTTAATAAATATTATTATTATTATTATTATTATTATTATTATTATTACCTCACCCTCGGCGTGTAGCTCCCTCTGAAGAGTGCTGGGGGAACAGCTTAGCGAGCCTGATCCCATGGAGAAGGCCCCAGTCCAGCTGGTGTGACCTTCAGCCACATGAGTGAGGATTATCATAATCCCCCATTTACCCTGAGGGAGAGCAGAGCAGGGTGGTCTGACAGGAACACAGAAGGCCCCATTAAAAGACCAGGCAGCTGCTGGGAGGTTATTACCTTCCAAGCCCTGGGTGGCAGTGAAAATAATAAAAATAATAATAATAATAGCATTTATTAAGCGCTTACTATGTGCAAAGCACTGTTCTAAGCACTGGGGAGGTTAACAAGGTGATCAGGTTGTCCCACGGGGGGCTCACGGTCTTCATCCCCATTTTGCAGATGAGGTCGCTGAGGCCCAGAGAAGTGAAGTGACTCGCCCAAAGTCACACAGCTGATAAGCGGTGGAGCCGGGATTTGAACCCGTGACCTCCGACTCCAAAGCCCGGGCTCTTTCCACCAAGCCACGCTGCTTCTGGAGAGATCTCCCTGTTGCAGTCTGCACTCTTGTCAGCCAATCATATTTATTGAGCACTTACTGTGTGCAGAGTACTGTACTGAGCACTTGGGAGAGCACGATACAACAATAAACAGACACATTCCCTGTCCACAACGAGGTTACAGTCTAGAGGGAGCGGCTGCTGTTGCCGCCACCGCCACCACCCGAGCTTTTAGGAAGCAAAGCTGGACTGCTTGCCACGGGGCAAGTCATAGCCGGGGTTTGAGGAAATCCTGATACCCAATTCAGGGCTCTTGGCTGGAGACGCCCTTTTACCTCAGGCCAGGGGCTCTGAAGCCCCCTGCCCCAAACCCTGGGTAAATGGCAGTCCCCCGAGGCCGGGAGTCCCACTAGCCCAGTCCCAATAGAAAGAAGGCCCGTCTCCAGAAGCAGTGTGGCCCAGTGGAAAGAGCCCGGGCCTAGGACTCAAAAGACCTAGGTTCTAATCCTAGCTCTGCCATTGGTCCGCTTTGTGACCGTGGATAAGTCACTTCGCTTCTCTGTTCACTTCCCACTTACCTCATTTATAAAATGGGGATTAAGACTGTGAGCCCCATGTGGGACATGGACTTCGTCCAACCTGAAAACCTTGTATCTACCCCAGCGCTTAGTATGGTGCCTGGCACGTAGTAAGTGCTTAACAAATGCCATTAAAAAAAAAAAAAATCAGTCAACTGGAATGGGCTGAGAACTCTCTGTGCTCGCCCTTCCTGGGATTGGGAACTCCTGCCTCAGTTAGGCTTGGCGGGAGGTGGAGGAGGGAGAAATACAGGAGGGAGGGAGCTGCCGGGAGGGTCTCTTCGGCTCCTGACCCACCCTGGATCGCGCACCTTCAGCTCATCGTGATCTGCTCTGCCTGAACTGCTCCCTCTTTTCCAGACGACCTCAACATTGGTGGGATCATTGGCGGTGTGTTTGTGGTCCTGGCCGTCCTCATCCTGATATCGCTGGGAATTGGCTGTGCCTACAGACGGGGTTATTTTGTCAACAGCAAGCAGAATGGAGAAAGGTGAGCCCTGAGGTAGAGCAGGCTGTCTCCCCCCACCCGCCGCTGTCAACTCAGGCAGAGGGGCCCAGGGTACCCGGGATTATTTGGATCTAAGGGACATCCTCCTTCCTCCCTCCTCTCCTCACCCCCGATTTCTCCTATGGCAGGTGGGAGGACCCCAGCCCCAGGGCCCGACTGAGTGTGCAAATCAAGGGTCTGTTAGTAGCAGCCCGGGAACTAAAGCTCAAGGCCTTTCTTACCTTTCCTCAGCTACAAGAATCCAGTCAAGTCTGACGGGGTGAACTACATCCGGACAGATGACGAGGTAAGGGAGACGGCTGAAGCCGAGGAATCAATCAATCAATCGTATTTATTGAGCGCTTACTGTGTGCAGAGCACTGTCCTAAGCGCTCGGGAAGTACAAGTTGGCAACATATAGAGACAGAGGAACCAGACAGACATCTGGCTCGGGGCACGAGGGTTCCCCAGGGGAGAAATTCAGCAGGGAATCCGATCCCTGGCTTGGAACGAAGAATGAGCCATTCGGGAGCAAATAGCAGAAAAGCGAGCTAGAACCTGGATCTTAAAACCCGGGGCTCCTGTCCTCAACTCCAGGGTCCCAGCGGGATCCCCGCTCCCATCTCCTTTAGGAGGTCAAAGGGGGCCAGTGGCTAACAGCCAAGAGATGCTGCTGTCCTCCTACCTCTCAGAAGCCGTCGGATGACATCCACATTTGGGAGGGTGCCTCAGAGGCCTGGCGTTTGGCTATTACCATAAAGGTTTCGCTGCTTGTTCGTCTCCTAGGGGAAACCTTCCTCTCTCTCTGGCAGCCCGGGCTTCCCAGACTCTGCCGGGACACCAGGAGGCACGCTGGGATTCCCGGGGGGAGGGAGCCGCCGGGAATCAAGAGCGGGCAGCCCCTCCTGACCCCCAGCTCCTTGGCTTTGCAGGGCGACTTCAGGCACAAGTCATCGTTCGTCATCTGAGGTCTGACCGGCGGCCGAGGACACCTGCGGATACCTCCGTTGGGAGCGCCAGCGGAGAGCCACCGTTCAGCAAGATGCACTTGGAAAGAGAAACTCTTGCAAAAACTTTTTTCTTCTGCCAAAGTTGATCACTGTTCCATTCTCAGTTTTAACGAGCCACTGAATTAAGTGAATCCCCCCAGGGTGGACACAGCAGTCGTGGAGAGGAGGAGGAGGAGGAAGAGATGAATGCCTTCAGTGAGTTTGATCGGCACGTTCAGAGGCTGACCGACCCCACCAGTGCCCCCTCTTTGAGTATTTTAAAGAGCTCTTCTAGTTCGAACTTCCCCACGCTCGTGGTTTCGGGTGGGAGGGCTTAATCAGGCCTGGGCTTGGACATCACGGACAAGGGATGCCACATTAGTCAACTACCCAGCTAACGTAGAGGAGAATGTTCGGCGGGGAGAGGGGATGGGAAGGAGGCACCATTGTGTAGCACCAGTAGTTTAGGATTTGGGGAACATGGATTGAGATTGGATTCTGCCGGCAGAGAGTGGGGAACTACTGCGCAGCGGACTCCGCAGAGACGAGGCCTTTACGCAACTAACCCGTTCGAAGTCGACCAGCTCTGCGGCAGCATTCACAGATCCTAATCGGCCTGACGAGGGTCAGCCCGAGAATTGATTTGGTCAGTATTATGTGAAAATGGCAAAAATCAGAAAAGTCACTGGCCCGCAGGCCGTGGGCAGACTAATTCTGACCTGCTGTCGGCAGGTCCGCCCGGGTGGGTTTAGCGTTTGAGAAAACCCTTTTGAGGGAAAGGCGAAGCCACCCGTCTGGGCCCGATTTCAAAATGGTACTTAAATGTTTTTTGCTTTTCTATGGTTCTGGTTTGATTTTTAAAAGATTCCGCAGTCTAAACTTTTGCAAAAAGATATATTTTGATTACTGCATAGAAGGTAGATTTCTATTTAAACTGTAAATACGTCAAGCCAACAGTGTTAAACTAGTGTAGCTATTTTTTTAAAACTCACGAGGAGGTCAAGCCACTTCAGTGTTACACGGAGGACATTGAGGCTTCAAAGCAGCTGCCTGAGAGAAACCTTCCCAGCTTGCAAGCAGATGACCCTTCCCTCCAAAGGACCAGCATTTCCTGAGGCCAGAGTAGCCTGGCGAGCGCTACCGGGTGGAACAGCGTTTGCTCAGGGACCCGAAATATTCTTTGAGACAAGCCACGCTCTTTTGTAACTTTTGATAACTCTCGGCTGTTCCCCAGAAATATCACAGGGTCCCAGCGTGGCCTTTGGATCGCCTCTTCCGACTTCTCAGGTCACAAAGGGGAAGTAGCTCTACTTACCTCCCTGTTTATGGGAGTTGGGGGGTAGGAGTTGCCTGGATCTTCGGAGGACCGGACTAAAAGGCTGCTTGTCCCTAGAGCCCTTCATGTCCTGGAGCCTTGACTCCTTTAGGGATGGCAAGATCAGGCAACTTGGTCTGCTGGTTTCAGGATATCTTCCGGGCTAAACTGTGCTGGAAAGTTGAGGCTATTTTCCACCCCGACACCTCATTCTGGGGGCCGGCTCTTTTCCTGGCCTGGTTTATTGATCAGCCTAAGGGTTCAGCGCAGGATTTAGGTAATCTAGGCTGCCAAACTCTGGCACCTACAGCTGTTTGTTTTATACTAGTTTATTCGTGTGTTTCATGTGAAGTGCCTAAGGCCAAAGGGCAGCTTTAGAAACCAAATCTTGAACTAGGATACCGTTTTTTTTTTAAAGCAAATGAATTCCATAATTACTCTTCGCTTAGAGGAAAGCAGGCCAGACCCCGAAGATTCTGACTCACTTCTCAACAAGCCGTTACGCGGTGGCGGCTAGCCAGCCCTTGGAAGGGAATTCGACAGCGAGGCTGGCTAAGGCATAAAGTCCACTGTGAGACAAGTAAAATGCCTGCATCAAAAGCATTTTTGCAATTTTGATTTTAAACTTTGATCCGCCCCGAACCGCTGTTCGCTTCTGTGAGAGTTCCAGGAAAGGCCCAGCTCTCCAAAGCCAGAGCCGTCAGCCTCAAACACATAACCGAGCCTGGCGATCCACGGCGTGAAGGGCTTTGATGCAAGGGGTTTCTCTCATGGAATCCCTTCAGTACAGGGCGGGTGATGGAGGTATTTTCCAGGATGGTTTCATGTAGCAGAATCCAGTCATCTTGCGTTTGAACTTGTAAGTTTTGTCTTAACTTTTTATGCTTTGACAGGATTTTTTTTTTTTTTTGAATGCCTGAGGAAACTTTTGACTGTCTGGGTTATTTTTAAAGCGTTCTGTTCTACTCTGCCTTGGGTTTTTCCACCAAATATTAGTTTTTGCTAGACATCTGAATAGCTGTTGCTTCACAGTACCTGTCCGCTTTTGCATTTATTTGAAACGTTTGGAGGTGGGACTGGCCTCAATCAGATGGAGGTGCGGGGCTCTGTGAGACAAGATGGGCACCTCCTTTGGTTGCCACGGTGATCGGGTAGCCTCACCACCTCCTGTTTCATATACGTAGGCTTCCCACCCTATCCCTGTATCAGGATTCAGAGAGTGGAAAAAGACAGGCGGACCGAAAGGAGGTAGCCTGTTGCTGAGCTTTCCGACACGGAGGTGAAGACATCGTTTTTTCTCAGATAGGGTGGGCGTTCAAGTAGCCCACTAAAGACTGTTACTTAGATCTTCGGGAGGGAAATTGCTGTACATAGATGACATTAAAGCTTTGTACTAACACTACGTATAGAATTTGATATTTCTGTGAAAAGCTAGGGGGTTTGTTTTGGGTTTTTTTTTTTTTTTTTTTTTTAAGTTCAGCTTCACCCCGGCTTTTTCCATTTCTGCAAAATGGACCTCTTCCCTGTGTCCGTGATTGCAGTTCACTACTGTTTGGCTCCCGGGAGGGAGACACAAAATTATGTGTGCCAGCCACTGGAAGTGGGGGAGTTCCACCACAGGAAGGCTTCCCTGCCGGGGCTTTCTCGGAGAGATTGGTGCAGGGACCGGAGATGTTTCCTGAGGAACGTCCCCGGGAGGCAGACAACTAGTGACAAATCTGTTGCTGTCTCATTGGTTAATATCGTTTAAAGCTCTGGGGTGGAGAGGGAGGACATACCATTCCTCAAGCCCAATTTCCCCTTTCATAAGAACCCGAACGTTTTGCTGCTGTATCAGGATTAAACGAAGACCCACCTGAATTGGCCTCTTTAATCATTTTTCCCTCCGCCCGGCTCACAAGTGGCGAGAGTGAATTTTCTCTGGCTGGTTGCTCGGATTGCATACACTGCCAGCGGTTGAAACTCTGGGGTCAGAGCGCTTTAAACCCCGGGGATCGTGGCAGAGGCTGTCAGATTAGCGCCAAAGAAGATATCTGTAATAATAATAATAATAAAATAATAATAATTATGCTATTTATTAAGCATTTACTATGTGCCACACACCGTACTGAACACTGGGGTGGAAACAAGCAAATCAGGTTGGACACATCCCTGTTCCCTGTGGGGCTCAAAGTCCCAATCCCCATTTTACAGATGAAGTAACTGAGGCACAGGGAAACGAAGTAATTTGCCCAAGGTCACACAGCGGATAAGTGGCGGAGTCTGGATTAGAACCCATGACCTGACTCCCGTACCTGTGCTCTAACCACTCTACCATGCTGCTTCTGTAGGCCCCGGGGATGCTAAGCAGCTGTTTTGGTGGGGAGCAAACGACTCCACTGCGGATCCAAAGGAGAGAGGTGGAAGAAAAATAACGAAACTTCACGGCTGCAGACGAAAAGGGTTTTTATATGAAAGATCTGGCTTTGTTCTTGCTAAGCGTTTTACATAAAATGAAATGGCTGGCGAAAGTGCTGTTCCAATAATAGAAATGTTCTATTTAAATGCTGGAAGGGTGTATTTACACTTAACCTTTATTACTCCATAGGAAAAAAAAAAAGCTGTACACTTCTTCAGGCTTGCAGTTACAAGAACAAAAAATTACATTTCATGAAAATGTCAAAAATGTGCCATTAAATACTGGGAAATGTATCCCGGCGAAGAAATCAGAGCCAACTCTCAAGGGCCCGATTTCTGTTGAGAAAGAGAAACTAGAGTTAAATTGTATTTTTGTGGCACGCACTAGAGAACTGGGATACACCTTATGAAGGGGCGTCTGGCATGTCCATAAGAAACAAAGTCACAATAGTAAACCTCGGCCCCTTCGGTGATAAGCAAATCTGAATTGGTCAAAGGCTTCCATTTTGCATCTTCAGAGTACACAACCTCCAGGAGAGGTTGGCCGTCAAAGCAGAGGAGACAGCGTACGTTCAGTTCATCAGACCAGAGTTTTTCGATGAGACGGAGAGAGTGGGGAGGACAATCCTTCAGCGGATTATTACTTCCTCCCTGTAGAGGAGGGAGAGGTGGGCCCAAGACTGATCTCTTGAAAAAAGCGCAGGGAACGGGAACATTTTTATAGGCTCGGCCTCTAGTGACACACTCGGGGCCGGGATGCTTTAGTCAGCTGACTTCTGGGGTGGCTTTCGCAAAGATTTCCTGCCGGAGGGCGGCTTGCTTCCTTTTCTGGCTGGAGATGTCACATTCCACTGCTGGGGCTGCGGAGTTCTGAGGAATGAAAAGAAAGATCCAGGTCATTCTGTAAAAGGCCCCGTGACCCCCGAAATCCTCCTCTGTGTAACAAAAGAGGCCGAGAACTGCCAGCACACTTACGGCTTATCGGGCAACGACACACACAAAACCTCGTCTCTCTGCTCCGTGGATCCTGTTTTCTCTGAAAGGGAACCAGAGTCGCAGCGGTTCAAAATTCCTGAAACTCAAACAGTAGGTGCTGTTCCAACTGGGAGGAAACACGGACCCGATTTACCTTTGCCTGAAGACGACAGATGAGGGGCGCTGATAAAACTGACCCCAGCTCCAAAGGTCACGTTATTAATGGTCCCTGGAAAACACACATATACACACACCAAGGTTAGCAAAGACTGGGGGCTTCACGAATCGGCCTTTAGAAAGAACCCGAGCCTCCTTTCAGGCTGGCCGAACCGGGGCTTGATGGGCTCCTTCCTGCCTTGATGATGATGATGATGGCATTGATTAAGCGCTTACTATGTGCAAATCACTGTTCTAAGCGCTGGGGGGATACAAGGTGATCAGGTTGTCCCACGATGAGGGGCTCGCAGTCAATCCCCGTTTTACAGATGAGGGAACCGAGGCACAGAGAAGTGACTTGCCCAGAGTCACACGGCTGACAACTGGTGGCGCCGGGATTTGAACCCAGGACCACTGACTCCAAAGTCCGTGCTCTTCCCACCGGGCCACGCTGCTTCTCCAGATCTAGTCCATACTCTATGTTAATCTTTGTACGACAGCATCCAATGGGCGTGTTTAATTAATGACAAGAATTTTACCTTTCGTCCTTCCCACACATAACTCAGTTCTGCTCCTGGGCAGAGATGCCAACTTCCCACTGGGAGTGTCGGGGCCAAAAGGATAATGGAGGCAGCGATGGGTGTGACGGCGTTCAAAGTGCAATATTTTAGGCCTTTTCCGCCCTGATTGGAAATCCTCGATGCAGGTCAGAGACCCAGGCATGAGTGAGGTGGGCTGGCAGTTCAGCTCAGCTGGGAAGGAGCCCCAAGGCCTACAGGCATTTTTTTTTTTAATGGCATTTATTAAGCGCTTACTATGTGCAAAGCACTGTTCTAAGCGCTGGGGAAGTTACAAGGCGATCAGGTTGTCCCACGGGGGGCTCACAGTCTTCATCTCCATTTGACAGATGAGGGAACTGAGGCCCAGAGAAGTTAAGGGACTTGCCCAAAAGTCAGTGTGTCAGTGTATTAGCGTGCAACTTCTTGGAAATGCCCCTGCCTTACCCTATACATTAATTATCCTCTCCGGCGGCCGATCCTTTTTCCAGACAAAAAGTCTCCAGCCTTGACGCGGGCCACTCATCAGTATTTCTGCAAGCTTCAAGCGCAACACCCAGCGTATGGCAGAAATATCCGTGGCCCCTCCCAACTTCCCATCTCCTAACCAGATCGTCTCCAGATCTGATCCAGATTCTGGAAAATGGTCATTTAGCCCGCTGGAGCAGCTTTGTTAGGACCTTTGGCGGGACCAGAGGAGCCGAAGCTGCCGTGTGTCCCATCTGGTACTGGGTAGCCAACGTGTCTTTTTACCCGGCGGCTCGCACCACAGAACCTCACAGGGTTGGTGGAGGAAATGTGTATTTTGGAGCACTGGAAAACAGCCAGGTTCCCTCTCCGACTCACCTGGTAGTTCTCACGAGGGACAGAGATGAAGGCCGGGGCCCGTCTCACCAGCCTCCCTTTCCAATTCAGACCGAGGAGCCCCAGGAATCGAAGAAGCGAGACTCTTTTATAGGAGGCAAGAGATAAGAGAGGGCAACGGGGCCGTGTGATCCGGTGGCCCCAGTGGGCTCTCTCTCTAGTGCGCCGGCAGCTCTGCGCACACAAATCCAAGCAATGACAATGTGATGTGCAGGGCGTCTTTGCTGAAGAACCCAGGCTGCTAGGAAACCGACCAGGAATTGAAATCTGGGACTCCTGGGGATTAGTGTACTAAAAGGAGATACAGTCCCCCGTTTCCTCAGCATATGGTATCAGACTGCTGAAATAGAAAGTGCTATGTGCCTGCCCCTGGGTGAGATACACAGCAGATGAAAGAAAAATTCTTCAGTTTGAACAGCGCTGAGCTTTTTTGCTTGCATCCCATTACACCTGCTTGACGTGTGAAAACCCAGAACCCTCATCGCATCCACGGGCTGGCTTTTTCTAACTGCAACCGAAGAGAAACGGCCGCTCCACCAATCTCTATCCCCAAGCAGAGGAGCCCTTGCAAAGGGGCTCTGCAATGAGGGCCCAAGTACGGGAACCAGGACGGAAATTTTCTCCCAGAGAACTGCAGATTATCTTTCTCATCCTCCATCCCGCAGCTAATACAGCAGGCAGGACGCCTAGGACTTGCTAACGGCTCTGCTAGTCCAGAGCCTCACCGGCCATCTCCCTCCAAGGAGTTCTCTCACCATTCTCAGGTTGGGCCGCAAGAGATGAGAACCTGGGAAAGCCATAAACAAGTTGAGCTCGGCCCCTGAGGTAGTAATAATAATAATAATGGCATTTGTTAAGTGCTTACTATGTGCAAAGCACTGTTCTAAGCGCTGAGCACTGTTTGCAACTCTCTCGGGAGCACGTGCTCGGCTTTTCCACAATTCGTTGGTTTGGAGGAAGCCCCTCGGGCCCAGAAACTGGGAGCGAGCCTCAGTTATTGGGACCCGTCCTCCACGGGCAGGGCTGGTGGTCTTGCTGACGCCGATGCCAGTGCAACTGCTCAGAGAGCAGAGGACGGTGATGATGGGAATGTGGGGAAGTGGGCCTCAGGTCGTGTGGCTACAGGAGAGTCGAAGTTACAAGCCTGGGCTTGGCTCCCGGACTTGCACAGATTGGCTCGGGCTTTATCAACTGGGTTGGGCCATGCTGATCTTGGGAACAGGGTGGTGATGGGAGGGAGAGAGGAAAGCCAGTAGACTCCACCCGTTCTCCTTCCCATCCCACTCTTCCCACACTCTTTACTGCCTCTCTGTCTCTAGTCATAATTATCCCAGCTGCTCACTCAAGAGTCAGCAAGTAGCTTGGTGAAGAGGAGGCCAGGTCAAGAGCAGTGTGGCCTAGGGAAGAACACGGACCTGGGTTCTGATCCTAGATCCACCACTTGTCTGCTGTGTGACCTCATCGGTAAAATGGAGATTAAGACTGGGTGCCCCATGTGGGTCACAGACTGTGTCCAGCGGGATTATCTTGTATCTAGGGTCAGCATTTAGAACAGCGCCTGGCACACAGTAAGCGCTTCACAAGTACCGTACAAAAAAAAAATAAGTAAAAAGAGGAAACCCAGGGAAGATGGTGAGGAGTTACAGTAAAGGTAATGGGGAAATAGTAGGGAGAGGGAGATCCCTGGGGTGGGGAGGAGAGACAGAAAGAGTGAGAAGGATGGGGGTGGAAAAGAGAGAGAGACAGAGAGAGACCCAAATGCTCCCATTCAGAAGCACATATAATCTTGCACCCACCGTCCTTGTGGATAACAAAATAGCAGCCCATTTGGAAACTGTCTCTGACTTCTGAGAAGCTAACCCATAGGACGGATTGCACGCCTCACAAGAAACCCAGCTTAAGTTCCAGTCGGACCAATCTGCAACTTGGCCTTACAAATTTCAGGGGACCCAGATCTGATTGCCATTGATTTAACAGGCAGAGACACCAGCTAATAACTTGCATATAATACAAGCTCCGCAATGCATGACCGAAGCGAATTACTCCGTTAGTTTCCGTAGCCGAAAACAAAACAATTGTGGCTTCCCCAACGACCACTTCAGCTCCTATTTACAGGAAAGCACTTTCTCGCGGAGAAGACTTCATATGTTATTAATACCACTTCATCAAGGTTTCCGATTCCATTTTACAACGATCTCTCACTGGCCCCGCGGCCCGTCTCTTCCTGGCGTGACAGAATAGGGTCTTGGCAGTTCCCTGAGGGGCAACCTAATTTGGGACGGCGGAGGAAAGTCCCAATCGGCTTGTGGCTGGCAAAGCAGCAAGAACTTACCCCCCAGCTCAGGTGGAGTTAGTGGGCCTGACTGCTCTGTATTCCATCTTGAGATTCAGAAGTAACACAGCTAGGCAGGGCTGGCTTTAATAGGTAATCTAGCCTACTGATTCAGTGTTCGATGCATTGGGAAGGAGATTCTGCCATTTCTCCTCCTCTTCCAACCCGGATACCCCGACCCCAGCCTCTCCTCACCTGAACCCCACAGCACTTATGTCCATATCCTCGCACTCTGCCATTTTCCCCTAACGGTAAATTAACGTCTGTTTCCCCCCTCTAAACTGTAAGCACCATGTGCGCAGCGGTTGTACCTACCAACTCTGTTGTAATGCCTTTTTTCAAGTGCTTACTACAGTGCTCTTCTTGAGGAAAACCAGTGGAATCAAAGATAAAAAGTTAGAGCAGCTAGAGTCTGATGAAAGAAGCTTGGTCCCAATCAATCAATGCGACTTACTGATTGCTTACTGTGTGAAAACATTCGGAACTGCTTCAGTCTGAAGTTATTATTAATTTTAATGATAATAATAATGCTCATGAAAAGTTTACTCTGGGCCAACCGCTGTGCTAAACTCTGGGCGGATAAAGATAATCAGATTGAGTAGGCCCTGTCCCACTTGGGGCTATGGGGGAGGGAGGACAGGTATTTTACTCCCATTTTCCAGATGAGGAAGCCGAGGCCCAGAGAAGTTAAGAGGCTAGCCCGAGGTCACGTAACAGGAAGTGACGGAGCCAAGACTAGAACCTGGGCCTCCTGATTCCCAGGGACTTAAGGTCCCAGTTTCTGAGCCAATGCGGGAAAGGGAAAGGAGCTGACCACGGCGGGTGGCAGGACTAAAATCGTTTCTTTTCTCTCATCTGATCAAGCCACTGTTAGTTGGTAATGTGAAAGGGGACACAGAGAAACTCCCGGCAGAATCCCCTGGTTAAACCACCGCCAAAGAGCGTGTACTCTGGCCAAATCTGTGCTTCTGTCATCGCTCAGAGGCCCTGGATCCCTCGGGCAAGAAACATTCCGCCCCTTCTCCAGCGGGGAAGGTTAAATGCTGCAGCCCTCGCTTCGGCAGGGCTCGGGGAGCTGGGAACAATTCAGGAAACTCACGGTCTGGAGTGCTGATTGCACGGGCGGCGACAGAAACCCTGGTCCCAATGCTCAGCTGATCCAGGCTGTTTAAAGATCCTGTTGGGGGCAGGAGAGAAAGAAAAAAAAAGGCAGAAAACTGTGTCGTTTCAAGGCCAGGTGAGGTCTCTGTACATTTTCTTTTTCTACCCTGAAAGCTGGGAAATGATTTTCTGAAATGGATTCTATAAATACCCACCCTTGCAACCCGACCGGTTACCTCGTTTGCTGCTTCCCGGAGAGAAGGTGGAAGACAGCCCTCCGAAGCTCTTGATCCGCCGCCTGCTACTGGACTCGGTGGCTTTCTTGACGGAGTTCAGGATAGCAAGGGTACTTAGGGACATCTGCCTAAGGAGGAGGAGGAGAGCGGGCCACAATCATTGATTTTGCCGTTTACGTAGAACCGCAGGCAGGAAGAGAGGAACGGAGCTCTCGACGACCTGAGAGCTCCGATCCATTCCAATCCACCAATCAGCCCCAATCACTTTGAAATCCAAGAGAAGAGCTCCAAAGTGTAATGAACGGAAGTATTCACGGTGGCAGCAGTGATGAAGGGGAGCCTTCTAAGGATCAAGTGCAGTCACCCTGATTCTGTAGACCTCGGAGAGTACTCAAGTCAAAGGAAAACAAAGCTCTTTTCCGAGTTGGTCCCGTACCTGGCTCTGGGAATGAGGGATTTCACCGCCTCCGTGGTCGGGAGCAAAGACTTGGGAGGTACCAGGCCGGTGGGAGATCCGGCTGACGTGGGCGGTCTTCTGGCACCAGGAGTCCCAGCTGGGATGTCTAGACCACCGGAGGACGAGCCTGTTTCCAGGCTAGGTGGGGGCTGCTGAAGAAGAGGGAGAAACAGAGGTTCTGCCTTACATCACTTCTCTCTATGTTCTCCGGTGTAGTTATTCATGTCATGAACAGGAGATCTGCCGGGAATAGCTATTCAAGCTAAGTCAATGTTGGCCAAGTGAAGTACTCTCCTAGCCAAATCCGGTGGGACAGTTTTTCCCGGTTCAACAGCAAAGGAAAAAGGCTGTGCTCTGCAAGTGGGTGGCAGATAAATGACTGCACAGCCTACGTGACTTTGAAATGTGCGTAGGATCACAACTAACTCAAAACCCCAACGACAGACGTTACTTGGATGGCACGGAAATCCTTCAAAGGATTAATTCTCCCCTATTAGGTATTCTTTCCAGGCATCTCCACGTGACTGTCCTGATGATAATGGCATAGATGTTTCTGCTTGACAGAGAGAGCTCTGTGGGAGAGACGGCAGTTGACTACCATCCCACTGGGGAAAGAAACACTAAGGGAGTCACAAGCAACACAGCTGCTCCCAGGAAGTAATCAGAAAGGGTGAATGAGCAGACTGACCGCTTTTGACAAGGTCAAGCCGTTGGAAAATAAAATCCCCGTCGTCCGGGCTCGCCAAGGGCTCAGAATGACTGACAAATCTGCTGGCTCAACCAACCTGGCTCCAGGACGCAAACTACCTGGGTATCCTGCAAGTTGCTCGGGCCCTCCCCGCCGGGTTGTTCCCGGAGTTGTTCCTCCTGGGCCAACTGCTCTTCAAACTTCTGCATGTCATATTCCAGTTCCACCGCCAACTGCTTGTCGGCTGCAAAGAAATCCTTGATTTCATCCCGGTAATCCTGCATCACCTCCTGAAAGAGAACCACAGGACAACTTGTACTTCTCTTTCCCTAACCACACAGGTACAGCTGCCCTGTGGCCAAATGACAACCACCTGGATGGGAGACGGAAAAGGAAGTCAAGCTGATTCTCCTAAGGTTCTGAGGGGCAAATTCCCAGGGTGCAAGGAAAGATTCAAGAGAATAACACAAGAACACCACAATGGGCTACTACTTAAGCAAAAAGACCGAATGCCATGTTCCACAAAGTGATATGCCCAGTGATCGGTATGAAGAGCCTCCTGGCTATCTCCTGCTGCACCCACCAAGTTTGTGAGCTGCCACTTTGACATAGTCCCATAGGGAAACATATACAGGCAAGGTTACAGCCGCTGGGCAAATGCTTGCCCACCTATGCCCGGAGGCAAAGTTGGTTCAGGGCCTAGTCGACCTCAGATAGAAGGGCCTTGGGTTGTTTCTAAGGGCCTCCGCAGGAAGACAGGTCTATTCTCAGGACTGCCAGTGCAGTCCGGGGTCTCTGGAGCTATTCAGTTCACTCATTCAATCGTATTTATTGAGCATTTACTGTGTGCAGAGCACTAAGCACTTGGGAAGTACAAGTTGGCGACATATAGAGACGGTCCCTCCCCAACGGTGGGCTCACAGTCTAGAAGACCTGAGCCTGTGTGCCCTGCAAATGAAGAAGTGCAACACAGGACTAGGGTGTGAGACACGGGGTTGAGGGAGTGAGCGTCAGGGAGGGGAATTCCACCAGCCCACCAGGCACTTCGTTTGCGCTTCCTTTTCAAACCAAATTATTGTGCCTCCTCTTCAGGACAGAGAGAGACATGAGTTGCTGGGGTCACCTGCCGAGATTTAATTATTCCAGTTATCATGCCTTTTCCCACTTGAACTCCCCCCTACCCTAAAAGTTGGAAGTTTAGCTTCAGAGAATAAATTAGAGATAAATCCCTAATTATCACTCTGGTTGATTTTCTTCACTTTAGTAACGGGTTAATGGAGTGAGTGGGGAAGAACTGAAGGAAGAAGACAGGAGACAGGAGCTGGGCTCCTAAAAAGATCAGAGGAAGGGAATGGAACGTGATAAGAAAATGTTAATGTTGATGCCAACGTGGTTGGATAAATCATGGCTACTGACTGAATGAAGAGCTACTGCAATCTCCCCAGACTAGAAAACTCTCTCCCCAAAGCCTATGTATTTTTATTAAAACTCAGAAAAGTGAATACAATCTTACCCTTTCCTCCCTGACAATAAAGTCTTTTTTGGTTGTTTTGTTTTTCACCTCCCGCAGATCGCCTAGATGGGGTGATGGGCCTGTATTTTACAGCATATATTTAAAAAATGGAAACAGACTCTTCACACTTCTCAATCTCTCAGCCCCCAGATTCACTGTTTCCATAATCTCCATAACGATGATTTATTAAGCACACAGCAATGTGCCAGGCACTCTAAGGAAAATTACAATGTAAATTCACAATCGGAACTGCTCGCAATCTAAAATGAGAAGACGCAATACAGAGGAAAAAACCGGCTCCCACCTTCAACACGCCTAGGAAGGAACTTCAAAACAGTTCGGTCGACAGCCTCCTTAGGACACCCTGCCGCGGAGCCTCCAACGTGCACAATTCCTGACCGACCGTCCTGGTTCTTGAGGATTTACAGGCCTCGGGCCACAGCTCTCAGAGTCCCAGGACCTCCCAGCGATTAATCCACCATTCAATCCATTATATTTGAGTGCCTACTAGTAATGATGGCATTCGTTAAGCGCTTACTATGCGGCAGGCACTGTACTGAGCGCTGGGGTGGATACAGGCAAATCATTCTTTCACTCACTCGATTGTACTTATTGAGCCCTTACTGTTTGCAGAGCACTGTCCTAAGCGCTCCTCAACGAGCTTCCAGCCTAGTGGGGGGAGACAGACCCACGCATTAAATGACAGAAGAGGAGAAAAGAAAGAACAGAAATGTAAATATAGTGCTTAGCTAGCAGGATATGGAAATCTAGGGGTACAGTAGATCTACGGGTGGGAAAGTACATAACTTCTGAGGTGGTACCCCTCCCCACAGCACCTGTATATATGTTTGTACGTATTTATTACTCTATTTATTTCACTTGTACATATTTATTCTATTTATTTTACTTTGTTAATATGTTTTGTTTTGTTCTCTGCCTCCCCCTTCTAGACTGTAGGCCCACTGTTGGGTAGGGACCGTCTCTATATGTTGCCAGCTTGGACTTCCCAAGCACTTAGTACAGTGCTCTGCACACAGTAGGCACTCAATAAATACGACTGAATGAACTGCATGAATAATAATAATGATGTTATCTGTTAAGCGCTTACTGCACGCCAGGCAGCGTACTAAGCGCTGGGGTGGATATGAGCAAATCAGGTTACACCTGCGTGCGGCTCCAAGTCTCAATCCCCATTTTACGGATGAGGTAACTGAGGTGCAGAAGTGAAGTGACTTGTCCAAGGTCACGCAGCAGACAAGTGACAGAGCTGGGTTTGGAACCCATGATCTTCTGACTCCAAAGCCCGTGTTCTTTCCACTATGCCAAGCTGCTTCAGGGTAGAAAAATTAATCAAGGAAGGCCTCAGGAAGGGGATGTGATCTCAGAAAGGCTTTTAAGACGAGGAGAGCTGAGGACGGGTGGACTTGAATGAAGGGAAGGGAGCTCAACACAGGAGGAAGTACATAATAATAATAATAATGGCATTTACTAAGCGCTTACTATGTGCAAAGCAAGTACACGAGCAGGAGACAGATAGGAAAGATGAAAATGGGGTTCAGGAAATAGGTTAGCTAGAGAGGCAGGACGAGAGTAGGGGAATTCAAGTGTGCCTGGACATCTTCATAGGAAATAAAAATGAGTTGGGAGGCTTTTAAATCCAACTAAACTTGGAAGACGCACCAGCACTCTTTCTTTCAGCACTCCCCAAAAAGATGTCGGGCATCAGAAGGAGAGAGCAGGTTGGGAAGGAGGAGAAATCTTTCCTTTTAAACTAAATTTAGGTTTGTTTTCCAAAGTAACGACGGTTTACTTTAGCTCCCTCTGCAAACTGTCACAGGACAGACAGTTGGTCAAAGAGAAGTCTGGCTTCTCTCGCGCTTGAAAATACTGCCAAGCGCTGGTGCGCCAAAATCCCAAACTCAGCCGTCTGCTGAACAATTAACCACTGGAGCCGGAGTGGGAAAAGCATAAGACCACTCGAGGCGGCGGCAAGCGGGCCAGGCGGCTCAGGGGGTACAGTCCATCAGGTCACTGGATGATGGCGGGATTCGGGCCACAGCTCTGAGTCCTAGGACCTCCCATCGATTAATCCATTATTCAATCCATTATATTTGAGTGCTCTGCAAACATTAAGTGCTCAATAAGTTCAATCGAGTGAATGAAAGAATGATTTGCTTGTACCCACCCCAGCGCTCAGTACAGTGCCTGGCACATAGCAAGCGCTTAACAACTGCCATCATTACTAGTGGGCACTCAAATATAACCCGCATATGATGATGATGGTGGCATTTATTAAGCGCTTACTATGTGCAAAGCACGGTTCTAAGCGCTGGGGAATTTACAAAGTGATCAGGTTGTCCCACGGGGGGGCTCACAGTCTTCATCCCCATTTTACAGATGAGGTAACTGAGGCCCAGAGAAGTATTTATTTATTTATTATTTATTTATTTTATTTGTACATATCTATTCTATTTATTTTATTTTGTTAGTATGTTTGGTTTTGTTCTCTGTCTCCCCCTTTTAGACTGTGAGCCCACTGTTGGGTACGGACTGTCTCCATATGTTGCCAATTTGTACTTCCCAAGCGCTTAGTACAGTGCTCTGCACATAGTAAGCGTTCAATAAATACGATTGATGATGATGACGATGATGAAGTGACTTGCCCAAGTCACACAGCTGACAATTGGCGGAGCTGGGATTTGAACCCATGACCTCTGACTCCAAAGCCCGGGCTCTTTCCACTGAGCCACGCTGCTTCTCCTAATATGATTAGTGGTGGAGGCGGCAGCAGTGGCGTTAGTGTTCATTAAGTACTTTCCACTGTAAAGCATTCTACCAACTGTTGGGAAAAAGTATACCGATAAAATATACCGATAAAAGTCAGACAAAGTCCTGACACTCAAGGGGCTCCACCTAAAGATTATGGGGCGTGGGAAAGATTTGGAGACAGATAAGAATAGGAAAGATGAAACCACAGAAGATGGAAAAAACCCTATAAAAAGACAAAAACAAGAATAAATACCATGGGAGTTTTGGATTCATCCTCCTCACCACCTGGGCAGGGCTGGTCAGAGTCCAAATGTCTTGACAGCCACTGCCTCACAAGCCCCACTACCATTTAATGGTACTGAATCTCCATTTTACAGATATCTAGGGCACAAAGTGACTTTTCCAAGGTCACACAGCAGGAACATCACAGAGCCGGGATCGGAACCGAGGTCCTCTGACTCCAGGCCCATGCCCGTTCCACTAAGCCACGCTGCTCCTCTCTACAGAGCCATTCACCATCCGCACTCTCGGCAGCCCCGTTTTCAAGGTAGCAGAGGGAAGGTACAGCGGTAAACTGAGGCCCACTGGGAGGGGTGTGGCGTCAGCTACGGCTCCCTCCAGCACCGCAGGACTGAGGCACGCGTGGCTTGGGGCCCATCTCACCACCAATGCGCACATTAAACATCTCCCAGCAGTTCAGGGCACTGGTGAGGGGAAGACTCCCTTCACCAACTTCAGAATCCTGGGGATGCTGCAATAACCTGCAACTAAAGCAGTGGAGTGTATGAGGACTCCCACCCACCACGATCCAAAGTTGTACTTACCATAATAATAATAATAATGGTTATTTGTTAAGTGCTTACTATGTGCAAAGCACTGTTCTAAGCGCTGGGGAAGTTACAAGGTGATCAGGTTGTCCCACGGGGGGCTCACAGTTTTAATCCCCATTTTACAGATGAGGGAACTGAGGCCCAGAGAAGTGAAGTGACCTTTTTTTTCTTTTTTTAGGGTATTTGCTAAGCGCTTACTATGTGCCTGGCACTGTACTAAGTGCTGGGATAAAAACAGGCCAATCAGCTGGGACACAGTCCTGCTCCACATGGGGCTCAAATTCCCTTTCACGGATGAGGTAACTGAGGCACATAGAAGTGAAGTGACTTGCCCAAGGTCACCCAGCTGACAGCTGGCGGAGCCGGGATTTGAACCCATGGCCTCTGACTCCAAAGCCCGGGCTGTTTCCACGGAGCCACGCTGCTTCTATATCTTGATATCAGCTAATTGTCTTTATGACGGCTGTTTATTGTTGCCATCCGTTGTTACTTTTGTGTTACCTCGCTGGACCTAGAGCCCCATTGGAAAGGGACTACCCCAATCTGTTGTGTTTGTGCCTACCATGGTGCTTGGCACACTGCAAATGCTTGGTAAGTGCCATAACTGATTAACTAACTAATGGCAGGGTCAGGGCAGAAGTGCTGAAGTAGCACTTGGAAGGATGAGAAGTTACTCAGGGACGGCTTCTTGGAAGAAATCTGATTTCCTGTACATTGTGGTCTGGCAGAGTTGAAGGGTTTGAAGTGGGAGAGAGCTCCGGCTGGGAGGAGGGCAGGAGCAAATGTGGAGGTGGAAGAAGATGAGAATGAAGCCCAGTTACTAGTTTAGCTTGAGAGGAATGAAGAGAGCAATGGGGAAAAGAGGCGTTAAGTAGGAGGGAAGGAGCAGATTGAGTTCCTCAAAGCTGGGAACCAGGAGTTTCTGCTTGATTTGAAGAGGAATAAGTTACCATTGGAGGTTTTTGAGGAGGGGGGGAAGAGATGTGCAGAATGATGTTTGAGAGGAGAGACTGAGGGCAGTCAAGAGGCTGAGAAGAATTGGGATAGAATCCAGAGATGTGGCAGAAGTCACTAGAAATCTCCAAGCGTTCAGTCTCAGGGAAGTGAATGGGGTGAAGGGGGCCAAAACGGGAGTCGGAGAAGAGGAAGTGGAAAGAACAGGAAAAACACATCCCATTGGAGGAGTCTGGATAGGAACGGGAGCAGGGAGATAGCTGGAAAGCGGAAGGGGGGGGATCCAGGGCAGGGCTTTACAGGAGGGGGGAGATGCGAGCATGCTTGAGAACAGAGTTGAGGAATCCAACGAAGGCTGAGAGGTGGAAGATGAAGAGTGGACACGAGTACTTTTAGAAGATGAGAGGCGATGGGGGTCAGAGGCGCAGGAAGAAGGAAGAGATTTTAAAAGCAGCCAGGAGATCTCTTGAGAAATGGCTAAGGATGAAAGAGTATAAGTGGCGATGGGAAGTGAAGGGGAGACTCTGGGGAGCTCATGGCGGACAGAAGTAGCAATATATGTGTTGCCAACTTGTACTTTCCAAGCATTTAGTACAGTGCTCTGCACATAGCACTCAATAAATACGATTGAATCAATCGTTATTTATTGAGCGCTTACTGTGTGCAGAGCACTGTACTAAGCGCTTGGGAAGTACAAGTCGGCAACATATAGGGACGGTCCCTACCCAACAACGGGCTGACAGTCTAGAAGGGGGAGACAGACAACAAAACAAAACATGTGGACAGGTGTCAAGTCATCAGAATAAATAGAAATAAGGCACATCATTAACAAAATATATAGAATAGAATATATGTGTACAGGTAAAATAGAGTAATAGATCTGTACAAACATATATACAGGTGCTGTGGGGAGGGGAAGGAGGTAGGGCGGGGGGGATGGGGAGGAGGAGAGGAAAAAGGGGGCTCAGTTTGGGAAGGCCTCCCGGAGGAGGTGAGCACTCAGTAGGGCTTTGAAGGGGGAAAGAGAGCTAGTTTGGCGGATGTGTGGAGGGAGGGGATGACGTGGGTCGGGGGTCGACGGCGGGACAGGCGAGAATGAGGCACAGTGAGGAGGTTAGCGGCAGAGGAGTGGAGGGTGTGGGCTGGGCTGGAGAAGGAGAGAAGGGAGGTGAGGTTTAGTAATAGCATTTACTAATGGCAATACTATTTAGTAATAGCATTTACTAAATGCTTACTGGGTGCAACACTTAACTAAGGGCTGGGAGAGAATACCTAGGTGGGAATTAGACATGGTTCCTGTCCCTCAGGGGGCTCACAATCTAAGATAGTTTTGATTTTGCCAAGAAAGTAAATGGCAAGGACATTCATTCATTCAATCGTATTTATTGAGCGCTTACTGTGTGCACAGCACTGTACTAAGCGCTTGGGAAGTACAAGTTGGCAACATATAGAGATGGCCCCTACCCAACAGCGGGCTCACAGTCTAGAAGGGGACATCATGGGCAGGAGGCAGGTGGGAGCACTAGGGACTTCAGGAGAGAGTTAAACAATCAGTGGGCGCACTGAGATTGGGCATTCATTCATTTAGTGGTACTTATTGAGCACTTACTGTGTGCGGAGCACTGTACTAAGCACTTGGAAAGTACACTTTGGCAACAAATTGACACAATCCCTACCTAACTACGGGCTCACAGTCTAGAAGGGGGGAAGACAGACAACAAAACAAGTAGACAGGCATCAATATAAATAGAATTATAGTTATATACACATCATTAATAAAATAAATAGAATAATAAATATGTACAAATATACACAAGTGCTGTGGGGAGAGAAGGGGGGTAGAGCAGAGGGAGGGAGTTGAGGCTATGGGGAGGGGAATCAATGAGAGAGACATAATGTTGCTGCTGAGAGGAAGAGAGGGAGGAGTTGTCGTAGCAAGGATGAATTTAATGTGGATGAAGTTGGCCTGGTGCCTGGATTTCTTACTAGTGATGCTCTGCAGCACAAATGCAGGACGTGTTGTGGGTGAGAGGAGCAGCGAACTACGGAGGTGATTCAGGCCTGGGGATTGGTGGTCCGAGACTGATGGAAGGACATGGGGGTGAGGGAGTTGAGTAGGGCCTTTCTGTTTGATGCAGAGGTGGGCGAGCGCTGGAGGATTTTGAAAGGTGAGGTTGAATCAGGATATGCTGAGCACCATTTCAGGAAGATGACACAGGCGGCAGTGGGGCAAATTCCCTGAAAAGGGGAGAGACTGGAGGCCGGGAGATCACTGAGGAGGCTGCTGCACTAATCTAACTCTAACAGGATGAAAGCCTGAGCCAGGCTAGTGATAGTTTGGGAAGAGAGGAAGGGGAGGATCCAGGGAATGTTTCAGATGAAGAATCAGCAAGATTTAGCGGTGGATTGGGTGTGACTGCTCTCCACCGACTTCAAAGGCTTATTGAAGGCACATCTCCTTCAGGAAGCCTTCCCTAAGCCCTCCTCTCCTCTTCTCTCACTCCCTTCCGCGCCACTCTTTCTTACTCCTTCATTCATCCTCCCTCCCACCTCCACAGCCCGTCTGTATTTATCTATTTATTTATATTACTGTCTGTCTCCCCCCTAGACCGCGAGCTTGCTGGGGGCAGGAATGTGTCTGTTAGATTGTACTCTCCCAAGCGATTAGCACAGTGCTGTGCACACAGTAAGTGCTCAATAATTAGGATTGAATGTGAGTGCTAAAGGGACAGGGAGGATACTGAAGGAGATTTAATACGCTGTCTTTTCTCACTTGGATCACACCAGTTTTTGGTCTTGCTAAAATCAGTCTTTGTTTGCCCTCAAAAAAACGGGTTGATAGCATTTTAGACCAACAGTCGAGTCGATCTCAATTTTAACTCGATTCAAGCACTTAGAATACTTTGACATTCAGCAAAGGACAGGGTTTAACTTTCCATCCGTGCAATTTCACAGAAATGGAAAGGCTCAACTTCATCAGAGCTGTTGCACTTCTTTTTTCCACTAAAGCCTCACCCCCTTCTCACCCCACCACTTGACATGAGAAGTTAGAACAAATGTGTGGCGGTGAGGAGAAAATCCTGTCTTCCTCTGACACATAAGTGAACGCTATGGTGACAAATTAAACCGACAGAAATGGGCCCTGTCTGTTACCATGGTTTGAAAAACGCTTTCCCCTTCACAAACTCTAGTAATGAGGTGCTCCACGGGCCATATCTGTCCCCACCGCATCAGTCTACAACTCTATCAAAAAGGATAAAGTTTGCTCTTACCCTGAGATAGTTCATGAGGTCCCTCAAGGCTGGGATCTTCTTCTGCTCCAACATTGTCTTCAGGGAGGTGATGATAGGGATCACATTTTCTATGAAATTCCTCTTTTGAACCTGTTGTTAGAGTCGCACAAGAAACAATTTCAGACAGACTTTTTCTGTGTGATTTGGCTGATTGTCTTTCTGAGACGATGTCACTTCCAAGAATTCCGCTCAGTACCTGCCACCCAAGGGAGTTCTATGATTTAGGAAGGGATTGGGTACTTAGCCCATTTTCCGGAGGCCTATGTGCCAACTTTGTGGGACAAATCGGGGGCAGGGGACTTCATGGATTTCTAATTTTAGGGGCAAGGCCATTGTTTTTAGTGACAGATTTTCGGGCTGGACCCCCAGTCTCCCTGATCCCACACAATCTTCACCATGACTTGAGAGTTTCTAAGATGGGATGAAAAGAGGTAAAACTGGGTCCTTCTGATCCACTGGGTCATTCAAGTCCACCAACCACTTCCAATCCCCACCTTGCTTCCTTCCCCCTAAAAGCCCACACACCCACCAAAGATGAAAAGTTAGCACCTATGTGAGGAGGTAAAATGATCCGCTACAGGTCAATTCAAAGAGACAGAGCTGAAACCACACCCAGTCCCCTGGCTCTTCATTCCTTCCACCTGGCCAACTTCCTCTCCTCCCAAATCAAACTAGTTCCTTATGTGGCCTGTTTCACTGGCAGCAAAATGAGATTTTCCTAAGCCAAATTAGTACATTGCTACTATGTTTTCAGAAGGCTAGCAGTGCAGTTTTTTTCAGTTGCTTGGTCCCTGCTCCAGGCACTAGGCGATACAGATGATAGTGCCTTGGTAATCCTTCCCCAGGAGCAGACACCAACCTCAAATGGTTTGCCTGCACATTCTTGGAAAGCAAAATCGTTACGCACCAGACCTGCATTTAGCACGCGTATAAAATATTTTACTTCTAAAACAGAACTTTAAATCCTTGGCAAAACAAGCATTCTTTTTAGGGAAGACTCTCTGGAACATAGACATATCTGAGAGCAATCCACCAACTTGTGCTGTTTTCCTAGACAATCCCTCTAAACAGGGGTCCACTCTGTTTGCTGGGTACCACGCTTGGCATTGCCCTTGTAGTTTTCCGAAGTCTGTCACCGACCGGAGCCCCTCGAAGACTCACAAATGAATGACCGACTGCTCCGTTTTCAGGAATGAAGCCGGCCCTGACAGTAAATGCCTGGGGATGGTCCGAAACCAACCGTCGGAGGCATCTCAGACGGTCCAGGAGGTAGACTAGATGACAGAATCCCAACTCCCTCCTTCAGATGTGTGGTTCAGCTCCTCCCTGGCCAAGCTTTCTAGCAATTATACTCTCCAAAGGGGGAAGGCACACTCACTTGTGAGATGAGTTTTTTCTGGGCTTCCTGCATGACAGCATTGGCCATGGCCATTTCATCCTCTTCGACCACGTCCCTTTCGACTTTAGACCTCATGGCCATCAGTTTGATCTCCTTGGAGCTCAAGACTGCAAAGGTATCCGAGAGCAACGCGCTGGCTTCCATATCCAGGGGCAGGACGCCATCCACGAAGCAGGCTGGAAGACAGCGGGAGAGATTGGATTTCCAGAAACGCTTTTAACACCCCACGGAAAGTGTAATTCTACAGTAATGGGAGACGCAGACGGAGTTGCTGGGAGGATCGGTATCGCGGGGAGACAACAACTGTGAATTCAGGGGAGGACGAGATGGCAAGGGTCTGCTCAGGAGCGGGACGGTCATATCAGAGACAGGCCCGCTGAATCCGTTATTGGCACGGATTTTATTTTAAAGTACACAGTCTGTCCTCAAAACACCAGGCATACCCAAAATATTCAGGCTGATTTTTGAGGTGATGTTGAACCTCTGTTCATCGGTGAAGTGTTCCAGAAGAAATTTATAGATCTGCATCCGTTTATCCTGATTCGGTTTTCCCTTCAGTGAAAAGAGAGTCTTCTCTCTGTGGCAGAAAAAGATGTGATTTTTTTTTTTTTTTACAAAACCAGGATCAATACATGCATATGTAAACAAATCATTAATAGGGTATTTTAACAGCATCCTAATGATCTGCAAAACCGATAAATGCACTAATGAGAGTCCACTGTCGCTCAAGGGAACGTGCCTAGGGACTGTGCTCACTTGAGAGGAGTTTTTCCGGGACACCGGCCTGGAAAGCAAAATCTGCCCCCCAATCCCTGGCACCTCTCTAAACACTGCGTACAAAACAATGTGAGAAGTGCACCCGACTCGCATGGTTGGAGAATGACGCGGGCCCAGAATCACCGACCTCTCCGACTGGGTGAATTTGTTGTACTTCTCGTGTTTCTCGTAGCTGTTGAAGTGGAAAATGCACTCGATGAAGTGTTGGAAGAACATGACGGGATTCCTTTTCAGTAAAAGGTGAACCAGGCAGAATTCTCCAAACCTGAAGGCAGAGAGAGGCAAATAGAGAGGGTCCGTTTCCTGGGAGTGGCCCTGCCTAAACTCTGTCACTAACTCTGCAGGCTCCAGGCTGCTGAGGAGAGTAAATGTTATGCCATCCCCTTACCAATAAACAACTAAGATTACTCTGGTCTCGGCCCATTCGACCTCTGGCCCAAAGGAAGCCATAAAATAGGTCTTCTTTGGCCTGTCCATGTGAAATAGCTGCCTTTTTTTGCATCCAAGGACAGTGTGAATCAATTGACAGTCACTCAATGGTATTCACTGAGGGATTACTGTGTGCAGAGCGCCGTTTAATCGCCTGAGTAAATACTATACCATAGAGTTGTCAGATACGATCGCTGCCCATACGGAGCTTACAGTCTATAAAGAGGGGAAGACATAAAGGTATTTATAGGTTGTGAGAATAAAACTTCGAACATACAGTTGAATGAACAAGTATGCACAAGTGCCGAGGGTGGGTATAAATAAATATGCAAGTGGTAGAGGTGGCTAGAGGATTCTTTTCTAAACTTCAGAGGTCTGCATAGCTTTATGCTCTATTATTCCTTCCTACTTGTTATTTTTTGATCGTTTGTCTCACGGATCTTGGATCATGGTTATTGATTCTACTGTACTCTCCCAAGTGCTTATTACAGTGTTTGGAACACAATAGATTTGTTTTGTTGTCCGTCTCCCCCTTCTAGAGTGTGAACGCGTTGCTGAATAGGGACCATCTCTATATGTTGCCAACTTGTACTTCCCAAGCACTCAGTACAGTGCTCCGCACACAGTAGGCGCTCAATAAATACGAATGAATGAATGGGATTCCCAACAATACCCTGAATGAGCTGCAGAAGGAAAGAAAATGAAGCTTTACTAAATGAAAAGAATTACCGAGGGATACGTACAGCGTAATTTCTTAGGAAACACCAGTATTCTGGGTGGGTAGCCCAGGCTTCTGAGAATCTGGCATCGGCGTTCCCCAAGAGCGTAGGCGGTTTGGACTCGGAGGAGAACCTCCACAGTCAAGTGGGGCTTGTGAACTAGAACTTGGATCAGACCTTCCCACGTGCAATTTTCCAGGCTCTGATGCTCTATTACAGCTTAGCTGGCCGTGTTAGAATAATAATAATAATGACGGCATTTATTAAGCACTTACTGTGTGCTTAACAAAGCACTGTTCTAAGCACTGGGGAGGTTTACAAGGTGATCAGGTTGTCCCACAGAGGGCTCACAGTCTTAATCCCCATTTTACAGATGAGGTCACTGAGGCCCAGAGAAGTGAAGTGACTTGCCCGAAGTCACACAGCTGGCAAGTGGCGGAGCTGGGATTTGAACCCATGACCTCCGACTCCAAAGCCCGGGCTCTTTCCACTGAGCCACGGAAGAGTACCCCTCGAGGGTACTCTTTAATTTGTTCTGACGACTTGACACCTGTCCACATGTTTCCTTTTGTTGTCTGTCTCCCCCTTCTAGACCGTGAGCCCGCTGCTGGGTAGGGACCGTCTCTCTATGTTGCCGACTTGTACTTCCCAAGCGCCTAGTACAGTGCTCTGCACACAGTAAGCGCTCAATAAATACGACTGAATGGATGGATGAGGGTCAGAGCCATCTACAGAATCCACTAGAGAGTCAGGATTGTCTATTGCCCAGGGATTCTTCCAAAAAGATGTCAGATACTAATCTACTTTTCTCAGATTCTGAGGTCAGGAATAGAGGGGACCAGTGAGAAAAGCTCTCAGGCAACTTGCAGGTTCTATCCCCCTGTGAGTAACCTGCTTAATGAGCCAACAAAATAAATAAAACTAGCACCGCTAATGGTTAAGAGACTGACAACATAGGAAATTCAGTCCTGAAATGAAAGCTGAGTCACTCGGCATCTCGGCGTGAGCGCCCAGGAAATGCGGCCGACAAGTGCCAGCCAGCACCGATCCCGTGGCCTGCGCGATATGTAAGGATTTATGGTTCGACTCTGTCAAATGGCTTGAAAACAATAGAGAGAACTGCTTTTGTCACAGAAGGGGGAATAGTTCTATTTTACGGTAGGACACTACATCAATAAACCCCACTAACTATAAAAGAAACCATTAGCTTTTTCTACCTCCCTTTCTCCCCCAGAGAAATTAACATTGTCATAAGAAGGGTCGTTATTCGGAAGGGTGACACCCTTCCCCTGGAGGGGAAAGACAGCAAGTGGTTAAACTTTCCTCTCCATCCAAACTGCAACCACACTGAAGCAGCAGCGTGGCTCAGTGGAAAGAGCCGGGGCTTTGGAGTCAGAGGTCACGGGTTCAAATCCCGGCTCCGCCACTTGTCAGCCGTGTGACTCTGGGCAAGTCACTTCGCTTCCCTGGGCCTCAGTTCCCTCATCTGTAAAATGGGGATGAAGACTGTGAGCCCCCCGTGGGACAACCTGATCACCTTGTAACCTCCCTAGCGCTTAGAACAGTGCTTTGCACGTAGTAAGCGCTTAATAAATGCTATCATTATTATTACTCAACCTATCCTGCCTGCCTAGACTGTGAGCCCACTGTTGGGTAGGGACCGTCTCTATATGCTGCCAACTTGTACTTCCCAAGCGCGTAGTACAGTGCTCTGCACACAGTAAGCGCTCAATAAATACGACTGATTGATTGATTACAGTATCAGCCTGCTTGCTGACCTCCCAGCCTCCTGTCTCTCCCCACTCCAGTCCATACTTCACTCTGCTGCCCGGATCATTTTCCTACAAAGACATTCAGGACACGTCAGCCCGCTACTCAAAGAACTCCAGTGGCTGCCCATCCACCTCCACGCCGAACAAGAACTCCTAACCAGTGTCATGCTCCGCTACGAAAACCCAAATCCAGATTTCCAAACCAGCCCTACGGAGCCTCACAAAAGAGCGGAAGTTTATACGCTTCCATTTTTAGCTCGTTTCAAATTTCCCAACGGGAAAAGTTGGGCAGGCCAACCTGATGCAGGGACCGACCGAGTAAAGACAGCGGGAAATCTAAATCCCCCACTGGAAGCGGGTTATTGAGTTCTGAAAAGCAGTGTGGCTGAGGTGCTGCACTGACTCCATCTAGTGAAATAAAAAGAAAATATTTCACAGAGTCTTGCGCTCCTTGGCCTGCTGCAACCGTTTTCTTTCTTTTTCCTTTACGGTTTTTGTTACAGGCTTATCGTGCTAGAGACTGTATTAACTGTGGGTGCCCTCAAGGTTCACTTTTGAGTCCCCCTTCTATTCTCCATCTACAGCCACTCCTTTGGAGAACTCATTTGCTCCTCTGGCTTCAACTACCACCCCTCTGAGGATGATAACCCAAATCTACAGCTCCAGCCCTGCTCCCTCTTCCCCTCTGCAGTCTCGCATTTCCTCTTGCCTTCAAGACATCTCTACTTGGATGTCCTCCCATCACCTCAAGCTTAACGTGTCTAAAACAGAACCTCCCCTTGTCTTTCCTATTGCTGTAGACGGCACCACAATCCTTCCTGTCTCACAAGCCCAAAACCTTGGCGTTATCCTTGACTCCTCTCTCTCACTCAACGCACATATTCAAGCCATCGCTAAATCCTGTCGGTCCCCTCTTCGCAACATCGCTAAAATCGGCCCTTTCCTCTCCATCCAAACTGCTACTACACTATTAGTCGCTCAGTCTATCCGGCCTGGATTACAGTATCAGCCTCCTGGCTCTCCCCGCTCCAGTCCATACTTCACTCTGCTGCCCGGATCATTTTTCTACATTTTTCATTTTTCATGGCATGTCAGCCCGCTACTCAAAACGCTCCAGTGGCTGCCCATCCACCTCCACGTCGAACGAGAACTCCTCACCACTGGTTTTAAAGCACTCCAGCAGCACCTCGGCCCCTCCTGCCTCATCTCGCTACTCTCCTTCTACAACCCAGCTCGCACGCTTCCCTCCTGTAATGCTAACCTTCTCACTGTACCTCAGTCTTGCCTCTCTCGCCGCCGACCTTTCATTCATTCATTCAACCGTATTCATTCATTCATTCAATCGTATTTATTGACCTATTTATTGACTTGGACCTCTAGCCCAAGTCCTGTTTCTGGCCTGAAACGCCCTCCCTCTTCAATTCCGATAGACTGTCCGCGCTTCCAAAGGCACATCTCCTCCAAGAAGCATTCCCAGACTAAGCCCAGGCCCCGTTTTCCTCTTCTCCCACCCCCTTCCGCATCACCCTTTTTTGCTCCCCTTGTTCCTTCCCCCCTCCCAATCCCACAGCACTTATGGAAGCAGCGTGAGCTAAAGAGCACAGGCTTGAGAGTCAGATGTTGCGGGTTCTAATCCCCGCTCCGCCATTTGTCCGCTGTGCGACTTCGGGCAAGTCACTAAACTTCTCTGGGCCTCAGTTACCTCATCTGTAAAATGGGGATTAAGACTTGTGAGCCCCACGTGGGACAACCTGATTACCTTGTATCTACCCCAGGGCTTAGAACAGTGCTTGGCACAAAGTATGTGCCTTTTCCTCTCCTCCTCCCCATCCCCCCCGCCCTACCTCCTTCCCCTCCCCACAGCACTTGTATATATATTTGTACAGATCTATCACTCTATTTATTTTACTTGTGCATATTTACTATTCTAGTAATTTTGTTAACGATGTGCATATAGCTTTATTTCTATTTATTCCGATGACTTGCCACCTGTCCACATGTTTTATTTTGGTGTCTGTCTCCCCCTTCTAGACTGTGAGCCCATTGTTGGGTAGGGACCGTCTCTATACGCTGCCGACTTGTACTTCCCAAGCGCTTAGTACAGTGCTCTGCACACAGTAAGCGTTCAATAAATACGATTGAATGAATGAATGAATGGTGGGTAGGGACCGTCTCTATACGCTGCCAACTTGTACTTCCCAAGCGCTTAGTACAGTGCTCTGCACACAGTAAACACTCAATAAATACGATTGAATGAATGAATGAATGAATGGTGGGTAGGGACCGTCTCTGTTGCTGACCTGTACTTCCCAAGCGCTTAGTACAGTGCTCTGCACACAGTAAACACTCAATAAATACGATTGAATGAATGAATGAATGGTGGGTAGGGACCGTCTCTATATGTTGCAGACTCGTACTTCCCAAGCACTTAGTACAGTGCTCTGCACACAGTAAGCGCTCAATAAATATGATTGAATGAATGAATGTGCTTAACAAATACCATCATTATTATTACACATCTGTCATGTATTTATTTGTATTGGTGTCTGTCTCCCCTCCTCTAGGCTGCAAGCGTGTTGTGGGAAGGGAATGTGTCTGTTTATTGGTGTACTGTTCTCTCCCAAGCACTTAACACAGTGTTCTGCACATAGTAAGTGCTCATTAAATAAGACTGAATGAATGAATGCTACGATAGATACCCACTAATCAAGTTGGACCCAGTCCATGTCCAACTTTTCGATGTGACTTAGGGACAGTCCAGTCACCGTTCATTCAATCATATTTACCGAGCGCTTACTGTGTGCAGAGCACTGTACTAAGCGCTTGGGAAGTACAAGTCGGCAACGCATAGAGACGGTCCCTACCCAACAACGGGCTCACAGTCACCGGTCACACAGGGGCCTCAAGCCTAAAGAAAATCAGGGTTGGCCTAGGATACATGGCACCCATTCTACCTCTCCTGCTTTCTCCTTTCTTTTGGTTTTCATGGCCTGTGGGGGGGGATTTTGAGTACATCCGCTGCAGGAGGATGCTGTTCTTCTAACCTGGGACTACAGGAAAAGTTTGGATTATGAAGGGCAATTCGCCTACTCCTCTAAGAGGCAGGCAAGGCAGGCTTAAACCAGGATTTGGATGGACGCAGAGGGCTTCCAGCTGGTTTCTGGAAGGAGCGGGAAGGCAGAGAAGAGAAAGAAGTGGTGTCAACGTCAGCAGTCAGGGAGCTACTTCACTGAAATTCAGTGTAGAAGAGAAACTTTAAAAACAGCCTTAATTTGTGGATGCCTTTACTGTATTCAGACTACTGGGAATTTCCATATGCACGGTTGCAATAAAGTAAATCCATTAGTGTGTCGCCTGAGCAAAGGAGAAAGGAATCTTCTGTCCAGAAATGTAGCCTTTCCCTGGTTCTGGTGACGGCATTTCCTAAACCCCGGTCGAGGTACACAATAGCACAGCTAAACTAGAGTATCAGTCTCCAACCTCTCCATTCTGTACTACTCTGCTGTTAGGCCAATCGTTCGAAAACGTCATTCAGCACAACTCTTTCCCCTCCGTTACCTCGCTGCAACCAGCAGAAACTCCCCATCCACTGGCCTTAAGCCACTTTGTCAGTTCTCCTTCCCTCTTCACTCTCCCATCTCTGACTACAACCCCGTTCACACTCTTCACTCCTCCCAGGCTAACATCCTCAGAGTTCCTTGTCCTTGACTTTTCCACCTCATCTTCAAAGCCCACCTGAAAAGCCACCATCTCCAATTAAGCTGCCCCTTCCCACAGCTCCTTAACACTTACGTTTATACATCTGCACCTCTCTCGATGCACCGAAAATTGAGAAAATTCCAGCTGTTGGTTACAGTGGTATCAGCCCATTTTGATGAGGGGACCCAAAGCGTGACCAAAGCCGTACTTTACCTGTTTCCAAAACAACCCATCTCCCTGTCCTTGAAACCCACAACCTTGGGGCCATCCTCAACTTTTCCCTGTTCCTTTAGCTCTCACATCCAAACAACAACTGCAAAATCCTGCAGCTTTTCTTCCATTCTCTCACCCAGATCTATCCCTTCTTCTCCCTGCAAAACACCACCACCCTTGTTAAAGCATTCAGCATTTCACAGCCTATTCTCTCGGCCTCCTTGCCTCGCCCCTCTCCCCTTTATTCTCGCTGCCTGAACCATCTTCCTGAAATGTTGCTCAGCAACAATCAAATTTACGGAGCACCTACTCTATGTACAGCGCTATACTAAGCGCTTGGGGGAGTTGGCAGGGACATTCCCTGCCCACGAGTTTATAGGCTGGAGGGATGGCATTTGCTAAGCACTTGCTATGTGCCAGGCACTGGATTGAGCCCTGGGGTCGATACAGGGTAATCAGGTTGGACAAAGTTCTCATTCCACCTGAGGCACCCCATTTTACAGAAGAGGTAACTGAGGTGCAGAGAAGTTTAGTGTTGCATTCAAGGCTCCCTCTACCCACCACTCCCCGGCTCATTTTCTAACTGGGCACCACTCTCCCGTTGCTCACCTCTGATCCCTTGCTCTTGTTGTCAGCCTGAAACTCCGCACCCCTACCTTCAAAGCCCTCATAAAATCTCACTCCTTCCATCAATTCTTCCAATAAATTGCCACGCCTCTAAGGCAGATCAACCCATGAACCACTTTTAACACACCTGCATTTAATTACACGCCTCCTCTGCATTACATGCACGGGTGTGCAATATTGTATATTTAATGATTTATTCTGATTCCGATTTTGCAGATATTTTTTCCATCTCCCCCATTAAATGATAAGATCCTTGTGGACACTGATCTTGGCTTGAGCTTGGCTTCTGTTGGTGCTCAATAAATATCGCTCTTAGTACCAGTGCCACTGAATGCCTTGCAAGTGATCTCTTCTAAAACACTATTTAGGGAGCAGGACTCAGCCAGATAGAAAAGTTAGGAAATTGAGATTTCTGGTCAGTTGGAAATTCTGCTCTCTGGGCTGCTTTGTGCTGGGCTTTATCTGAGGATTGCAAGTGAAATCTAATAGCAGGGTGCCTGCCTTCCTAACATGGTCCAATTGCCAATTACTCGGGGGGAAAAGCGCTGGAATGCTTAATGTTGTATTTTTGGCTTTCGAGAGTGTAAATTAGAGCATTAACCTTATATTAACAATCTGTTGCGTGTGAACAGTTCTCTCAGAATTACATCCAGAACTGAAGGGCTTCCAAGAAACTGAGGAGCAAAATATCTGTGGCCGTGAACTCTAAAATCAGTTGGACCTGTTTCGATAATGATATTTTTCTAGCTAATTGTGTTTTGCAGAGATTTTCCCCACCATTTTGGCCACTTCTGCCAGGGCATTCAACCATCCGTGTTCTAGTGGCTAACTACTGCTGTATCAAAAAACCCACTCTGAGCTTCTACTACCCGATTCCTGGTTTCAAGTAGTCACAAATCGCTTCTCACCCTCATGGAAGTGAACGACTAAAGCCAAGTACGGTACGGATAGGGTAAGGATTAACAATTAGCAAAGCGCCCATAGTCAAGAGGGTCAGCCTCATCCATCCTTCTGTAAGCTGGAGCATGGGGTTTTAATCACACCACCCCACTCCCTCCATCCCTTTGTTTTTCCTCATTTGTCTAGACCACTCACTCCAATTACTAGTTACTAATGACACTTCCATCTTTCCAATCCGTATCGATACCTCTCTCACAATCCTTCTCTCCTTATCCATAATAATAATAATGTTGGTATTCGTTAAACGCTGACTATGTGCCAGGCACTGTTCTAAGCGCCGGGGTAGATACAAGGTAATCAGGTTGTCCCACATGGGGCTCAGTCTTCACCCCCATTTTACAGATGAGGGAACTGAGGCACTGATTCTTGGGGATTTCACTATTTCCCGCTTCCTCTCACTCATCGGTTCCGCCGACCTCTTGCTCCACCCACTCACCAACCTGGACGTAAGCTCAGTCTCCAGTCGCTGTACGATCTCTAACCTCGTTAACTCTGCAATCTCATTTTCCTGCCCGAATCTCCTCACTTGCCTTCTTCCCCCACACCGCAAAGCTGTCCTGTTCAAGTTCACCCTCAACTGCTTTAATTATGGCCTCCGCTACACCCAGAACCAATACTTCTCCATCCTTAATGACCCTCACATCCACTGCCCAAGTCAGCTGTTGCAGACATTTAACTCCCTCCTCAAACCCCCTGCCTCCCCATCTAATAATAATAATAATAATTGTGGTATTTGTTTAGCGCTTACTATGTGCCAGGCACCAAGCCCTGGGATGGATACGGGATAATCAGGGTGGATCCAGTCCCTGTTCCACCCAGGGCTCCCAGTCGTCATCCCCATTTTACAGATAAGGTAACTGAGGCCTAGAGAAGTAAAGTGACTTGCCCAAGGTCGCCTATCAAACAAGTGGCAGAGCCCGGATTAAAACCTACGGCCTTGTGATTCCCAGGCCCGTGCTCTCTCCACTAGGCCACAACAATGACCTGGCCACATACTTTAGTGAGAAAATGAAACCACCATGTGTAATCTCCTCAAATCTCCCTTGTTCCTCTCCAGTCAATCAATCAATAGTATTTATTGAGCGCTTACTGTGTGCAGAGCACTGTACTAAGCGCTTGGGAAGTACAAGTTGGCAACAGGTCCCTCCCCTCCTCCTGCCCCCTCAGCGTGGCTCAGCGGAAAGAGCCCGGGCTTTGGAGTCAGAGGCCGTGGGTTCAAATCCAGGCCCCGCCACTTGTCAGCTGCGTGACCTTGGGCAAGTCACTTAACTTCTCTGGGCCTCAGTTCCCTCACCTGTAAAATGGGGATGAAGACTGTGAGCCCCATGTGGGACAACCTGACTACCTTGTATCTACCCCAGCGCTTAGAACAGTGCTTGGCACATAGTAAGCACTTAAATACCAACATTATTATTATTACCACCATCTTTCCCAGCAGTATCTCGAGAATATTTCCCACCTCCCCTCAAAATTGACTCACTTTCCCCTGTGCTTCCGACCCGATTGCTTGGCACCTTATCGAAACACTTGCCCCATCCTGTCTTCCCTCCGTGACCGCCGTCTTTAACCACTCACTTTCCAATGGCTCCTTCCCCACTGCTTTGTTGCAAGATGGCAGCGATGGCAGCCAGGCTGTGAAAGGTAGCAGTGATGGTGCCGGATCATTTTTCTAAAAAAAAGAATTAGCCCATGCTTCCCCACTCAAGAACCTCCAATGACTGCCAATCCACGATGGCATCAAATAGAAACTCCTTACCACTGGCTCTCTCTGAGGATTTTATGATTTTTTCTGATTCCAATTTTGCAGGTATTTTTTCCATCTCCCCCATTAAATGATAAGATCCTTGTGGACAGTAATCCTGGCTTGAGCTTGGCTTCTGTTGGTGCTCAATAAATATCACTCTTCGTACCAGTACCACTGAATGCCTTGAAAGTGATCTCTTCTGAAACACTATTTAGGGAGCAGGACTCAGCCAAATAGAAAAGTTAGGAAGTTGAGCCAATTGGCTCAATTACCACTGGCTCTAAAATACTCAATCACCTTGCCCCCTCCTATTGCACCTCCCTGATTTCCTATTAAAACACAGCACATTTTCTTCGCTCCTCTAACACCAACCTACTCACTGTGCCTTGATTTTGTCTATTTCGCCGCCCACTCTTGGCCTTCCTCCTGCCTCTGGCCTGGAACTTACTCCCCCTTCATATCTGACAGACCATCACTCTCCCCACCTTCAAAGCCTTATTAAAATTACATCTTCTTCAAGAGGCCTTCCCTAAGTCCTCATTTCCCCTACTCCCTCTCCCTTCTGCATCATCCTTGCACATGGATTTGTAAGCTTTATTCACCCCACCTTCAGCCCCACATCGCTTATGCACATATCTCTAATTAATTTTAATATCTGTCTCCCCCCCGAGACTGTAAGCTCCTCGTGGGCAAGGAACCCATCTATCGAGTCTGTTGTGTTGTACTCCCCAAGCGATTAGTACTGTTTTCTGCACACAGTAAGCCTTCAATAAATACAATTGATTACCTCTCACCCTCTAATTGTGGAAGTCCCTCACAGTCTGGAAGAGGGGAGACAGACAAAACAAAACAAGCAGACAGGTATCAATACAAATAGAATTACAGATATATAAACATGGTTAATGAAATGAATAGAATGATGAATATGTACACATATACAAGAGTTTTGAGGGGTGGGGGGTAGAGCAGAGGGAGGGAGTCGGGGTGATGGGGAGGGGAGGAGGAGCATAGGAAAAGGGAGACTCAGTCTGGCAAGGCCGACTCTTTTGCTCCATTGTAGACAACACCGCTAGCCTCCCTGACACACAAGCTCAAAACCTCAGCTCACCCCTCTCAGTCTACCCTCGTGCTCAATCTGCCACCAAATATTGTCGGCTCTTCCTTCACAACATCTCCAGAACCCGCCCTTTCCTCTCCATCCAAATTGCAACCACAAGTGATCCAAGCACCCATCTTGAAAAAGGCTAAACTAAAAAAATTTGGTTATTTCTTCTAGTAAAGTTCACTGCAATATATATGTGTATATGTTTGCATGTATTTATTACTCTATTATTTATTTTATTTGTACATATTTATTCTATTTATTTTATTTTGTTAATATGCTTTGTTTTGTTCTCTGCCTCCCCCTTCTAGACTGTGAGCCCACTGTCGGGTAGGGACCGTCTCTATATGTTGCCAACTTGTACTTCCCAAGCGCTGAGTACAGTGCTCTGCACACAGTAAGCGCTCAATAAATATGACTGAATGAATGAATTGCACTCAGTGAGGGTCCGGTAAATACTAAGAGCATTTCTTACATTTTCTTCTCATATAATATATGAGAAGCACTCTTCACCTGTATATATGTATATATGCTTGTACATATTTATTACTCTATTTATTTATTTATTTATTTTACTTGTACATATCTATTCGATTTATTTTGTTCGTATGTTTGGTTTTGTTCTCTGTCTCCCCCTTTTAGACTGTGAGCCCACTGTTGGGTAGGGACGGTCTCTCTATGTTGCCAACCCGTACTTCCCAAGCGCTTAGTACAGTGCTCTGCACATAGTAAGCACTCAATAAATACGATTGATGATGATGATGATGATATAATGCTCAAACTCCTGTGCAATTCTGCCAAACTGAAGATGGGTGGACTTTTATCTTTAATGCTTAATTAGTTGGAAAGGAAGGAGATTCAGCTCATATCTGAATTTAGCCGTAGCAGAGTGTCGTGGGTAACCTGAGAGGAGCAAATACTTTACCTGGCAATGTCTGGGTCGACATCCACCAGACAGCTGACGAATCTAAAGAAGAGTGATCCCTTCCACTTCACAAATTCCTCCTAAAGGAAGAGACAAAGCAGCAAATTTCAAGTCGAGCCAAAACGTCAGAATCTTGACATCTGATCAGCCACGGGAAAACATTTCTGTGTTTGTGGTTTATCTGTGGCAAGTACCCTATCAGTTGTATTCTTTTAGAGCGGGATCTCATCCCAACAACCTACGAACGGACCGATCTCCGCATCAAACAAAGCCTCCTTAGCACTCAATCGGCTCTCCTTCGCCAATCTTACCTTACTGATTTCTTACTGCAACCAAAGCTGGACACTTCATTCCTCTAATGCCAACTTACTCTCTGTTCCTTGACCTCATCTCTCCTGCCGCTGACCCCTTGTCCAGACCCACCTTCTAGCCTGGAATTCCTTCCTCCTTAATATCCCAACAGACCACCTTTCCCACCTTCCTGGCCCTCCTAAAATCACATCTCCTCCAAGAGGCCTTCCCTAAGCTCTCATTTCCCCTATTTTAACTCCTCTACTATGCACATATATTTCTAGACTGTGAGCCCGCTGTTGGGTAGGGGCCGTCTCTATATGTTGCCAACTTGTACTTCCCAAGTGCTTAGTACAGTGCTCTGCACACAGTAAGCGCTCAATAAATACGATTGAATGAATGAATATATGTGTCTCCACAGACACTTGGCATTCACCCCACTCCCAGCAATAGAGTACTTAGGTACGTATTCTTAGACTATGCCATTTTCCATTATCATTAATTTATTTTAGTGTCCGACAAGCACTTAGTATTGTGCTCTGCACACAGTGAGCCTTCATTAAATACTACCAGTTAATTGACGGATTGGCCTCCCCTTGTAGATTGCATGCTCCCTGTGGACAGGGATTAGGTCTACCCACTTTATTGGATTTTTCCAAGGACTCTGCAAATGGAAAGTGCTTAACAAACACCACTGTTTAACTGACTGATGACTGAACCCACCTTTATTTTGAATAATGCTTGTTTGCACTCAAGTTTTTTTGCTGCAAGATGGCAAGGACTGCTGAACTTTGTTTAGTTCAGTCTATCAACCAATCAATCGCATTTATTGAGCGCTTACTGTGTGCAGAGCACTGCACTAAGCGCTTGGGAAGTACAAGTTGGCAACATATAGAGACGGTCCCTACCCAACAGTGGGCTCACATGATGAGAAGCTGCCTGGCCTAGTGGAAAGACTATGCGTCTGGGAGTCAGAGCACCTGGATTCTCATCACAGATTTGCCAATTTTTTTTGTAATGGCATTTATTAAGCGCTTACTACGTGCAAAGCACTGTTCTAAGCGTTGGGGAGGTTACAAGGTGATCAGGTTGTCCCACGGGGGGCTCACAGTCTTAATCCCCATTTGAAAGATGAGGTAACTGAGGTACAGAGAAGTTAAGTGACTTGCCCAAATCAATCAATCAATCAATCGTATTTATTGAGAGCTTACTGTGTGCAGAGCACTGTAGTAAGCGTTTGGGAAGTACAAGTTGGCAACATATAGAGACAGTCCCTACCCAACAGTGGGCTCACAGTCTAGAAGCTGACAATTGGCCGAGCCGGGATTTGAACCCGTGACCTCTGACTCCAAAGCCCGTGCTCTCGCCACTGAGCCACGCTGCTTCTCAGCTGCGTCTGCTGTGTGACCTTGGGAAAGTCACTGAACTTCTCAGTGACTCAGTTTCCTCATCTGCAAAATGGGGATTCGAAGACTGCTCTCCCTCCAACTTAGCCTGTGAGCCCCATGTGGGACAGGCACTTGTACATACCCTAGCACTTACCACGCTAAGTTAAGTGCTGAAATTGTTAAGTTGTTAATTGCTAACATGTTAAGTGCTTAACATACATACAGAAAGCACTTAAATACCACCAGAGAGAAGATGGACTTGAACGTGCATCCACCCCAGTATTTTGACACGTAATAAGCCCTGAAATACCATAATCAAAACCATCATCATTGCAGCCCTAAGGATGGCTCCAGATTGGCACGTGAGGATACTGACTGACAGCTGCTGCATGGGGGTACTGATTCTTTTTCGTTTTTTTGCTACGGATTTATAGCTCAGATTTTTAAATCTCCTATTTTAAATAGGAACAAGTGAAACTTAAAAAAGGAAATCTTTGATTTGAAAAAAAATAGGCCAGAAAAAAACACCCCACCTCTCACACGTGTGTGTGTGTCTGTGTGTGTACACCACACACATATATATATCCCCCCAATCCACCAGTTTTTAATGTTACTGGGGTTGAGAATAAAAAACTGCCACTCCAGGAAGCCCGCTCACCCTTCAGTCTTGCTTAAAGACCCCCAACGTGGGCGATCGGGAGCAAGATTCCTCCCTTCCATGCTGCCGGCTCCTAACCAGCGAGGCCTGCTCCGAAGCCCCCGACCGACGGGACCCGTTCTGAGCCGTCCCAGGGAAGGAGCCAAGGAAGAGAACAGCCTTGGGGGAACGAAACAAGTTGACGGCCACGTGTCCGTGGTCTCCAAACCCCTGAATCCAGTCGAGCTAACTCGCTCAGAACCCGTGCTTCCTCCTGGGTGTCAGGCAGGGGCCTCAATCCCGTCGTTTCTTGCGGCAACTAGGGAGGAAGGCCGGAGGCGGAGGCAGCAGGCCATTTCTACAACATGTAGGGGGATTATTGGGGATTGCTGGGCACTGAGCCACGAGTAGCCTAAAATTATTCCTCAGTTCCTGACTGCTTTTTGGATTTTATTTTGCATTTATCCCTGTCCTCGTCTTCTATGCTGTTCCTGTGCTCTTACTGTTTTATCTCAACTTACGTGACAGTCCCCGGTCTCCTCTCTCCCTTTATTTTTGGACCGTGAGCCCGTTTAGGGCCAGGGACCGTGTCTAATTCTCACGGGGATATTTTTTTCCTTCAGTATACTGTTTTGCACACACAAATGCCTACTGCCACTACTACTGGGGAGGAGGTCTGTAATTAGGTGTGGTCCTATCTGGAACGGGCTCCGAAGTGGTACCGGGGGCGTACGACTGCCAAAATATTATCTTTGGCTGCAAAGAGGGTGATCCTTCGGGATTCGGGTCAAAAACAAATTCTCCAAAAACAGATCTGCCCTGGGCAGATTCAGCCAAGGTGAAATTAAATAAACCTCCTACAACCCCACAGTCTGTGGCGCTCAGATTCCCATGACGGAGAGCTAATGAGTAAGTCTTTACGGCATTCTCTGATGGGGAGTCAAATGCTAGTGGATCCTGGAAGAATTCAGCTAGGCAACGGGAAGGGAGGACAACCTTCTGTTGCCTCCTAATTTCCAACGTCAAAATAGCGAACGAAGAAATAACAACGTGGGCATACGGAGAGGGACAGGAATAAATGCTCCAGTGCTTTGGAGTCAAACTAGCAATACCCATGAATAAAACTAACGTGTCCAGTCACTCTTAAAATGTACAACCCTAGAGAGCAGGAATCAGCTCTTAGTCGGTTAACACAAATGCCTACCAGAGAAGCAGCGTGGCTTCGTGGAAAGAGCCCGGGCTCGGGAGGCAGAGGTCGCGGGTTCGAATCCCGGCTCCACACTTGCCAGCTGTGTGACCTTGGGCCGGTCACTCAACTCCTCTGTGCCTCAGCCACCTCATCCGTAAAATGGGGATGAAAGGGGTGAGCCCCACATGGGACAACCTGTATCTACTCCAGCGCTCAGATCAGTGCTTGGCACATAGTAAGCGCTTAACGAATACCAGAATTTTTATGATTGTTATTATTACCAATAACGATAATGACTGTGGCATTTGTTACGCGCTTACTAGGTGCCAAGCACTGGGATAGCTACAAGGTAATCAGCACACACACAAACAGGTACTTATAAAATGCTCTGAATGTTAACAGACTTGTAAGCAAAATCTCAAGGAGAGGGTCAATATGGAAATCGCCGCCGGTTAGCCATGCTACAAAACCTCAACCCCATGACGTGGCGTTAAAAAGGAACGCGCATTCTAGGAAGCGGTTGCAAGCTTTCTCAAGTGTAAGCCAACATTAGCATTATTTATTTCTGCTCCAGGGAGAGAGCTGCAGAGAGGGCCCGCTTTTATCTCCGTTATTCACCGGACGTCTCCACGTACCTGCAAGAGATTGGTTAACAGGATGAGGGTCTGCTTGCGGATGAACGGGCTGGGGTCCCTCAGGCATACGGAGATATTGGGAATGTAGCGATCCGCCATGACGGTGTAGCGGATACACAGGTCACACAAGACAATCATGACGTTGTTACGGATAGCCACTTCCTGGCACACTTCCAGCTCCCGGACTAAAGCGGGAATACACTTCTTGGCAAGGTCCTCGTGCTGTAAGCACAGTTTTCCTGGAAAATGACGAGAATTGAGACCGTGAGTGATGTATTATCCAACCGCGACATTTCGCCTCCTTTGTATCTCCCGTTAAACTTCTCGTTCTGAGCGAAAAGCAGCACACGGTCCAACGTTAAGCCATCGGTTAAGAAATAAAAAGAAATCAACCAGACACACCTATATTAAAGACCAAAAGCTCCAGATTATCTTAAGGAAAGGTAAATTCTCAGAGGGGTTTTATGACATAATACTACAAAGAAGAGTTCTTTGGACCATAGGTGATAAAATGATCTTCCTTTCTCATATCGTCACGTCAGAGCAGCCTTGCATTTCACATTTTCTCCAGAGAAGGTGGAAGGACCCCGGGGGCGGGAGCCAGAGGTCATGGGTTCTAATCCCGGCTCTGCCGCTTGTCAGCTGTGTGACTTTGGGCAAGTCACTTCACTTCTCTGGGCCTCAGTTCCCTCATCCGGAAAATGGGGATGAAAGACTGTGAGCCCCACGTGGGACAACCTGATGACCTTGTAGCCCCCCCAGTGCTTAGAATAGTGCTCGGCACATAGTAAGCGCTTAACAAATACCATGATTATTATTATTATTACAGGATCACAGACTCATGGAGCTGAAAATGAAGGTCTGACTAGATTAGGAATTTCAGAATGCCAATCTTACCGTGGTTGTTTTAGTGTCCTTATTGGCACCTAGTTTCTGCTGAGTGAAGGGGAATGAATGTGGCTCTCAATAATACTCCCCATATTAGAGTGTGAGTCATATAGGCCCTGATTATCTTTTTATCCACCCCAGTGCTTAGAACAGTGCTTGGCACATAGAAAGCGCTTAACAAAAACCACAGCTACTAATAACGTCTGTGCCCTCCGCAAGAAGGGGACAGACCAGTTGATAGATCTTCATAGGCCGGTAATTGTTTTGTACAGGTTGGCAAGAATCCACATTTAAAAGAAAAATGAATATCCAGAGCACCCGCCAGGCACAATAAAAAGGTAATGAAAGTTCACCAAACAGAGCTTTGGAAAGCAGTAAACAAATCAACCGCTGGTGATGAGTTTTTTTCCACTAGGCCTTGCTGCTTCTCATTTCAAAATAAACTTCAAGCTCTAAAAGCCCGTGATCCCCGACTTTTTCGACGAGACCTAAACACCGGCTGTTTTCAAGTCAGAAGAGTTCTTCTCACGGCAAAAATCTAAGAGTATTGCCCACTCACCTCTTTTGCCCATATAGACCGCAGAGCTGAGTTCCCAGCCTGCCGTAACTTCTAAAAAACCCAGAAGGACTTCAGCAAGCATAAACTCAAGATTAAAGACACCAAAGCTTCATTATGGCTAGACCAGGAACTGTAAAATGGGCATGTGGGGAAAGGCAAGAAATTTTTTGTGTGGTATATGTTAAGTGCTAACTATGTGCCAAGAACTTTTCTAGGCATTACGCTAGATACGAGGTAATTGGGTCAGCCAAAATCAATCGGTTGTATTTACTGAGCACTGCACTATGCACTTGGGAGATTACAATATAAAAAAGAGTTGAGACACATTCCCTGCCCACACTGAGCTTACAGTCTAAAGGGGGAGACAGACATTAATAATAAATGAATTAATTACACTTAGCTACATAAGTGCTGTGGGGACGAGGGAGAGGGTGAATAAAGGGTGCGAAGGTGACGCGGAAGGGAGCGGGAGAAGGGGAAGTGAGGGCTTAGTCGGGGAAGACCTTGTGCTTTTAATATGATTTTAAAGGTGGAGACAGTGACGGTCTGTCGGATATGAAGAGGGAGGGCGTTCTAGGCTCGAGGCAGGACACGGGGAAGAGTTTGGCGGCAGAATAGATGAGATTGTGGTGCAGTGAGTAGATCTGCATTAGAGGAGTGAAGTGTGTAGGATGCTTAGTAGAAGCAAAGCAGCAAGATAAGACAGGAGGGGTGATGATGACTGAGTGTTTTAAAGCCAACGGTAGGAAGTTTCTGTTTAATGTGGAGGTAGTAACGTGGGGCATAATCCCTCACCCACATGAAGCTCAATGTCTAAGAGGGAGGAGGGGGGACGGATATTTCATCTCCGCTTTACGATTCCCAAATCTACACCTCCAGCCCTGACCTCTCTCCTCCCTTGCAATCCTGCATTTCCTCCTGCCTTCGAGACACATCTGCTTGGATGTCCCGCCGACTTCTCAAATTAAACGTGTCCGAAACTGAACTCCTTATCTTCCCACCGAAACCCTGTCCCCTCCCCTGTCTTTCCCGTCGCCGTAGACAACACCACTATCCTCCCGACTTCACAAACCTGTAACCTTGGCATTGTCCTTGACTCATCTCTCATTCCATCATCAATCGTATTTATTGAGCGCTTACTATGTGCAGAGCACTGTACTAAGCGCTTGGGAAGTACAAATTGGCAACATCTAGAGACAGTCCCTACCCAACAGTGGGCTCACAGCCACCCACATATTCAATCTGTCGCCAAATCCTGTCGGTTCTACCTTCACAACACCGCCAACGTCCACCCTTTCCTTTCCATTTGAACTGCTTCCACGCTAATCCAAGCACTTAATCCTATCACACATCAACTACTGCATGTCCTTTCGGCCTCATGTCTCTACCCACTCCAGTCCAAACTTCGTGAATCGTTTATCAACAGAAACGTTCAGTTTATGTCTCCCCAGTCCTCAAGAACCTCCAATGGCTGCTTATCCACCACTGCATCAAAGAGAAACTCCTTAGCACTGGCTTTAAAACACTCAATCGCCTCATCCCACCCTACCTCATGTCACTAATTTCATACTACAGCCCAGCCTGCACACTCCATTCCTCTAACGCCAGTTTACTCACTGTGCCCCCAACTCATCTATCTCGCCACCAATCCCTTTCCCACGTCACCTTCCTAGCCTGGAATTCCCTCTCCCTCCATATACACCAGACCATCACTCTATCCACCTTCAAAGTATTACTACGGTCACGTCTCCTTCAAGAGGCCTTCCCCAGTTAAGCCCCTTTTTTCCTGGCCCACTCTCCCTTCTATGTTGTCTATGCACTTCAATCTGTGACCTCTGGACACCTGATATTCTCCCCACCACCACACTTATGCACATATCTTTAAATTACATATTATAAATTATCTATCTATATTATTGTCTGTCTCCCCCTCTAGGATTGTAATCGTGCTATGGGCAGGGAACATGACTGCTAATTCTGTTGCAAGCACTTAGTATAGTGCTCTGCATGTAATAAGCACTCAATAAATACAACTGATTGACTGAATTTACAGATGAGGAAAACGAGTCCCAGAGAAGTGAAGCGACACAGCAGACAAGGGTCAGGATTAGAACCCAGGTCCTCTGGCTCCCTGTTGCAGTCACCATTCATTCATTCATTCAAATTCTTCCTATATTGTTCTTACCTAAGGTAATGAATGCATGGGCTCTGATCACCGGCGGCATGAAAGAACCTTTGAACTGGGAAAGTGGCTGGGAAGTTGGAAGATTATCGCTTCCGTCTGATGGAACCACTGAGGAAAAACAGGAAATTTACATTTACACCACGTGTCGAAACGGCTTAAAAAAAATAACTTAATTCTTCCTTCATATAATCTCCAGGGCCTCACTTGTTTCCGCATCGACAGAAGCCAGAATGGACTGGATGAGAAGGAAGATTCGTTTCTCAACTTTGGCCGGGCAGAGCTGTGCTACCTCCCCTAATGTGAAGATGTGTCTTACCTATGAAGAGAAGCAGCAGGGCAGTCGGAAAATATAAAAGAGAACAATAATCAATGGGTGCTATGTTCTTAGGGTTTTATCCGCAAACAGAGGCCCTATGACCTCTCTCCCGACCCTGGTGGAGTGAATCCACTGGGAACACTGCAGCCTTCCCATCGCGACATCCACGGCCCTTGGAGTTCCCCTCTGACAGCTTTGCTGCCTTCCTGGGATTCTGTACCGGTTTTTTCCCCCGTCACCAAGGAACCTTCACCCCGATCAACCTCCCACCACCCTGATGGGACAGAGAAAATTAGCCGCAGCCTCGCACCACCTTCAAAGAAACTCGGGGAAACTGTGGCAGCGGCTGCTAAGGGAGTGGTCACTGCGGCCATGGTCGTGACTGTGGAGGAGCCACAGAGATGAGCCAGAAATTCTGCTTCTCTAGCCATTTTGTTTATTTGTTCCCCATCTTCACTCCGTCTTAGGTTTTAGTTTCATATCCCGTTGCCTGTCCCTTCTCTTCCCTTATAATTTTAGATTATCAGTCCCTCGAGTGCCAGGAACTGTGTCTAATCCCCACCTGCGTATTCCTTCCCAGTGCTTAGACCTGAAAGGACAAACGGGAATTTCCGTCCACCTGAATCCATCCCTGCCGAAATCTGAATTCAGACTACCATATTAACTACTGATTGAGCTAAGAAACAGTACACTGGTCAGAAAAACCGGACACTCCAAGGCAATGGCTTTAGTTGGCCTGAGTGGTGAAATTTAAAACTCCACGTGAGGGGAATAACAGGTCCTCCCAGAAGTTGCAGAAATAAAACTTATTCTAAAATAAGTTTGAGTCTCATTACCTAAATGTTCCCTGCTTCTGACCCAGGTAAGTTTTAATAAAGAAATGTGCTCATAATAAAGCTTGGGGCATCAGGAGTGTCTTCCCATAACTTCAGTAACCGTGGTCTTCAATCACTAGAGATTGTGAATGTTGGACTGCCAGAGCAGAAGGGAATTCAGGAGAGAGCTTTACTGGATTAAAAAATGGTCCAATTCTTTGAAAAAGCAGCCAATACTGAAGAGCTTCAAAGAAAAAAAATAGCTCATTATTTCCTTCACAGGGACAGTGCCAGATGCTGGGATCAGTAACTTTGAGAATTACTATAACGCACTTCTTGAGGATTAGCCAATCAAATCAGTTAATTGGCTCATTTCGCGCTAAAGCAATCTCTTGCACGGAAACTGCTTCTGGAGCCGGGATTGCAGGGGGAAGGGGGCTATGGCACGCCGTGTGTTTTGAATATTAAAACATCTCCTTTTTATTTCAGATGCTTCTTTTGAACTATTCGACACCATTCCCTAATTTATAGCACGGAAGGCATTTTTCTAATTGAAAAGGTTGCAAAGAGTGAGCGTATTTTATTTCTTCTCTTATTTCAATGGTGGGCTTGACCGAGCTGGGAGTATGTTTGCCTCATAATAATAATGGCATTTATTAGGCGCTTACTAGGTGCAAAGCACTGTTCTAAGCGCTGGGGAGGTTACAAGGTGATCAGGTTGTCCCACGGGGGGCTCACAGTCTTAATCCCCATTTTCCAGATGAGGTCACTGAGGCACAGAGAAGTTAAGTGACTTGCCCCAAGTCACACAGCTGACAATTGGCGGAGCGGGGATATAATAATAATAATAATAATCATGGCATTTATTAAGCGCTTACTATGGGCAAAACAGTGTTCTAAGTGCTGGGGAGGTTACAAGGTGATCAGGTTGTCCCACGGGGGGCTCACAGTCTTAGTCCCCATTTTACAGATGAGGTAACTGAGGCACACAGAAGTCATCTGAAAAATGGGGATGTAGATTGTGAGCCCCACATGGGACTACCTGATCACCTTGTAACCTCCCCAGTGCTTAGAACAGTGCTTTGCACATAGTAAGCGCTTAATAAATGCTATTATTATTATTATTAAGTGACTTGCCCCAGGTCACACAGCTGACAATTGGCGGAGCGGGGATTTGAACCTGTGAGCGCTTGACTCCAAAGCCCGTGCTCTTTCCATTGAGCCACGCTGCTTCTCTACTCAGCTGAATCAAAGATCTCTCATAAATTTGGTGAATGAAAGGTATCTTGTAAAATTATTTCAGAAGAACAATTACCCTTATTATACTTTTTTAAACACTTACCAGCTGCCAAACGTCATGCTAAGCCCTGGTGTTGATACAAGAAAATCAGATTAGACATGTCCCACACAGGGCTCACAATCTAAGAGGAAAAATCCCATTTTAATACTGGAACGGCAGTCAAGACGTCTTCAGAAAAATCAGCTTAGCTAAGATATCGGTGGCGAGTGGGGGCACCGACACTGACTTTGTAATTCAGTGCTTTGGTTAGCGTCGTCGGAGAGCAAACAAAACATCAGCGCTAAGAAAGGACCGGGATAGAGTAAAAGCTGAGTTACTTACCAGCAAGTCTTCCTCCATAAACCCTGCTCCACCTTCTTTAAGAACTATACTGGAGATGTAACGATCACAGGTTGACAGGACACCCTCGCACACCTGATTCAGTAATTTCTGCGGTAAGGTAAAGACAAACCCGGCTGAAGGTGCTACAGACGAAACCAAATATTCATCCAGGCAATACGCTTGATGGACTCGGAGCGGAGGAGGAGGAGGGGGTCGGTCAACCCCAGAACGAACCCATTGTAAAAACAAAACTCCCAAATCTGGGCGCAAGGTTTACACTGCAATATTTTTTTGGCTATACGTCCCAAGATGCGTTATTTCTCGCTTGCTAAAGATGTCCAGGGCCAAAATGACAAACCTCTTCTTCTGCCACCCAGCTAAGTGACATTTACAGTAAATACTGCCCGGTTTTGAACAGTTGCTCTCCTTTCATTTCTACCCTATTTTTACTATAAAAATTAATGCAGGGAAGTCTACTGCCTCAATTTCGAGAAGCTAATAGCCGTGTTCTTCAACCAATGTAGAAAGGAAGGTACTGTAGTCCCTCTGGTGCACGTACCAGTCTAAACCAGGGGAATAACTGCTGTGATTATTGAGAAGCACCACCGTTACCGAAAAAGACGACAGGAACTCCTCAGCAGCCTTGAGCCTCTCGATTCGAAACGACACGAAGGAGCCATGCGGTCCCCACTTCTCAGCAAAGGAGCCTGCAACTATGCGAACCCACTAGAGGAAGCGGTGTGGTTCTGTGGAAAGAGCCCGGGCTTTGGAGTCGGGGGTCACGGGTTCAAATCCCGGCTCCGCCGCTTGTCGGCTGTGTGACTTTGGGCAAGTCACTTAACTCCTCTGTGCCTCAGTTACCTCATCTGTAAAATGGGGATTAAGACTGTGAGCCCCCCGTTGGGACAGCCTGATCACCTTGTAACTTTTCCAGCGCTTAGAACAGTGCTTTGCACATAGTGAGCCATTATTATAATTATTATGTATCAATTGTCCATTGAGAGAAATCTCCCAGTTGACCCTCTGACATCCATACCTCATTCCTTGCAGGAATTATATTAAAAAGTCGATAATTTCAGAAATCAACTGGCCCATAAAAGCTTTCGATAACCCAAAATATTTACCAGCCCAGATAGCTGGCGTGTTGCCTCCTGGCAAATATATGCATTCACAGACCACACAGAAAACAATCAGAGTAATACAGTAATAATAATGATGGTATTTGCTAAGTGCTTACTATGTGCAAAGCACTGTTCTAAGTGCTGGGGGGGGGGGTTACAAGGTGATCAGGTTGTCCCACGGGGGGCTCACAGTCTTCATCCCCATTTTATGGATGAGGTAACTGGGGCACAGAGAAGTTAAGTGGCTTGCCCAAGGTCACCCAGCTGACAAGTGGTGCAGCCGGAATTCGAACCCATGACCTCTGACTCCCAAGCCCGGGCTCGTTCCACTGAGCCACGCTGCTTCTCCTACTGACAGGAGTGAGAGGCGCACAAACGCCCACATTCACAAAGGACCGTACAGTCAGGGAAAGAGACCAAGGTATCCGCACATTCCCTCCACGTTCCTTCCTAGGAGAAGGGTATTTATTCCCAAGCGCTTAGTCCAGTGCTCTGCACACAGTAAGCGCTCAAGAAATACGATTGAATGAATGAATGAATTTATTCCTAAAGAATTTCACCTCTTAGAAGAGCTGGAAATGGACCTCATCTTTTCCCCTAAAACCACTCCTCCTCCAAACTTTCCCATCTCAGTGGTCAACTTCCCTTCCTTCCTCTCCCCCTCGTCCCCCTCTCCATCCCCCCATCTTACCTCCTTCCCTTCCCCACAGCACCTGTATATATGTATATATGGTTGTACATATTTATTACTCTATTTTTATTTATTTTGCTTGTACATTTCTATCCTATTTATTTTATTTTGTTGGTATGTTTGGTTTTGTTCTCTGTCTCCCCCTTTTAGACTGTGAGCCCACTGTTGGGTAGGGACTGTCTCTATGTGTTGCCAATTTGTACTTCCCAAGCGCTTAGTACAGTGCTCTGCACATAGTAAGCGCTCAATAAATACGATTGATTGATTGATTGATTGATTCCCCATTCTCCCTGCGCCCGAGGCCTGCAACCTTGGGGTCATCTTTGACTTAGCCCGTAAGCTTGCTGTGGGCAGGAAACGTGTCTAACAACGCTGTTCTCCTCTGCTCTCCCAAACACTTAGCAGAGTGCACCGCAAACAGTAAGCGCTCAATAAATGGGACCAACTGATTGCCTCTTCACTATTTCAACCCTTTTTCCTTCTCCTGCCAAATCCCGCTTGGTTGTCCCTGTACATCTCCCAGATCTGTGTCTTTCTCTCCACCCAAACTGCTCATTCGTGGTAGCTCCCAGCAAAACTATTTTATTATCCTCCTGGCTGGTTCCCGGCCTGTCCCACTTCCAGTCACTACTAACCGTGAGGCTCATCATCCTGAAGCATCACTCGACCCCAAGGTCTCCTCTTCTCAAAACCCTCCACCGGCTCCGTGGGTCTCATAAAAATGCCTTATAATCGGCTTCAGGGCTCTCCAACTGCTGGTTGAACCCCATCTATTCTCCGGTTCTCTGTCTCCATTCCTCCCAAGCCAACCTTTCGGCCAAACCTCACTCTCAACTCTTCCACCTCCGTCGCCCCTCGTCCTGAAACCGTCTCCCTTCTCAAACAAGCCATCAGTGGTATATATTGAGAAATTACTCTATGCAGAGTAATAATAATAATGATTATGGTACTTGTTAAACGCTTACTACGTGCTGAGCACTGTTCTAAGAGCTGGGGTAGATACAAGGTGATCAGGTTGTCCCATGTGGGGCTCACGGTTTTAATCCCCATTTTACGATGAGGTAACTGAAGCTAAGAGAAGTTAAGTGGCTTACCCAAGGTCACACAGCAGACAAGTGGCGGATCCGGGATTAGAACCCACGTTCTCTGACTCTCAAGCCCGGGCTCTTTCCACTGAGCCACGCTGCTTCTCTAAGAGTCTTTGGCAGGGTATCAGACTGTAAGCCTGTTAATGGGCAGGGAATATGACTGTTTACTGCCATATCGTACTCTCCCGTGCGCTTAGTACAGTGTTCTGCACATACGATAGAGTAGGTAAACACAATCTCCTCCTCACAGTCCCACTTTGGCCAATGGGCTTCCCTCAGCTGATGTGGCTCAGTGGAAAGAGCCCGGGCTTTGGAGTCAGAGATCATGGGTTCAAATCCCAGCTCCGCCACTTGTCAGCTGTGTGACTTTGGGCAAGTCACTTCACTTCTCTGGGCCTCAGTCACCTCACCTGTAAAATGGGGGTTAAGACTGTGAGCCCCACATGGGACAACCTGATCAATCAATCAATCATATTTATTGAGCGCTTACTGTGTGCAGAGCACTGTACTAAGCGCTTGGGAAGTATAAGTTGGCAACATATAGAGACAGTCCCTACCCACCAGTGGGCTCACAGTCGAGAAGGGGGAGACAGAGGACAAAACCAAACATATTAACAAAATAAAATAAATACAATAGATATGTACAAGTAAAATAAATAGAGTAATAAATATGTACAAACATATATACATATATGCAGGTGCTGTGGGGAAGGGAAGGAGGTAAGATGGGGGGACGGAGACGGGGACGAGGGGGAGAGGAAGGTCGGGGCTCAGTCTGGGAAGGCCTCCTGGAGGAGGTGAGCTCTCAGTAGGGCCTTGAAAGGAGGAAGAGAGCTAGCTTGGCGGATGGGCAGAGGGAGGGCATTCCAGGCCAGGGGGAGGACTTGGGCCGGGGGTCGATGGCGGGACAGGCGAGAACGAGGCACAGTGAGATTAGTGGCAGAGGAGCGGAGGGTGCGGGGTGGGCTGGAGAAGGAGAGAAGGGAGGTGAGGTAGGAGGGGGCGAGGTGATGGACAGCCTGGAAGCCCAGGGTGAGGAGTTTCTGCCTGATGTGTAGGTTGATTGGTAGCCACTGGAGATTTTTGAGGAGGGGAGTAACATGCCCCGAGCGTTTCTGGACAAAGAGCGTTTCTGATCACCCTGTAACTGTCCCAGCGCTTAGAACAGTGCTTTGCACATAGTAAGTGCTTAATAAATGCCATTATTATTATTATTATTATCACCTTCACCACATCACCAAGACCCACCCTTTCCTCTCCATCCAAACCACTACTTTGCTGGTTTAATCTCTCATCCTATCCCGACTGGATTACTGCATCAGCCTCCTTTCTGATCTCCCATCCTCCTGTCTCTCCCCACTTCAGTCTATACTTTGCTCTGCTGCCCGGATTATCTTTCTACAGAAACACTCTGGGCATGTCACCCCACGCTCCTCAAAAATCTCCAGTGGTTTTGAATCAAGCAGAAACTCCTCACCCTTGGCTTCAAAGCTCTCCATCACCTTGCTCCCTCTTACCTCACCTCCCTTCTCTCCTTCTCCATCCCAGCCCGCACCCTCCGCTCCTCTGGTGCTAAGCTCCTCACCGCGTCTCGTTCTCGCCTGTCCCGCCGTCGACCCCCGGCCCACGTCCCACCTCTGGCCTGGAATGCCCTCCCTCCTCACATCTGCCAAACTAGCAAACTTCCCCTCTTCCAAGCCCTACTGAAAGCTCACCTCCTCCAGGTGGCCTTCCCAGACTAAGCCCCCTTTTCCTCTGCTCCACCCCCCTCCCCGCCCCACAGCACTTGTGTATATACGTACATATTTATTATTCCATTTTTATTTTATTAATGATGTGTATACATCTATAATTCTACTTATTTATACTGCTGTCTGTCTACTTGTTTTGTTGTCCATCTCCCCCCTTCTGGACTGTGAGCCCGCTGGGTAGGGATTGTTTCTATTTGTTGCCAAATTGTACTTTCCAAGCGCTGAGTACAGTGCCCTGCACACAGTAAGCGCTCAATAAACACGATTCATTCACTCATTCATTCAATCGTATTTATTGAACGCTTACTGTGTGCATAGCACTGTACTAAGCACTTGGGAAGTACAAGTCGGCAACATAGAGAGACGGTCCCTACCCAACAGCGGGCTCACAGTCTAGAAGGGGGAGACAGAAATAGAAAATAGAAAAATACGTACATGATTGATTGAATGAATGAGTGAATGAAGTGGCGTTGGCTTCCTTCTCATGCCCCAATGCCACTTTCGCACCATTCCAGCGCTTAGAACAGTGCTTTGCACATAGTAAGCGCTTAATAAATGCCATCATTAGTATTATTATTATCCCACCTCCCCCTTCCCTTTCTTTGAAGCCCACGTCATCTGTCTCTACCACCCCCTCCAGACTCTAGTAGCTGTCACCTACCGACCCTGAGGTCCCACCTTCAACTTTTTTAACTATTTTGATCCCTTTCTCATATTCCTTCTCTCTTTTCCCATGCTTACTTTGACCCCCCTGGGGACTTCAATATCCACATCGATGTTCCTGATAATAATAATAATGGCATTTATTAAGCACTTTACCATGTGCAAAGCACTGTTCTAAGCACCGGGGAGGTTACAAGGTGATCAGGTTGTCCCGCGTGAGGCTCATGGTCTTAATCCCCATTTTACAGATGAGGTAACTGAGGCTCATTAGAAGTTAAGTGACTTGCCCAAAATCACACAGCTGACAACTGGCAGAGCCGGGATTCGAACCCATAACCTCTGACTCCAAAGCCCGGGCTCTTTCCACTGAGCCACGCTGCTTCTCTTCCTGATGACCTTCTATCACCCCTCACAACCCTTCCCTCTCTTCCTCTCGGCAGCAACATTATGTCTTTCTCGATTCCCCTCCCCATTGCCTCAGCTCCCTCCCTCTGCTCGACCCCTTCTCTCCCCACAGCACTTGTGTATATATATGTACAAATTTATTATTCTGTTTATTTTATTAATGATGTGTATATATCTATAAGTCTATTTATATTGAGCTATTGATGTCTGTCTACCTGTTTGGTTTCGTTGCCTGTCTTCCTTCCTTCTAGACTGTGAGCCCATTGTTGGGTAGGGATTCCCAGACTGAGCCCCCCGCCTTACCTCCTTCCCCTCCCCACAGCACCTGTATAAATGTTGGTACGTATTTATTACTCTATTTATTCATTTATTTTATTTGTGCATATTTATTCTATTTATTTTATTTTGTTAATATGTTTTGTTTTGTTGTCTGTCTCCCCCTTCTAGACTGTGAGCCCGCTGTTGGGAAGGGACCGTCTCTATATGTTGCCGACTTGTACTTCCCAAGCGCTTTGTACAGTGCTCTGCACACGGTAAGTGCTCAATAAATACAATTGAATGAATGAATGAATGATTGTGTCTGTTGCCAAATTGTACTTTCCAAGCACTTAGTACAGTGCTCTGCACACAGTAAGCGCTCAATAAATACCACTGAATGAATGAGTGAACTGCACCAATCTCCTGTTTCACCCCACCTCTCCCACTCGCCAACTTGGACACACACTCCATCTCTTCATCTCTAACCACTGCACAATCTCTAGACTCACCCATCCGACTCTCTCAACTCGTCGCTCCCCACTGAGCCTTCATATTCAATCTACCCACTCCTGCTGACCAAAGAGACGTTCTCAACACCAACCTCTCTACTGAACTCAACTCAGCCGCACCCCTAGCCCTTCGTCGAACGCGTACCCCTAACCCACAGCCCCGGATCACCCGCACAGTCCGCCTCCTTCGCTCTTCTGCTTGATTCTCAGGATGCTGCCGGCAGAAATCTAAATATCAGGCTGACTTTGTGCACCTCAAGTTTCTCCTTGCTTGCTTTAACTCTGCCCAGCAAAACGATTTCTCTTCCCTTACTGAAACCCATGCTCATTGTCCTTGCCAGTTGTTCCAGATATTTAACTCCCTCCTCAGCCCCGCCGTTCCCCCAACGACCTGGCCATCTTCTTCATTAAGAAAATTAACACCATCGGGTGTGAGCTCCCTAAAATTGCCCTCCCCATTCCCGGCCCCCTCTTCAACTTTCCCATCCTTCCAAGCAGTATCTCTAGAGGAGATCGCCTATCTCCTCTCAAATGCCACCCCCTCCACATATGCATCAGACCCCATTCATTCGCACCTTATAAAAATCTCTCCCGCTCCCTTCTTCCCTCCCTGACATCTTCAACTGTTCCCTCTCCAGTGGCTTCTTCCCCACTGCCTTCAACATGCCCGTGTCTCTCCCATCCCCACAAAACCCTCCTCTGACCCCACAGTTCCCTCCAGTTATCGCCCCATCTCCCTCCTACCCTTCCTCTCCAAACTCCTTGAGAAAACTGCCTATACCAGTTGTCTCAAATTCCTTTCCTCCAACTCTCTCCTGGCTCCCTCCAGTCTGGCTTCCGTCCCCTTCACTCCACCGAAACCACCCTCTCGAAGGTCACCGATGATCTCCTTCTTGCCAAATCCAAGGGCTTCTGCTCCATCCTAATCCTCCTGGACCTCTCAGCTGCCTTGACACTGGGGACCACCCCCTTCTCCTGGAAACATTATCCAACTTTGGCTTCACTGCCCCTGCCTCTCCTGGTTCTCCTCTTATCTCTCTAGCTGTTCATTCTCAGTCTCCTTCACGGGCTCCTCCTCTGCCTCCCGCCCCCAACTGTGGGGGTCCCTCAAAGTTCAGTTCTCGATCGCTTTCTATACTCCATCTACACTAATTTGCTCCCATGACCATCTCTATGTCGATGATACTCAAATCTACATCTCCAGCCCTGATCTCTCTCTCTTTCTCTCTCTGGGCTCCCACCTCCTCCTGCCTTCAAAACATCTCTACTTGGATATCCTCCTGTCACCTCAAACTTAACATGGCCAAAACCAAGCTCCTTACCTTCCCACCTGAACCTTGTCCTCTCCTGGATTTTCCTGTCACTGTAGATGGCCATCCTTCCAATCCCATAAATCCTTTACCTTGGCTTGACTCTTCTCTCTCATTCAACCCACATATTCAATCTGCCACCAAATCCTATCGGTCCCACCTTCACAACATCGCTAAAATCCGCCCTTTCCTCTACATCCAAACTGCTACCATGTTAATACAATCACTCATCCTATCCCTCCTAGATTACTGCATCAGCCTCCTTGCTGACCCCCCAATCGCCTACCTCTCCCCATTACAGTCCATATTTCATTCTGCTGCCCAGGTCATCTTTCTACACGAGCGTTCAGGACATGGCACCTCTCTCCTCAAAACCCTCCGGTGGTTGCCTATCCACCTCCGTATCAAACAAAAAACCCTCCCCATTGGCTTTAAAGCATTTCATCATCTTGCCCTCTCCTACCTCACCTCACTTCTCTCCTTCTAAAAGCCCAGCCCGCATACTTCGCTCCTCTCATGCTAACCTTCTCACTGTACCTCGACCTCGCCTGTCCCGCCGCAGACTCCTGGCTCAAGTCTTACCTCTGGCCTGGAACATCCTCCCTCCTCAAATTCATTCATTCATTCAATTGTATTTATTGAGCACTTACTGTGTGCAGAGCACTGTACTAAGTGCTTGGGAAGTACAAGTTGGCAACATATAGAGACGGTCCCTACCCAACAGTGGGCTCACAGTCTAGAAATCCGCCAGACAACTACTCTCCCCGGCTTCAAAGCCTTACTGAAGGCACATCTTCTCCAAGAGGCCTTCCCGGACTAAGCCCCACTTTTCCTCGTCTCCCACTCCCATCTCCATCATCCTGACTTGTTCCTCTCCCCTCTTTTCCCAGCCCCACAGCACTTATGTATGTATCTGCAATTTCGTTTACCTGTATCCATGCCTGTCTCCTCCCTCTCTAGACCGTCAGCTCGTTGTGGGCAGGGACTGTACTTTCCTAAGCGCTTAGTACAGTGCTCCGCACACAGTAAGTGCTTAATAAATATGACAATGAATTAATCAGCAGCTCATTTAATGGGAACCAACTATTCCAACAGCTGTGGTGGGAGGATTTGTCCACTGACCTGTGCCCAACTCCTGTGCAGCAAGACCCTACGTCAGTGGTTGTAATTTCCCACCTCTCCTCATAGTCCGACCTTCGGATCCTCAGAGAGATTAATTCAGAGGGAAACTAAACTTTAGCGAAAGAAGGACATGACAAGCATTCCAAGTACTAAACTAAGAACGATCTGTATTTTCAGGATGCTCCTTCTCTGGGCCTTCCAAGGGTTCTTTCTGTTCCCCTCAATTGGTTATTCTCACTACTAACCTCCTTATCCAATTTTTGTTGATGCAGAGTAAAGAAATATTTCTCACAGGAAATTTCTGAAGAGAAATATTTCTCTTCTGAGGAAAGCTGCTAGAGAAACCTAAAAAATAAATATATCATCGCTTCCAGAAAAAGTCCAAGGCATGGAAACCAAGAAAACACCAGGCAACATTTACGTAGGAAACAGCTCGGCGTTTTCTGCTAAGCAAATTCCAACCTGTCTTGTGCCTCAGGCGACACAGTTAGAGCATATTGATTTATTACAACTAATCCCTTGAAGAAAAAGCAACCAAACAAATACGGACCATCTCCTCAGGAGAGGGAAAATGCAACAAAAGGCAGAGAACTGAATAACTTGGGTGACGGGAGGAGCATTTTCCTCCAAGCCTTTCATTTGTCACAGAGTCCGAAGAGACCGCAGTTCGTTTCTGACTACTGTCCATATCCCCAAACCCACCGCCACAACTGACAATGTGTAGGGCTGTCACTCAAGACAGTACTTGTCCTAGAAGGAATAAATGGATATTCCAAATTGCCCAGTCAACCCATTCCTGCAGAAAGGAGAGCTGCATTACGCACAAATCACTGTAAGACATATTTTAAGCATGACACGAACATTTAACCTCAGAGGCACAGATATATTTTCTGGAGTCAAAGTCACTCAGTTGCAAATGCAGCATTAATCCCCATAGATTGTAATGAGCCTAAATGTCTCCGGGCCAGTTAGGTACAGGAGGGAAAAATAGTATTTCTTTCAAGCCACTAGGGAGGTGGAGGATGGAGGAGGAGGAGAAAGATGCAAGATGAGGAAGAAAGAGGAAGTTTGGGAAAGATGAAGCTGGAAGAGGAGGAACATGAGAAGGGGGGAAAAGGAGGATAGAGGAGAAGATGAGGGAGAATGGAAGGGGAGGAGGCTTGGGGAATATGAGGATGGAGGAGGAAGATGGAAGAGGGAGAAAGGTGATGGAGAAGAGAGGAGGGAGGAAGAAGAAAAAGGAAAGGAAGGGATTTATTGTTTACTGTGTGCAGAACATTGTATGGAGCACTTGGGAAAGTACACAACAACAGAGTTGGTAGACTTGATTCCTCCCCAGTCCTATTTATTGAGCACTTACTGCGTGGAGAGCACTGTACTAAGCACTTGGTAGAGCACATATAACAAGAGAAGAGTTGGTAGACACATTCACTGCCCACGACAAGGTTACAGTCTAGAGGGGCAGAGAGACATTAATATAAATAAATTACAAATATGTACATAAGTGTTGTGGGCCTGGGGCACCTGGGGAAACAATCAGGGCGATGCAGAACGAGGTGGAAGAAGAGGAAAGAGGAACTTAGTCAGAAAAGGCCTTTTGGAGAAGATGTGCCTTCAGTAAGGCTTTCAAGTGGGGGAGAGTAATTGTCTGTTAGATGTGAAGAGGGAGGGCGTTCTAGGCCAGAGGCAGGACGTGAGCGAGAGGTCAGTGGCGAGACAGATGAGACCGAGGTACAGTGAGTAGTTTGGCATTAGAGGAGTGAAGTATACGGGCTGGGTTGTAGTAGAAGAGCAGTGAGACGAGGTAGGATAGGGCAAGGTAATTGAGCGCTTTAAGGCCGATGGTAAGAAGTTTCTATCTGATGCAGAGGTGGAGGGGTAACCACTGGAGGTTCCTGAAGAGTGGGGAAACTTGGACTGAACATTTTGGTTGAGACATGATGCAGGCAGCAGAGTGAAGTATGGACTGGAGAGACGGAAGGCAGAGAGATCAGCAAAGAAGCTGATTCGGTAATCAAAGTGGGACAGGATTAGTGATTGGATTCACGTGGTTGTACTGTAGAGAGAGGAAAGGGGGGATATTAGCGATGCTGTGAAGGTTGAACTGATATGACGGACTCAATATGTGGGTTGAATGAGATAACACCAAGGATAACACCGAGGCTTGGGAGACAGGAAAGATGGTGGTGCCATGTTCAGGGATGGGAAGATAAGGAGTTCTGTTTCGGACACGTCAGGTTTGAGGTGACTGTGGGACACCCAAGTAGAGATGTCTTGAAGGCAGGAGGAAATGTGAGACTGAAGAGAGGGACAGAGATCAGGGCTGGAGATGTAGATTTGGGAATCATCCACAGAGAGATGGTAGTTGAATCCATCAAAGGGAGTGCATGTAGATGGAGACTAGAAGGGGACTCAGACTGAACCTTGAGGGACTCCCACAGTTAGGAGTCCAGAAGGAGTTTACCGTCTACAGGGGGAGTCAGACGCTAAAATAGATTAGAGATAGGGAAAATAGAAAAGTTTAAGAATGCTTACATACGTACTGCGGGACTGAGACGAGTAACAAAACATCTAAAGGGTACACAGGCAAATGCAGAATTGAAGCAGGGGGAGGATGGATAAGGAAATGAAGGGCTTAGTCTGGCAAGGCCTCTTAGAGGAGATATGATTTTGGGAGGGTTTTGAAGGTGAGGAGAGTGGTGGAATGTCAGATATGAAAGTGGAGGGAGTTCTAGGACCAAGGGAGAACCTGGACACGGTGGTGGGATAGACGAGATCATGGTACAGAGAGTAGGCTGGTGTTAGAGGAAAGGAGTGTGCAGGTTGGTAGCACATTAGTGAGGTTAAGTAGGAGAGAGAAGGCCGACTGAGTACCTTAAAGCCAACGGTAAGGAGTCTCTGTGCGCTGCGTCGGTGGATGGGCGACCACTGGAGGTTCTGGAGCAGTGAGACGTGGTCTGAATGGTTTTCAGAAAAATGATTTGGGCAGCAGAGTGACATATGAATTGGAGAGGGGGGAGAAGAGGAGGCAGAGAGGTCCGCGAGGAGGCTGATGCAGAAGTCAAGGCAGAATAGGATGAATGGGATGGAGACAGAAGGGGGCATTTCAGCAATAACGTTAAGGTAAAACTGACAGGATTTTATGACGAAGGAATATGTGGGTTAAATGATATCAGTTGAGGATAATGCCAAGGTTACGGGCTTGGGAGACTGGGAGGATGGTGGTGGTGCCTACAGTGATAAGAAAGTTAGGGGAAGGATAGGGTTCGGGTGGGAAGCTGAGGAGTTCTGCTTTGGATGCATTAAGTCTGAGATATCGGTGGGACGTCCAGGTAAAGATATCCTGAAAGCAGGAGACTTCAAGGAAGGAGAAGGATCAGGGCTGGAAATGTTGATTTGGGAATCATCCACATAGTTGAAGCCATGGGAGTGAGTGAGTTTTCTGAGTAGGTGTAGATAGGAGAATAGAAGGGGACCACAACTGAACAGCCGAAGTTAGAGGGTGGGAGGTTTTCATGGGCATGCCTGAAAACAACAGGGAGCCCCTGGAAAGTGAACAGTTGGAGATGGTGGTCAGGGAAGGAAGAAACTGGATCCACTAAATATAGCTTTTTAAGCTCATCTTAGGAAAACATTGCTTGGGTCTGGGAAGGGAAGGAGGAGGTGAAGTCCGGTTGAGAATTAAGGCACAAGGGAATTAAGGGTAATAATAATAATGACGGCATTTGTTAAGCGCTTGCTATGTGCAGGGCACTGTTCTGAGCGCTGGGGAGGTTACGGGGTGATCGGGTTGTCCCACGGGGAGCTCACAGTTTTGGTCCCCATTTTGCAGATGAGGTAGCTGAGGCACGGAGAGGTGAAGTGACTTGCCCAAGGTCAGGCAGCTGATGGTTGGCGGTGCCGGTATTTGAACCCATGACCTGACTCCAGGGCCCGTGCACTTTCCACTGAGCCATGCTGCTTCTCTTATAATATTATTACATTATTATATCACCTGTTTATATGTATATATGTTTGTATGTCACCTGTATATATGTATATATGTTTGTACATATTTATTACTCTATTTTATTTGTACATACTTATTCTATTTATTTTATTAATATGTTTTGTTTTGTTGTCTGTCTCCCCTTTCTAGACTGTGAGCCTGCTGTTGGGTAGGGACCGTCTCTATATGTTGCCAACTTGTACTTCCCAAGCGCTTAGTACAGTGCTCTGCGCACAGTAAGCACTCAATAAATACAATTGATTGATTGATTGGAGATTTTAGGGAGACCACACATAATGGGTCATTAGTGGCAAGAGATCAGGGGAATGGGGGGACGGGATTTGAGGAGGGAGTTAAAAGACTGAAACAGCTGTTGCAGGGGAAGAGGAAAGGGTAAGAGAGGAGGAAGAAGAAAGACAAGTAGGGAGGAAGAAGGAGAGGCAGGATGAGAGAAAGAAGGGAGAAGGGAAAACAGAGGAGGGAGGAAGGAAGAAAGACAACTGGGGAGAAGGGAAAGGGAGAAGGACGGTGATGAGGAGGAAAGGACCGATGAGCCTTTGTCCCATCACAAAGCCTCTCGGACTCAAAACCTATGTGAAATAATTGATTCTAGTGGTGGTAGTCTGTGGAGGGTCACCCTCATCCTCTTATTCTCACCAGCAGTGTCCCCCCTGGGGCACAGAGTGGAACAAGTACGCAGGTGGGCGGGAGGGAGCACCCTGTGAAATGCATGCCAAGACTCTGACTATTCAGGGCAATGTTGAACACATCTTCATAACGAGGGTGTACTTATTAAGCGTCGACTATGCTAAGCGTGGGATCAATACAAGACCACCAGAGAGGCCACAGTTGTGACTGATTCCAAGGGCCTGAAGAAGGAGTTAATAGCCCTCCCAGATGGCCTAACTCATTTCCATGAGACTTGGGAAGAACTGCCATCGCCCAGGTCCCGCAAACGAAACGGAATACAGGTACGGCTGATGTCTTACCTGGGCCTCTTCCGGGGTGTCTGCACACGCATGGCAGAGCTTCTGCAAGGCTTCGACGGCTGGGCTAATGACTTCCAGGGGCCACCCAAACTCCCGCAGCTTGCTCGTGATAACACCTGAGGAGGAAGTTGAACCACCCCAAGTTCCCCAGCTACCCCAAACTCCAACCGAACGGAGAACCGGCCTCGCCTCCCCAAGACCCCAGTGGCCCCTTACCAATCAGCCGGTCCCGGGTATCCCTGGGCAGGTGCTTGGCAATATGCCCAATCACACACAGGATATGGCCCGTGGTGCCTGGACAGACAGTGCTGTGATGCCTAAAGAAAGTGAGAAACCGGGAAGAAACACCGTGAGAAACCACTCGGTTCCCTGGCTTTTCAGTTTGGGGGAGAGCTAGGAAATTAGCTGAAGCCCAAACGGACCACTAAGGTGATACCAGGGATGTATAGGTGATAGGCTGGGGTGGGGAGTCTGAAACTGAAGACCGGCCTTTCTAGATGGAAAGAATATGCATTTTTCACACTGGAATTGAAACAGAGTGGCTTGAATCTGAATGACAATGTTTGGAACAGCTCTCTCCCGTGGCTGAAGAAGAGCCAGTGGCTTTGCCAGGGTCTTCCGGCCCCTCCACAACTAGACTAGGCGTGTACGCACCTGCAGACTCTCTCCCAGGATTCAATTATTTTGGTGTAATCCAGTTTGGGTGACGAGCAGGCGACCTTCGCAAGGAGCATCCAGGCCGGGGCAGAGTGTTCTGTTTCCGTATGGGTTATCACGTTGTTTATAAAAGTGGATGAGAACTTGTTTTTCTTGGACCACAGATAAAAGGCCTTGTTTAAATAGCGGCTGGAAAGAGAGGGGAAGGGAGAAGGGAATCATATCTATAAATAGCGTGCATGCAACTGCTCGGCTCAAGATTGGATTGGCAGGGAATCAACTCCAGCTGGTTCCTGCTTTCACTCTGCAGAGGCGGATACTGGCCGATAGCTTATTAGAGAAAAACTTCCACAAAATTAGAATGCTTGCCATACATATATCAAACAATCAATGGTATTTATTGAGCACTTACTGTGTGCACAGCACCGTACTGAGCACTTGGGTGAGTACAGTATTGGTAGACATATGTAATCACGCACAAAACCTAGAAATGGTGGCATTAGTCTCTAGAACAAGAAATATATCTCAAAATTCAACTGAATACAAAAACGGCATCAGCCTGGAAGAGGAGGGGGTAAACACCGCAAGCCACCAATGGCAGAGAGGCACATTTCGACAGGTTTTTGATCATAAAAAACATGGAAACATTTGATCCCTGCCAATTTTGGGGAGGAGAAAGTACCTTCTCCTCTCCACCAGCCCCGCTGCGCTGCACTGCACGAATACATAGCTGCACGGCCTTTAGACAGAACGTGAGTTGGAAGGGCCCAGATTCTAATCCTGGCCCCGCCACTTGTCTGGTGGGCGACCCTGGGCAAGTCACTGCACTTCTCGGTGCCTCAGTTACCTCATCTGTAAAATGGGGATTAAGACTGTGAGCCCCATCTGGGACGGGGACTGTGTCCAACCTGATTAGTATAAACACCAGCGCTTAGTACAGTGCCTGGCACATAGCAAGTGCTTAACAAATACCGTTAAAAAATAATTTATTTTGATGCCTGTCCTTGTCTAGCCTGTTAGCCCTTGCGGGCAGGGATTGTGTCTCCCCACTCTCCCAAGTGCTCAGTACAATGCTCTGCACACAGTAAGCACTCAATGAATACCGTTGATTAATCGAAAGAACAGGCAAATTACCATTTTGAAAAAGGGCCAATTAGACTAGTTGAAAAAAGAGAGTCTTTTTCGGAACTCCTTTAAAACAACTACAAATCGAAAACTAATGCTATCCGCTTATAACCCTGTCATTGTCGAACCACCTCTTTCTTTTGTGATTTCCCCTCAGCATTCTGCAAAACAGTGAGGTTATATTAATCAGAAGCCAAGAGCCATATTGAATACTTGAGTGAAGAATTAGAAATATACACAGCTCTTTATAAATACATGCAATGTTTTCTCTCCTCCCTCAATTAATTTTGCTATCTTGGGCTGCTAGGAACACAAAAGACATGTAATTAGTGTGGCTGCTTCTCATTTAAAACTGGAGATTACCAAAGCATGAGGCAACTACAAAAAATAAACAGAAACACAGCCTAATAAACAGCTGATAGGCCCAGACATTTGTAGTTCCCATTTGAAAATAACTACTATTCATTAAAAAACTATTCATTAAAAAGACCAACAGGTCTCTTCTTATGGTTTGACTGAAGTTCACATTATAATCTTCTGCCTGACTGCAGAAACCAACTCAAATTATACTGCCAAAGCATTAATATACTTGGGGGTCGCTAATGATTCACGTACAGTCATCATCCTCATTTCACTAATAGGAAAATAGAGATGTGGATGCTAAGTAATTTTTTCAGTGTCACCGCTGTGATGACGAGAGTGGAACTGTGGCCTCCGGGCCTGTTTTCAAGGAAACTCTTGAGCCCGTGAAAGAGTGAGGCCTGAACTATGGACTTCAGGATGGTAATCGCCTCTGAAAATGTGAAAACAAGTTGGGGAAATAGTTGACAATAAGATTCAGGTGGGCCATTCACCCTTAAAAGGAAAGAACCTGACAGGAAAATGGAAAGATGGTCAACTGAGGGGAAAAAAGGAGGGAAAAAGCCAAGTGAACCAGAGGCTAAATATAACACCGTCTCAGACTACGTTATGATGAAAATGACATCCTAAAGACATGGACCAAAAAGGTTCAACATGCAGGAACCATGAAGTCATCCTTCCTTCAAAGCTAACTTTGATGCCGGGCTTTTTCCGCTGGGCCAACAGCAGGGCATAAAAAGGCAGCATGAATACTTCGAAGGTGGGGGTTGTCTCGTTGGGGTTTGGTGGAGGTGATGGGGGAGAGCACTCCACGCTGGGGGAAAGGTGTGAGCAACAGATCAAAGATGGGTGGGCCGCGAGCAGGGTGCAGTTTGAAGGCTTTTCAGGGAAAAGGAGTGCAATGAACTGGGGTGCAGTGGATTTAGGAAATGGACAAGAGAAAGGCAGCTGATGGAGAACTTCGAAGTCGGTCATCAATCAATCACTGGTTCCTACTGAGTGCATACCGTGTGCAGAGCACTGTACTAAGCGCTTGGGAGAGTATCAAAAAGTAGGGAAGCACTGGAGTTTTTGGAGAAGAGAAATGATGCACTCTGATTGGCATTTTTGAAAGTTACGTCATTCTGTTTGCAGGACAGATTGAAGATAGGAGAGGATTGAGATAGGAGGATGACCAATGAAGAGTCCAGCTGAGAGGTAATGGGGGAAGTAAAAGTGAAGAGGAAGAGGTAGATCTGGTACTTATTTTGGAGAATAATGTCAAGATTAAAATAAAGGCAAGAAAATAGGTCAAAATAACCCCTAAGTTTCCGGCTTCTGAGAAAGAGCGTGGTGATGCTGATGACTGAGATGCTGATGACAGAGCCTGGGAAATTTAGGAAAAGGAGGTGGTTTATTAGGAGGGAAGATTCATTCATTCATTCAATCATATTTATTGAGCACTTACCGTGTGCAAAGCACCGTACTAAGCGCTTGGAAAGTACAATATAGAAAATAAGAGGGACAAGCTCTGCCCACAAAGGGCTCACAGCCTAGAGAGGGGGAGAAAGACATCATAACAAGTAAACAGGCATCAATATAAATAAAATTATAGATACATACACAAGTGCTATCTTGTGTATAGCAAAGGGAGTGAGTCAGAGTGACAAGAGAGGGAGTGGGAGCTGAGGAAAAGTAGGGTTTCATCTGGGAAGGCCTCTTGGAGGAGGTACGCCTTTCAGGATGGCTTTGAAAGGGGGAAGAGTGATTGTCCGGTGCGTTTGAGGAGGGAGGGCGTTCCAGGCCAGAGGTAGGATGTACGCCAAGGGTTGGCGGCGAGACAGGTGAGATGGAGGCACAGCGAGAAGGTTAGCATCGGAGGAGCCGAGTGGGCAGGCTGGGATGTAGAAGGAGAGAAGGGAGGTGAGGTAGGAGGGGGAAAGGTAATGGAGAGCTCTAAAGCCAATAGTGAAGAGTTTTTGTTTGATACGGAGAAGGATAGGCAACCACTGATGATTTCTGAGGAGGGAGGTGACGTGCCCTGAACATTTCTGTAGAGTGGGGACAGGCAGGAGGCTGGGAGGTCCGAAAGGAGGCTGACGCAGTAATTCAGTCAGGATAGGATGAGTGTTTGTACTAACTCGGTAGCAGTTTGGATAGAGAGGAAAGGACAGATCTTGGTGATGTTGGGAAGGTGAGACCAACAGGATTTGGTGATGGATTGGATATGTGGGTTGAATGAGAGAGCGGCGTCAAGGATGATACCAAGGTTATGGGCTTGTGAGATGGGAAGGATGGTGGTGCCGTCTACAGTGGTGGGAAAATCCGGGCGAGAACAGGGTTTGGGAGGGAAGATAAGAGGCTCTGTCTCTGACATGTTGAGTTTGAGGTGGCAGGAGGACATGTAGAGATGTCCTGAAGGCCGGAGGCGACGCGAGCCTGGAGGGAGGGAGAGAGAAAAGGGGAGGAGATGTAGATTTGAGTGTCATCTGCATAGAGATGATAGTTGAAGTCGTGGGAGCGAACGAGTTCTCCAGGGGAGTGAGTGTAGATGGAGAATAGGGGACCAACAACTGAACCTTGAAGAACCCCTACAGTTAAGGGATGGGACGGGGAGTAGGAGCCCACGAAGGAGAGTGAGAATGAATGGCCAGAGAAATAAGAGGAGAACAAGGAGAGGAGGCAAGATGAATAGTTCAGATTTGAACGTATTAAATTTAAGGTCCTGGCAGGGCATTCAGATGAAGATGGAATAGAGGACCTATGAATGAGCCTTATAGGCCACTCACAACTAAAGGACAGGTAGAAGAACCAGAGAAGAAACTAAAAAGAAGAGACACGCAACAGGCGTGGGGTGCAGCACGGAAAAAACTGGGGTCCTACAACTGATAGAAACGGTGGAATTAATTGTGGCAAGAAAAAACCATTTCCCAAAATGTTGCAGATTCCAGCCATGAAAACTCTCAATGTCTATCACAAAAGGAGTTTTCAGGGATGTGGTCAAATCAAGAGAAACTAATGAGAATGGCTATTTTTTTCCCATGAAATTTCAGGGAAGCGTGGTTTCATGGACTCCGAAGTTCAGGTAAATACTCTACCCCAGCAAGGGAATTGAAACCAAATTTGAGTCCAACCCCAAAATGACTGTCTTCTCGGGAACAGAAATATTAGCGTACGGGAGATACTCTACCCACCTTTGGCCTAATGGAAGTGAGGCCAATCATGGGTTTGACCATGTGTGTAGTCCCAAAGGACACATCTCCTCCAAGAGGCCTTTCCTGAAGCCCTCCTTTCCTCCTCTCCCATTCCCTGTTGCACATCACCCTGACTTGCTCCCTTTATTCATCGCCCCCTCCTAGGCCCACAGCACTTATGGACAGATCTGAAATTCATTTATTTATATTAATGTCTGTCAACCCTCTAGACTTTAAGCTCATTGTGGGCAGGGAATGTGTCTGTTTATTGTTATACTCTCCAAAGTGCATAGTTCAGTGCTCTGCATACAGTAAGGTTCAATAAATACAACTGAATGAACGATAATAATAATAATGATGGCATTTATTAAGCGCTTACTATGTGCAAAGCACTGTTCTAAGCGCTGGGAAGGTTACAAGGTAATCAGGTTGTCCCACGTGGGGCTCACAGTCTTAATCCCCATTTTACAGATGAGGGAACTGAGGCACAGAGAAGTTAAGTGACTTGCCCAAAGTCACGCAGCTGACAGTTGGCCGAGCCGGGATTTGAACTCATGACCTCTGACTCCAAAACCCAGGCTCTTTCCAATCAATCAATCAATCGTATTTATTGAGCGCTTACTATGTGCAGAGCACTGTACTAAGCGCTTGGAAAGTACAAATTGGCATCACATAGAGACAGTCCCTACCCAACAGTGGACTCACAGTCTAAAAGGGGGAGACAGAGAACAGAACCAAACATACATGTACAAGTGTACAAGTGACAAGTAAAATAAATAAATAAATAAATAAATAGAGTAATAAATATGTACAATCATATATACATATATACAGGTGCTGTGGGGAAGGGAAGGAGGTAAGACGGGGGGATGGAGAGGGGGACACGCAACAGGTGTGGGGTGCAGCACGGACAAAACTGGGGTCCTACAACTGATAGAAACGCTGGAATTAATTGTGGCAAGAAAAAACTGACTGTGCCACTGAGCCACGCTGCTCCTTTGAATCGAATGAATGACTATGAGACTTTCATTTCAGAATATTCGACTGTGAGTCCCGTGAGAGTCAGGGTCTGTTTCTGACCTGATTAAGCACTACTTAGTGCAGTGTGCTGCATGGTAATGCTCAGTAAATACCACTGATTTATTAATAAGCTTAAAACCCCATGATTAGTCAATCAATGGCATTAACTGAGCATTTACTGTGTGCCGAGCACTGTACTAAGAGCGATTGGGAGAGGACAATATAACAGAGTTGACAAGACTCATTCCCTGCCTACAAGGAGCTCACAGTCTAGAGGGGGAGACTGGAAATATCTATGCTAGACAGCAAAATTCAGGAATCTGTAGCAGTAAATACAAGCTCTCCTGATCATTGTGAAGAGATTTTTAGGGCAGTTGAAAGCCAGAGTTAAAAGGGACTCTCTTCCCCTACTTGGAGAAAATACCACCAGCAATTGTACAAACAAAAAGGTTTTCAGGAAATGAGATGACTTTGGAAGACCTCAGCTAGTTGAAGAAAGTTTTAAACTGAGAAGATTAGCACATTATTTGGATGGTGTAGGGGGCCTGTGGCTAACTTTGGCAATCTGTCAGTGTATCATCATAGGTTTGGCATGACACATGAGCACATATCCATGGTGGACTCCTCTTTGGATGATATAACCATCTTCGGGTTCACCAAAGAGGACAGGAGCATGATCAAAGACTGGGAATTCCTGGAGTACCTAGAGTAACAAATGTGAAATTCAAAAGAAGGAAGTAAGTGTGTGCTCCAGGTAAAAGAACTGACCTTTTTGGGAGCAGTCCTTTCTGCTTAAGGTGTGAAATCTGCCAAGAAGGCCCCGACTGCTGATAGTCCCCAATGAAAGAAAGAAGCCTGACATTTTCTGGAGATGTCAAATTATTTGGGGAGATAGCTATTTAATTTGCCCTCAAAGACATATCTTGAAGGCCACCCTTTGAGAAGGATTATTGGTGTTGTGATGTGGAATGGACAACACCACAGTGCTCTTGATAACAAGAATTGATGCAAGAATTAGTGTTTAAAAAAAACTCCACGACTCCAATAATCCCCTAAAAATGTCTTCAGGCATATCACAGTTGGTCTTGGGTGGAGTAATTTTACAGAGCCATAATGATTTCTGGCAATATGAGACATAGGCATTCAAAGAAATGACAGAGGCAGAAAATCAGATTGGAAAGAGTTATTGGGAACATTGCTTAAAAAAGATATGTTGTCCTTTTATACATGGCCAGAGGGTTTAAATGGAAACGGACCCAAACATCTAAATAAATTATTCGGCAAACCTAAGCTCGGTTTGGGACAGTGGGCCCTACACGAGTCTTTACAGTCACACAGGCCTCAAGGGTAAATTTAATCAGCAACGCTCTCTCATCTTTGAGTACGAAGAACAATAAACAACTCTACCGTAAAGATTCAGAAAGACTGAAGATTCGATCACAAAAATACGATTTGATTGTGACAGACACACAAGGAAAGTTCATACATGCTACGAATATTGCAAAGTGAGAAACTCCACAAAGACTACAGAGATTTGGGCCTGCAGTGTTGGCCTGCATTGACTTAACTGATCTACCACTCCCCATAGCTGACAGAAGATTGTGCACATCAATGCAGAAAGAGAAAAAGATGCATCGCTGGCGATTCTGAAAGGAGTTACAACTTCAGGTTGATCTGAAAACAAAACTCTTGCGATATGAGAATGAGAGACAACTGGAACTGTAGATGACACCTTGGTGTTTTTCAAAGGAAGTCAAATCATGATTCCAGAGGGAAATGCTATAAATGAATCCCAGGTTTCCTATGGATGGAGAAATATGAACAGAAAGCACGGGATGTGATGCGTTTGCCAGGATCAGAAGAGTCCACCTGTTTGAGAATTCAACTGTGTCAGCTGGTGGGGCCACAGAAAACCACCCAGGTGCAACCAGGAGATCAATCAATCAATCAATCAATCAGGGAAGTAGAATGGCCTAGTGGCCTGGGAGCCAGAGGACCCAAGTCCAATCCCAGTTCCACCATGTGTGACCTTGGGCAAGTCACTTAACTTCTTAGGGCCTCAGTTCCCTCCTCTGCCAAATGGGGATTCAATACCCGTTCTCCTTCTTACTTGGATTGTGAGCCCCATGTGGGACCCTGTTATCCTGTATCTACCCCAATGCTTAGTACAGTACATGGCACATAGTAAGCTCTTAACTAATACCACAGTTATTTGTAGTACTGTTTATTGAGCACCTTCCCAGTTCTCTCTCCCTCTCTCCAGGTTCACATCTCCTCCTTCCTTCAGGACATCTCTACTTGGATGTCCTCCCGCCACCTAAAACTCAACATGTCCAAGACGGAGTTCCCTATCTTCCCTCCCAAACCTTGTCCTCCCCTAAACTTTCCCATCACTGTAGACGGCACAACCATCCTTCCCGTCTCACAAGCCCGCCCACTTAACTTCTTAGGGCCTCAGTTCCCTCCTCTGCAAAATGGGGACTCAATACCCGTTTTCCTTCTTACTTGGATTGTGAGCCCCATGTGGGACCCGGTTATCCGGACCCCAGCGCTTAGTACAGTACTTGGCACGTATTCATTCAATCGTATTTATTGAGCGCTTACTGTGTGCAGAGAACCCTTACTAAGCGCTTGGGAAGTACAAGTTGAGACAGTCCCTACCCAACAACGGGCTCACAGTCTAGAAGGGGGAGACAGACAACAAAAAACACGTGGACAGGTGTTAAGTCATCAGAATAAACAGAAGTAAAGCTAGATGCACAGCATTAACAAAATAATAGAATAATAAATATGTACAAGTAAAATAGAGTAATAAATCTGTACAGACATATATACAGGTGCCCTTTCCTCTCGATCCAAACCATTACAACCACTCAACCTATCCCGACTGGATTACTGCATCAGCCTCCTTTCTGACCTTCCAACCTCCTGCCTCTCCCACTTGTCCACAGTTCACTCCGCTGCCAGAATGATCATTCTACCGAAATGCTCAGGGCACTTCACCCCTCGTCCTCACAAGTCTCCAGTAGTTGCCTAGCCTCCTCCGTATCAACCAAAAACGCCTCACTTTTGGCTTTAAAGCTCTCCATCACCTTGCCCCCAACACCTCACCTCCCTTCTCTCCTTCTACATCCCAGCTCAGACATTTCGCTCCTCCGGTGCTGACGTTCTCACGTGGCCTCGATCTCGCCTGTCTCGCTGCTAATCCCTGGCTCACAATCTACCTCTGGCCTGGTACGCCCTCCCTCTTTAAATCTGCCAGACAATCACTCTTCCCCCTTTCAAAGCCCTACTGAAGACGCACCTCCTCCAAGAGGTCTTCCCAGACTAAGCCCTACTTTTCCTCAGCTCCCCCTCCTCCTCCTTCGCGTCACCACGACTCACTTCCTTTCCTCTTCCCGCCTCGCCCCACAGCACTTACGTGTATATCTATAATTTTATTTCTTTATATTATGCCTGTTCGCTTGATGTCTTTCTCCCCCTCTCTAGACTGTGAGTCCGCTGTGAGCAGGGATTGTCTCTTTATTTGTACTTTCCAAGCGTTTAGTACAGTGCTTTACACAAAGTAAGCACTCAATAAATACGATTGAATGAATGAATGAATGAATGCAGAGGACTGTGCTGAGTGTTTGGGAGAGTACAACAGAGATAGAAGATATGAAAGCTGCCCTCAAGGAGTGTACAAGCTTGTCGGAAGGAGATAGACGCGAAAATAACTTACAGGTAGGAGGAAGAAGGAAAAAAGATAGGGCATGAAAGGTATGAACAGAAAACAATGTGATAGAAGATACGAAAGCTGCCCTCGAGTAGTGTACAAGCTTGTCAGGAGGAGATAGACACTAAAATAACTTACAGGTAGGAAGAAGAAGGAAAAAAGATAGGGTGTGAAAGGTATGAACAGAAAACAATGTGTTGTGAGTAAACAACACATACTTAACGGGGATGGGAAAGGTCCAGGGACAGTGTGTAATGTATATTTTTTCCTCAGCACTTAGTACGGTGCTCTGCACAAAGTAGTTGCTTAATAATTACCATGACTACTATTCTGACAGCAGTATCTCCGCAGTGCTGAATTCCCAATGAAGTCTTTGGTGACAACGGATCTGTTCTCCAGTTTAAAAATTTTAAATATCTTGCCAGAGTTTGGGACTTTCAACCATTCACCTCCTGCCATAATTAACCATAATCGAATGAATTGGTGGGAAAAATAGATCCATATGATGATGAAATGTTGGAGAATGAAAGGGGCTTGACTTACTAAACGATGGGTGGTCCTGGGAAGGTGGAGATATTCACATTTATTGATCACTGCCTGGCTGCTAAATGAACGAGAGAGCGAGTCAATGCTAATTTCAGTGCGACGGAGTGAACTATGGGCTAAAGTGGGGAGAGGCAGGAGCAGTCTAGAAGCGGGGTTTAAGTACAGAGCGGAGTCAATGCTAATTTCACTTCAGCAATGAAAATGAGACCATGAGACCAACGAAAGGCACTGGAAAGCAGAAACGAAAATGCTCCTTCAACAGCACAACCTGAAGACTCTGTGCTCACAACGGATTAATCAGCTGTTTCCTCCACCAGAGTGTAAGCTCCCTGTGGGCAGGGCATGTCTTGTGCACCTGTCGCATTTTCTCAAGTGCTTAGTACAGTGCATTCTACCCGGAGGTACTCAACAAATTCTGGAGACATGTGTCATGGAACAATTGGCTGGTGCAGCCATGTTCATACGTGGTTCACAGATCAAGGGAACATAATCATCAGGTACTTCCAGAAATTTCACTCCGAAGACAAGCTCGTCTTGACCTGCCCTCAGACAACTACGGCCATCTCCTCACCCAAAGTACAAAACTAGTGAAGAGGGGGGACTGACAAACCACAACGGATGCCAACCTATCCACAAGTCTCTTACGAATCATTAATACGCCAGAAATTAGGACAAAGAGAAAAAAGTTATAGGTAAAGGGTCCCAAGTGATCTTGAGGAATCTATTCTGTTCCTGGTTGGCAGTGATTTAAATCAGATTTATTTTGTAGCACAGTAATTGGTACTTTCATTCATTCATTCATTCATTCAATCGTATTTATTGAGCTCTTACTGTGAACAGAGCACTGTACTAAGCGCTTGGGAAGTCCAAGTTGGTGACATAGAGAGACGGTCCCTACCCAACAGTGGGCTCACAGTCTAGAAGGGGGAGACAGACAACCAAACAAAACATATTAACAAACTAAAATAAATGGAATATGTAGAAATAAAATAGAGTAGTAAATACGTACAAATATATATACATATATACTTGAGGATGTATTATTATTTATAGTAGCATGTGCTCCTGTGGGGAAGCAGCATAATCTACTGGATTAGAGCACAGGCCTGGGGGTCAGAAGGACCTGAGTTCAAATCCCGGCTCTGCCAGTTGTCTGTCGTGTGACCTTGGGCAAGTCACCTCACTTCTCTATGCCTCAGTTACCTCATCTGTAAAATGGGGATTAAGGCTGTGAGTCCCACGCGGGACGGGGACTGTGTCCAATCTGAAAACCTTGTCTCTACCCCGGCACTTATTACAGAGCCTGGCACATAGTAAGAGCTTTCCCAATGCCATTTAAAAGAAACAGTAGCGGAGTTAGTATTTTCAGACGCTCCATACAGTGGGCTGTGAGAACGGGAAGAGACTCTCTGCTCCTTACTCCAGGAGGACGAACTACAGGCAGGTTTCTAACCTCAGATTTTCACCTGATCCTCAGTGGCCCTCTGGAGAGCCAACGCGTACTTCCCAAGCGCTAAGTACAGTGCTCTGCATGCAGTAAGCGCTCAATACGATTGAATGAACGAATGAATCAACGAGTCCGCAACTTCTCCTTCTGATGTCTGAAGACAGATTCTATGCCTTTCCCTAACACTCTCTTCTCTCGGCTGAACAACCCCAGTTCCCTTTATCCTTATCTCACAGGGCCTGATTTCCATTCCTTTAGTTTTGTTACTCTTCCCCAAACTTCCTCCTCTGAAGCCCATCAACAAAAGAATAGGTAACTTCACTCCAGTCAGAATGGTTGGGGAGGGATACAAGCTTGCCTAAATCATCCCTTCCCATCCTTGATTCTACAGCTGTAAGACAAAGGGCAAGATATCCGATCGTTCATGGGGGTATACTTCTTCATGTACTTTAAAAGCCTCTACCAAAGTTTCCCAAGAACTCTCCTGCCAGCAAAATAAACCCACCTCAGCTCCTGGCTCTCCGCGGTGAGGAGGGTGAGGAGAGTCCAAGCTAGCACCTGGCTGTTATCTTCACTCCGAAATTTACTGTAGTGTTTAATATGCTGCAACAACATCTGGTCCAGGCATTCCAGAGCCTTCTCCTGCATGCTGTTCTCGGAGTCCAACACAACTGGGATAATCCCGGTCAGCCAAGCCTTTTGTATAAGGACATTGCCATGCTGAGCCTGAAAAACAGTTTTTCCTTGCATGTTAGCAACTGAGTGTTGACATCGTTAAAGCTTCCCCTACGCTTCTGCTTGAGCAACGACGCTGTGCTCAGGGACTTAAGGAGCCTCCGAAAAATAGGAACAAAACCACTAGGGGAAAAAAGGCTGTCAAGAGAGAAATCAAAATTTAGAACATGGAGTGAGGGAACATGGAGTTCAATTAATGGTGCATGCTGAAATCTTAAACTTAGAAAGTAAATTCTTTTAGCATTATTAGATTATAAGCAACTCCTGCTTTGGGTAATGTCAAGATCAGAAGGTATTGATTCACGAGGTAAATATTGATCGGGACCAAGCAAAAAAATCAGCATTTTTTTTTCAAGAAGCAATTAGAGTAGATGCTGACAGAAAAAGCAGTCACTATATTTATGGTTTTATGCTTTCCGGCATGAAATTAGGAAAATAAACACGCTTTAAACAGACTGGAGAAGCTATGCCTTATAAACTAGTGGCAGAAGTAAATCCTTTGCGATGTACATGACGGTGCCCTTGGGACAACACGATCTGCGTATTTCAGTCTTATTAGATAAAAATCGATCAAGACACCTGCCTTAATCCAGTCAGACAGGGAAAAAAACCACTTATTGATTTCTTATGGGACAATTTTCAGTCTGGTACAAATCAGGAAAAGGTGAACCATTAGCAATATCTAACTTGAGCTCTTAACATATTTTCCAGTGGGCTGTGACATGTCCAATGGAATCAAACTCCAAATCTTCCATCCTCTCTCGCGCTCTACGGCTATTCGATAGACAAGAGTCCCAAGAGTCTGTGTGAGAATCAGCCGCAGATATTTGCTGAGCCCGCCCCGTTTTCGCCTTCGAAAGCTCGGGGCAGAAGAGTGAAACCCAATGACACCTCCTCACCATAAGAAGTTCTGTAAGAGACTGCACTGCCTGTTTCCGGACTGAGACGGCAGGGTCCCGACAGCGATCCTGCAGCATAGACACGTCTTCTTCGGTACACGGGATCTTGCTGTGTTTTAAAATATTCATCAACACCTATACGAAGCAAAAATCATTAGAAGTTATTAGGACTGAAACAGCAGAAATGTAAGGGATATTTTTCAAGGGGAACGAGGGAAGGATGCTTTCCAAGCACCAAAAACACAGGAGGAGATAATAATAATAATGATAATAGTGGCATTTATTAAGCGCTATGTGCAAAGCACCGTTCTAAGCGCTGGGGAGGATGCAAGTTGATCAGGCTGTCCCACGAGGGGCTCACAGTTTTAATCCCCATTTTACAGATGAGGTAACTGAGGCACAGAGAAGTTAAGTGACTTGCCCAGAGTCACACGGCGGACAAGCGGCGGCGCAGGGATTTGAACCCATGACCTCTGGCTCCAAAGCCCGGGCTCTTTCCACTGAGCCACCGAGCCGCACACCTCAGTGTCGCTGAGTTTAAAGGAAAGCGGTTTCTATTTGGTTTTCACTGTTAGCTGGATTATGAAAACTTCCAGAAGAACCATACCTGGAGGGCTGATTTCCTAACGTTGGTCTTTTCATCCTCAGCTCTCTGCCTCAGCATGGCCATGACAAGCTTCCCTATTTAGTGGATTCACAAAAAAGGCGTTAGGAGTCCAACAGAGATCACAAGTCACGGCATTGCTCCACAGTGCCAAAGGAACCTTTGCTATAAAAACTGCAACTATACAAGAGGCAGGAAGAGTGCAGTTCAAGAATAAAAATAATATTAATAATGATAGTAATAATAATAGTATTTGGTAAGCAGTTGTTGTGTCAAGCGCTGTTCAAAATACACGATAATTAGGTCAGATACAGTTCCAGGGCTTATGGTCTAGTTCACTTTTAGTCCTAAGTCTTTTTATCAAAGTGTAATTACTGGGAAAAAAAAAAAGAAAAGAAAAAGATATCACTAGACACCTACAGCTTTGCTTTCTTGATGACAAGAAGAAAGTTATTGGTGGGAGCGGGGGGAACCCCAAACATTTGTAACTTAAAAGTGGAAATGAGGTGCACGGATGTGCACTTTCTGTCTGGGAAAAATTTGAAAGTTTCATTTAATTAAACACATCCTGGTGGCTTCCAGAAAAGCTCGTGCAGAGGAAAAACTTACATTTAGCAAACAAAGGGGACCTGGTTTAGGCAAATTGCAAGACTCTCTTCAGTTTTACTTTCTCTGTTAAGAGTCAAACAAAAAAATGGACCCAAACTGGCAATCGATTCAACGAATGCATAAATGTTAACCCGAGCAGCTCCATCTTCTGTGTAGCTACCTCAAAGTGTGGGCAAGTGAATCCAGCCATGCCAAGCAGCTGGGAGCCCAGGGGAAGGTTTGGGTATGACTCAGTTCCTTCTTCACCAGCCCAGATGAGTGACTACATTTATGTGCTGTTAATAATGACGGCATTTGCTAATCACTTACTACGTGCCAGGCACTGTACTAAGCACCCAGACAAAAATTCCAACTTACCGGGGTCACATTTTATAACTCTCAACCTCACAGCCTCCCATCGTTACAACTGAAAAGCAGCTAGCTGCTTTCCAATAAGACCTGCTTTCAAACGATCCCCAAATCCTCAATGATCGCATTCTTTATCTCCGGGTGAAACATGATGCTAAGATCACCAGACCCGACCTGACTGACAGAATTGGAACTACAGTCCTCTGGGGGAAAAAGCACATTTCCACATCGCGAGAAGAAAACGAGCGCGCTTCTCCCTTTCTCGGGTACGAGGGGACAAGCTCAAGGTTGGTTCACGGAATTCCTTGGACTGTACTCTCACACAGTACGCACTCAATAAATACCATTTTTGGGGGTGGATTGAGTGACTGTTAACAGAGGCTGCCGTTTCTAGATATGCCCTAGGCCTGGACATTAAGCAAAATCCGTGCGGCCCCAGTAGCGGCCAAGGATGCTGGAAGAGTGGCAGAGCTCAGTCAGAGGGCCCACTGCCAGCTTTCTCTAACGTGCAGCGTGTTAACAACATGGCTGTAGGCCTCTTGAGGAGGAGGTGAGTACATCCTGAGAGCATGGAGCTACAACAGTTGGGTGAGAACCATCCCACTACCATGGCACAGTCCCCAAATTGGGACTCCTCCCGGCCTAATTAAGATCGCTCCGAAAGTGTCTGACGTCCAGATCCGTAGAGGCCATTCCAACCTGGTAGTCCTAGACCAGCCTAAGCACCAGGGAATTCGGGGACTGCCCGCCCTCGAACTGTGGCCCCGGAGATCCCTAAGAGTCCCCTGGCGAAGAAGCTGTTTAAATACGATTAGGCGAGTGACAAATGAAAAGCTACCGGAGTGTCAACCGCTTAACAGATTAAACTCGACGTACCATCGAGCACTGTCCTTTCATCGTTGTCGACAACCTCCGTCACTTCTATGGTTTTAAAAGCATTAGGCGTCTTCTTTCGGCAGTTGGAAGGGGCTAAAAAAATGGGGGAAAAAAATCAAGGTTATAAACTTTTGACAACATTAGGATGGCTTATTACTGCTGATCACACTGTATTTTTGAAATACAGGTACACACCAATCAATCAATCAATCAGTGGCATTTATTATGTGCAAAATACTGTACTAAGCACTTGGGAGAGTACAACACAACAGAATTAGCAGATGTGTGACCTGCCCGTAATGAGATTCTGTCCCCTGAAAATAAGGTTGCATCATGAATGGTCCTGATGTTTCCCATGGACGTATACGCGATTAGTGAGGACCCATTCCGGAAGCAACAGGGCGTGAAGGTCGATAAAAATTACACTGTGGAAGAAAATCCCTCCCTGCCTTTCTGATCCCCCTGACTTTGTTCCCCCTCCCACCATCCCTAAATCCATATTCATCCAAGCACTTATCCCATCCCACCTTCCCTGCCCCGTTTCTCCCCACTTCAGTTCATCTTCACTCTGCTGCCTGGGTGATTTTTTCTTCATTCATTCATTCATTCAATCGTATTTATTGAGCGCTTTCTGTGTGCGGAGCACTGGACTAAGCGCTTGGGAAGGACAAGTTGGCAACACGTAGAGACGGTCCCTACCCAACAATGGGCTCACGGTCTCGAAGGGGGAGACAGACAACAAAACAATCTCCGCTCAATCAATCGATTGTATTTATTGATCGCTTACTGTGTGCAGAGGACTGTACTAAGAGTTTAGGAGAGTACAATTTAACACTAAAACAGAGTTGGTAGACACGTTCCCTGCCCACGGTGAGCTTACAGTCTAGAGGAGGAGATCGACAGAAATTCTTAACTATTGGCTTGAAAGCACTAAATCACCTTGCCCCCTCCTAGCAGCGTGGCTCAGCGGAAAGAGCCTGGGCTTTGGAGTCGGAGGTCATGGGTTTGAATCCCGACGCTGCCGCATGTCGGCTGCGTGACCTTGGGCAAGTCACTTCACTTCTCTGAGCCTCAGTGACCTCATCTGTAAAATGGGGATTAAGACTGTGAGCCCCACGTGGGACAACCTGATCACCTTGTATCCCCCCCAGCACTTAGAACAGCGCTTATGTTGCCAACTTGTACTTCCCAAGTGCTTAGTACAGTGCTATGCACACAGTAAGCGCTCAATAAATACAATTGAATGAATGAATAAATGAATGAATAGAACAGTGCTCTGCATATAGTAAGCGCTTAACAAATGCAATCATTATTATTATGATTATGATTATTATTATTATGCCGTCCTGATTTCCTGCTTCAACTCAGTCCGCACACTTTGCTCCTCAAACATCAACCTGCTTCGATTTTGTCTACCTTATTGATTCATTTATTCATATTTATTGAGTGCTTACTGTGTGCAGAGCACTAAACGCTTGGGAAGTCCAAGTCGGCAACATTCATTCATCCAAACATATTTATTGAGCACTTACTGTGTGCAGAGCACTGGACTAAGCGCTTGGGAAGTCCAAGTTGGCAACATTCATTTATTCAATTGTATTTACTGAGCGCTTACTGTGTGCAGAGCACTGGACTAAACGCTTGGGAAGTCCAAGTCGGCAACATTCATTCATTCAATTGTATTTACTGAGCGCTTACTGTGTGCAGAGCACTGGACTAAACGCTTGGGAAGTCCAAGTCGGCAACATATAGAGACGGTCTCTACCCAACAACAGGCTCACAGTCTAGAAAGGGGAGACAGGCAACAAAACAAAACACGTGGACAGGTGTCAAAATCATCAGAATAAATAGAATTATAGCTATATGCACATCATTAATAAAATAAATAGACTAGCAAATATGTACAAGTAAAATAAATAGAGCAATAAATCTGTATAAATATATACATGTGCTGTGGGGAGGGAATGGAGGTAGGGTGGGGGGGGGTGGGGAGGAGGAGAGGAAAAGGGGGGCTCAGTCTGGGAAGGCCTCCTGGAGGAGGTGAGCGCTCAGTAGGGCTTTGAAGGGAGGAAGAGAGCCAGCTTGGCGGATGTGCAGAGGGAGGGCATTCCGGGCCAGGGGAAGGACGTGGGCCGGGGGTCGACAGCGGGACAGGCGAAAATGAGGCACAGTGCCTTATCCATATCCTGCCTCTGGTCTGGAACACCCTCCCTTTTCGTCTAATAATAATAATTATGGTATTTGTTAAGCGCTTACTATGTGCCAAGCACTGGAGTAGATACAAGGCAATCAGGTTGTCCCATAGGGGGCTCACAGTCTTAATTCCCATTGTACAGATGAGGTAACTGAGGCGCAGAGAAGTTAAGTGGCTTGCCCGAGGTCACACAGCAGACAAGTGGCAGAGCCGGGATTAGAACCCACGTTCTCTGACTCCCAAGACCGTGCTCTTTTCCACTAAGCCGCGATATCTCACAGATGGTCACTCTCTCATTCTCCCCACCTTCAAAGCCTTATTATTAAAAGCACATCTTCTCCGAGAGGCCTTTTTCTTTTTTTTTTTTTTTTAAAAGGTATTTATTTAAGCGCTTACTATGTGCGATATACTGTTCTAGGCGCTGGGCTCGATAACAAGTTAGTTAGGTTGGACATAGTCTGTGTCCAGCATGTCGCAGTTTAAGTAGGAGGGAGCAGAGGAGCACAGAGAAGTTAAGTGACTTACCCAAGGTCACACAGCAAACAACTGCCAGAACTGGGATTAGAACCCAGGTCCTTTGATCCCCCCACAAAGATCCGCGCTCTTTCCATTAGGCCATACTGCTTCTCAGCATGGCCTTGCCAGATTAAACTCTCATCTCCTCTCCTCCCACTCCCTTATGTGTCACCATTGCAATTGGATTTGCGCCCTTAATTTCCCCCTACCCCCAGTCTCATAGCACTCACGTACAGAGCCATAATTTAATTTCCTTATATTAATGTCTGTCTTCCCCTCTAGACTGTAAGCTCACTGAGGGCAGGGAATGTGTCTACCATCTCTGTTATGGTGTACTCTCCCAAGGGCTTAGTATGGTGCTCTGCACACAGTAAATGTTCAATAAATATGATGGGCTGATTAATAATAATAATAATAATAATAATAATGGTATTTGTTAAGCCCTTACTATGTACAAAGCACTGTTCTAAGCACTCCTGCTCACCTTCCCCATAACCCAAACTCATCCCCCTCCCTCCGACACCTTACGCTCCAATAATTTTTTTCCTTTAAACAACTCGTGTGACCGTCACTACTCTGGGGGCTGCTGCCACCACCTCATCCTGTTCCTCTTCCGGTCTTATCACGCTGCCTTCTTATAATAATAATAATAATAATAATAATAATAATAATAATAATAATAATGGCATTTATTAAGCGCTTACTATGTGCAAAGCAGTGTTCTAAGCGCTGGGGAGGTTACAAGGTGATCAGGCTGTCCCACGGGGGGCTCACAGTCTTCACCCCCATTTGACAGATGAGGGAACTGAGGCACAGAGAAGCGAAGTGACTTGCCCAAAGTCACACAGCTGACAATTGGCAGAGCTGGAATGGGTATAAATGGAAAGAAACCTAGAGGGGGATATGGGTATAAATGGGAAGAAATCTAGAGGGGGAGATGGGTATCAATGGAAACGAATCGAGAGGGGAAGACAGATGGGACTAAATCGGGGGGGCGGGGGCAGGTATGAATGGAAAGAAATCAATGGCAGAGATGGGTATAAATGGAAATGAATCTAGAGGGGGGGCGGGTATAAAAGGAAAGAAATCCGGGGGGAGAGGGATAGAAATGGAAAGAAATCTACAGGGGGAGACGGGTATAAATAGAAATGAATCTAGAGGGGGAGATGGGTATAAATAGAAATGAGTCTAGAGGGGGAGACGGGTATAAATAGAAATGAATCTAGAGGGGGAGAAGGGTATAAATAGAAATGAATCTAGAGGGGGAGACGGGTATAAATAGAAATGAATCTAGAGGGGGAGAAGGGTATAAATAGAAATGAGTCTAGAGGGGGAGACGGGTATAAATAGAAATGAATCTAGAGGGGGAGAAGGGTATAAATAGAAATGAGTCTAGAGGGGGAGACGGGTATAAATAGAAATGAATCTAGAGGGGAGACGGGTATAAGTGGAAAGAAATCTACAGGGGGAGATGGGTATAAATGGAAAGAAATCTAGAGGGGGATAAGGGTATAAATAGAAATGAGTCTAGAGGGGGAGATGGGTGTAAATGGAAAGAAATCTAGAGGGGGAGATGGGTATAAGTGGAAAGAAATCTACAGGGGGAGATGGGTATGTGTGGAAAGAAATCTAGACGGCGACGGTATAAATGGAAAGAAATCTAGAGGGGGAGACGGGTATAAATGGAAAGAAATCTAGAGGGGGAGACGGATATCAAATCTTCCAGGAAGAGCTCAGGGGACAGCGGCAAGCACAGGGAGGTGGGATGGATGGGCTGGGCTGGATACCTAGGGTGCCACTGCCCTCATCCTTCCCTGGTCCAGCCCTTTCCCTGCTCCCGTGGCAGCGGGAACAAACCCAGAAGGGGAAAGTTGGTAGCATGGCAGCTGCAGCAGCTGTAACTGTGCATAAACCAAGAATCAAGCGCTTAGTACAGTGCTCTGCACACAGTAAGTGCTCAATAAATACGACTGATTGAATGAAAGAAGACATTCTGGAGTATCGTGGGGCAGGAACGGAGAGACAACTGACTTACCTGCAACCCACACCCACGTCGACAAATAGTACCGGCTGTGCCCCCGGTGCAGATACAGTGAGGTGGCCACGACCTGGGGCACACCTACACAGCGTACTCTATTAATTACTTTCAACAAGCAAGAACTAAACAATACTAAATCAATACGAGACCTGAATGCACAGCCTAAAAAGGGCAGCTGCCTGAATCATTTTTCAGAAAAAAAAATTCAGTCCTTACCTCCCCACCCTTCAAGGACCTCCAATGACGCCCACCTACTTCGGCAATGAGAAATTCCTTACCCTTGACTTTGAGGCTCTCAATCAGTTTACCCACTCTGTCTTAGATTCTGAGCCCCATGTGGGACAGGGACTGTATCTGACCCAATTACCTTGTATATACCCCAGTGCTTACATAGTAAGCACTTAAAATATACCAGAATAATGTTAGGATACATTAGGATATATTACATCAGAATACATTAGGATAATGTATACTATAATTGTGTAAAAATAACAATCATTATTATCTAACTTCGCCAATCTCCTACTACAACTCCAGAGGCACACTTCACTCCTCAAAACCATCTTCAGTCTCTTCTATCCCACCACTGATTCATTCAATCGTATTTATTGAGCGCTTACTGTGTGAAGAGCACCGTACTAAGCGCTTGGGAAGTCCACGTCGGCAACATATAGTGACGGTGCCTACCCAACGACGGGCTCACAGTCTAGAAGGGGGAGACAGACAACAAAACAAAACACGTGAGCAGGTGACAAGTCGTCAGAACACTGATCTCTCACCCACGCACTCCCTTGGGCCTGGAGCTCCCTCCCTCTTCATATCCCCTTGCTGTGGGGGTTCCCCAAGGTTCAGTTCTCGGTCCCCTTCTGTTCTCGATCTACACTCTCTCCCTTGGTGAACTCATTCGCTCCCACGGCTTCAACTATCATCTCTACGCTGATGACACCCAGATCTACATCTCTGCCCCTGCTCTCTCCCCCTCCCTCCGGGTTCGCATCTCCTCCTGCCTTCAGGACATCTCCATCTGGATGTCTGCCCGCCACCTAAAACTCAACATGTCCAAGACTGAACTCCTTGTCTTCCCTACCAAACCTTGCCCTCTCCCTGACTTTCCCATCACTGTTGACGGCACTACCATCCTTCCCGTCTCCCAAGCCCGCAACCTTGGTGTCATCCTCGACTCCACTCGCTCGTTCACCCCTCACATCCAAGCCGTCACCAAAACCTGCCGGTCTCAGCTCCGCAACATTGCCATGATCCGCCCTTTCCTCTCCATCCAAACCGCTACCCTGCTCGTTCAAGCTCTCATCCTATCCCGTCTGGACTACTGCATCAGCCTCCTCTCCGATCTCCCATCCTCGTGTCTCTCCCCACTTCAATCCATACTTCACGCCACTGCCCGGATTGTCTTTGTCTAGAAACGCTCTGGGCATGTTACTCCCCTCCTCAAAAATCTCCAGCGGCTACCAATCAATCTGCGCATCAAGCAGAAACTCCTCACCCTGGGCTTCAAGGCTGTCCATCACCTCGCCCCCATCTACCTCACCTCCCTTCTCTCCTTCTAGAGCCCAGCCCACACCCTCTGCTCTTCTGCTACTAATCTCCTCACCTTGTCTCGTTCTCGCCTGTCCCGCCGTCGACCCCCGGCCTACGTCATCCCCCTGGCCTGGAATGCCCTCCCTCCGCACATCTGCCAAGCTAGCTCTCTTCCTCCCTTCAAGGCCCTACTGAGAGCTCACCTCCTCCAGGAGGCCTTCCCACACTGAGCCCTCTCCTTCCTTTCCCCCTCGTCCCCCTCTCCATCTCCCCATCTTACCTCCTTCCCTTCCCCACAGCACCTGTATATATGTATATATGTTTGTACATATTTATTACTCTATTTATTTATTTATTTATTTTGCTTGTACATATCTATTCTATTTATTTTATTTTGTTAATATGTTTGGTTTTGTTCTCTGTCTCCCCCTTCTAGAGTGTGAGCCCACTGTTGGGTAGGGAATGTCTCTAGATGTTGCCAACTTGTACTTCCCAAGTGCTTAGTACAGTGCTCTGCACATAGTAAGTGCTCAATAAATATGACTGATTGATTGATTGATCTGACAGTCCACCGCTCTCCCCACCTTCAAAACCCTCCTCGAAATCACACCACCGCCAAGAGGATTTCCCAGACCAAGCTCTTTATTTCCCCTATCCACCTCCCCTCTGTGCTGACTATGCACCTCAATCAGTGGTATTTATTGAGAGCTGTGTGCAGAGCACTGCACTTGACTGCTTGGGAGGGGAAAAATACAACGTAGTGGGTAGACATTCTCTGCCCAAATGAATCATTTACGGTAAATAATTTATAGCACTCATTCCAGCTCCACAGTACTTATGCAAATATCCTCAAACTCTACTATCTCCCTTACCCTTCATCTTGAGACAAGACCTAATCTACTTTCACACCTGTCTCTTCCTGAAGTCTGTAACCTCCTTGTAGCAAGAATCACATCTACCGACACCGCGGCGTTGTACTTTCCTAAACACGCTGTACAGAGCTCTATTCACAGTGAGTGCTCAAACAATACCACTGATTGACTGATTGATTGAAAAGAGGTAATTCTGGTTTGTTTGTTTTTTACAGCTACGCCACAATTCCTAAATAAAAACAAAGCTAAAATCAAGTTTGCATTAATATTTGAAATCAGATACCCCCAGTTACCTTCCGCGTTGGTCAGTAAACTCTCAGGGGAGGTCTCCATTCCGGAAACAGCATTATCTGAAGTTGAATGGGTAGATGAAGAGGGAAAGCAAAACATCAGCTAAAGAGTAAATATCCACACAGAATCAGGCAGCCCTGATGTCACAGCTGGCCCTAAAACCAGCAACCTCTACAGTTGAAAGACAGTTGACTGTCTAATCGAGTGTCAGGTAATGAAGTACCTGTTAACAATTCGGGAGATGACTTTCAATTCCAACAGCCAGAGAGTCCAATTTAAAAAGTCTTACACCAGTAAAATCTCCTAAAGTAGACACTTAAACGAATAAAAAGACACTGTGCCCGATCTATTTGGGGAGCATACATTTTGCTTCTTGTCACAATCCCGAAAGGCCCCTCTGTGGTACAGCTAATTCTCTGACGGTCACTGAAACACGTTCAAAAGCCGTGTACCCACCCCGGGTAATGCCGCCGGCGTACTTACTGACTTGCAAGAGCTCCAGTATGCTCTCTGAGGATGAGGAGGCTGACATTTCGAGACACTGAGCAAAGCTGGTCAGAGCCTTGCTGCGGACGGTGGGCGTTTTGTCCGAGCAACGCCCGAACACCATTACCTGCACCAGAAACTTGTGCTTTAAAAACTTCTGCTGCTCCAACGGGAGGGAGCCTTCTAGCTCTCTCTCTGGCATTTCCAACAGAGCTAAGAGGACATCCAGAGTAAATACTCTATATGCGATCTGTTGGCACAAAGAACAGAAAAAGCTCCATCACGCAGGTGTTATGAGTAAGGAGACCTTCTAAGCCCCGGGGGCTTACTTAGCTCTCAGCAAATCCTTCCCATGCCATGCCATGCCACTTCTTACCCATCCAAAGAATCATCTTCTTACCTTGGCACTGTGTGAATATCTGTAAAGCCAAGCTATGAATCCTGCATACTCTACACAAGGGAGTTTTCCGAGCAATTGCACCAGGGACTTAGCTGCATAGGTACGATATTCGGATTTATCTGGGACCTGAAACAGAACGGAAGAAATGTCCCGATCCAAGGCTCCGGGTCACAGCGGCTGAAAAATCTCAGTTTTCGTGATCCACTGCAGGGTGAGTCAAAGACCGGTGACCGTCACTGGCCGGCACACATTCAAACGCTCAATGAAATCGTAAGAGGGCACCCGGTAGGCGAGGACAAACGTTTCAAGAAAATCCATCACACTCACACCAGGTATGAGTCCCCATACTGAAATCCAAGAATAACTTTCCATTCTGACGGGAACCTTCGTAAAGCAAACAGTACCTTGGTACAGATGTATTGCAGTAAGATGCGAAGAACCGGAAAGACAGCCTCCTTCAGTTCATCTACCAGTGAGCTATACAAAACAAAACACACACCACTGTTCAACTCTCAGACATATCTCCAGGAGTCAGCTCTTGAAAACCCCACAACCTGGATTTCCAAAAGCAACTTCTATTTTACTGGAGATCTCACCTGTCACAGAGCAAAGGAATGGGCAGACGGGTCCAGTGAGAACCCCCCATCTCCTGACTTCACACCTCGAGAAAGTTTCGGACTGACCGAGTCTTTTCGGAGCGGCAGATGTCCCAAGTCTAGTGTGTCTGTTGTGCTAACATCAGACCTGCAGGACCAAACCTTCAGGACAACCCCCCAACCCTCAGATGGCTACAGTTCCAAGGGATCCATCTGAAGTCACCCAGGGATTGAGGCATTAGCCTCAGAGTTGTTGCCACCACCTAACTGGAGTGGATCAGAGTTTACTTAATGTGGTAGATGATACTCCAGCTTGTATGCTTAACAAGTACCTTATGCTCAACAATAATGGGTTAAAAATAAATTCAACTGTCCAGAAAATGGCATTCCAGACCTGTAAAATCCAGGGCAGTGAGTTAATCTTCCAGAGAGATGTCACCCAGTAGTAGCAGCAGTATCAGAAGCAGCATGGACTAGTGGAAAGAGTCAGAGTACCTGGGTTCTAATTCCAGCTCTGCCACGTGCTTGCTGTGTGACCGTGGGCAAGTCCCTTCCCTTCTCTTTGACTCAGTCGCCTCATTTGCCAAAGGGGGATTCAAAATCTGTTCTCCCTCCTACTTAAGCCGTATATGGGACCTGATGATCTTGTATCTCCTCCAGTGATTAGTACATAGTAAGCACTTAACGAAAACCACAATCATTAGCAGCCATAATAGCAGCAGCATTTACTGGGGGCCCACTTGGATCTGGGGCATTTTACTAGGCACTTGAAGAGTGCAGAATAAGAGAGTTAACAAGTCTTCCACCCACTAAGAGTTTACCCAAGGCAGACTGTTGCCTGTTTGGTAGCTCCTGCCCTTCCCGGAGCCCTTTTAAAAGACCCGATATGTTCTCACTGTAAATTCGAGAAAAGCCAGTAAAGGTGGCCGGGATGGGAGCAACCCATCCCATTAATTCCAGGTGGAATAACAGACTAACCTGGAGTACCACCCTGTGGTAGTTGGACAAAATACTTACAACCATCGTGTTAAATCTCTCTGACTTGGATTCGCGTGACTGCCACAAAGATGGGCAGAAACGGTTCTAAGTCCATTTCATCGGGTGCTTAATATAGCACTCCGAGCCCTGTTGGCACTTAACTGAACGTCGGTGCTTTACTTGAAAGGGTAACTGCCCAAGAGCACATCTGATCAATCTTCAAAACTGAATCTCCAACTCTTTCTCAATCAATAGTATTTATTGAGCTCCTACACTGGGCAGAACACTGAATTAAATGCTTGGGAGAGTACAACAGAATTAGGAGACACGATCCCTGCCCTCAAGGAGTTTGCCAGCTGATGGAGGTGGACACTAAAGGAAATTAAAGAAAGGAGGGAGTAAAAGAATGTATAAAAGATGCACATAACTCCTGTGGGGGGTTGCAAGTGTTTACGTGCTTAGGTGGGTCAAAAGAGCTGATGTGGAGGTGGGGAGATGAGAAATGATTTGGGGCAGGCTTTCTGGAGATTGATTCATTCATTCAATCATATTTATTGAGCGCTTACTGTGTGCAGAGCACTGTACTAAGCACTTGGGAAGTACAAGTTGGCAACATATAGAGACGGTCCCTACCCAACAGCGGGCTCATAGTCTAGAAGGGGGAGACGGACAACAAAACATATTAACAAAATAAAATAAATAGAATAAATATGTACAAGTAAAATAAATAAATGAGTAATAAATATGTACAAACATATATACATAGTGATTTGAATATAGATAGCACACCCCTCTAAATGGTTATCGCAACCAAAAATTTGGTAGACTGTGAGCCCACTATTAGGTAAGGACCGTCTCTATATGTTGCCAACTTGTACTTCCCAAGTGCTTAGTACAGTGCTCTGCACACAGTAAGCGCTCAATAAATACGATTGAATGAATGAATGAATGGTAACCCAGTTTTCTGGATATGCATATGCTAGGTATCTAAGCATGGGGGCTTTCCTTTTTTCAGAGCAGTAGTTGCCCAAAATCAATTAATGGTATTTATAGTAATAAGAATAAGAATAGCATGTATTAAGTGGTTACTATGTGCCGAGCATGTGATTCCGGGAAGACTCTGAAGACACGGAGAGCTCAGTCTGCCACTTATCAAGGTGGAAAGAGTCCCAGGCCAGGGGGAGGGCAAGGTGGTGTTTGAAAGGGATTTATTATCGACAGTCACATCTCCGGGAGGCCTCTCCCTACCCAGCTACACCTTCCTAACTTTCCCCGCAATTTCAGGGCTTTCCCTCCACCTATGCACTTGGGGACTTCCAAAGCCCTCACGGACACATCACAAATACCCAATTATTTAAGCACTACTCATCCCTCTTTCCTTCTTTTTCCTAGATGCCATTCGTTTTAATGTCTTTCTCTTCCACTAGATTGTAAACTCCTTGAGGAGAGCGATTACATTTATAAATTCTATTGTACACTCCTAAGCGCTCTGCGCACAGCGGGTGCTCAGTCAATATTACCGACTGGTGAGCTGATCCAGGGGAAACAGCCCGCACCTAATGAGTACATGACGGCTTCCATTCCCGCTTTCCTTTCCCCTCCGGGTCCTACAACTCCACTCTACTGCCCCTCCATTCATTCACTCACTCAATCGTATTTATTGAGCGCTTACTGTGAGCAGGGCACTGAACTAAACGCTTGGGAAGTCCAAGTTGGCAACATAAAGAGCCGGTCGCTACCCAACAGCGGGCTCACTAGGAAGCTCCAGACGGCCCGGCACAGGGTCCAGGCGTACCATGTGGTGAGAGGAGTGGGCCCGAGCCCCCAGAACTACCAGGTACAAACTGCCCAATGGACGGACTCCCGAGCTCACCAACAGATCCCCTGAGGAACGATACAGCCCGTCCACACCAGTTCAAAGTAACACTACTGAGTCAATCGCGCGCAATTGTATCAGGATGTGTTTTTATCCAATCCTTCTAACGCTTGACGGCTCACGGGCAGGCTACCTCTTAGCGCCATTAAGGAACGTGAGCCACGCGTGAAGCGGTGGTCGTACAATGCTCAAACACTGCTCTTGACAAGAATCCCCCACGATGACCGGCAGTGGACCTACAGACAATCCCTTCTGAAACTGTACATTTTGAATTCCGGGGTCACGTCGGGCCACCCCCTCAATTGGGCCTCACATTCTTACACACAGGATGCTACTAACATCCAGGTTCAGCCACTCTGAGGCAAAGCGGTGACCTGAAGCTTTGCGATTCAGATAAGGAGCCATTTCTGAGCGGCCGCTGAGATGCCGGCAATCTTCGGCTGCCACCGGGCAGGGTAGGGGCACTGCGCTGAAATGAGTGAAGGGTCAAGAGACCGATTTATTGTTCACCTGATAAACTGAATTGCTTGGTTCCTGGTTTTAACAACTTGGGAGGTGATGCTCGACGCAGCAGAGTAGGGTCCTTCTCCTTCTAACATGAGAATGACATATAATAGCTGATGGAAAAGGGAACGGACGGTCTGAAAGAGAACACAACGTTCGGCGTGAGGGTTGATGAAAACAATCATCCACGAGTACATTTTGCTGATTAACCCAAAAATCCTATTGCCTTACATCTCGGGGGGGCATATTTTACTAAGTATTCCGCAAAGGGAAATAAGGCCGGTCTCCAGAGCTTTCTTTCTCTTTAATTCCATTGATACATATCTTGGCTGGGATAAAACAGGTCAGCAATAAATAACAGAAGTAGCGGGACTTAGTGGAAAGAATTCGGGCCTGGGGGTCAGAGTAGCTGGGTTCTAATCGCGGCTCTGCCACTTGTCTGCTGTGTGACCTTGGGCAAGTCACAACTTCTCTGTGCCTCAGTTATCTCATCTGTAAAATGGGGATGACAACTGTAAAACCCTATGGACTGTGTTCAACCTTGTATTCTACCTCAGTGCCTAGTACAGTGCCTGGCACAGAGTAAAAGCTTAACAGATACCTTCAAGAGAAAAAGAGAGACAAGAGAATACCCATAAGAATGCTTTGGAAAACATTTACGTTCTTTCCTATAATAAATCTAGTTACATGGTCATCGGCCATAATCACCTTGGCTACCCGTTAGATTGGTCAGAATCTAACTTGGGTACCAACTTCTAGACAAGGCCATATTTACGACTGGTGAAAATGCTGCAGAATCACTAAGGGAAAGCTGGTAAATGCCCACATTTTTCTTCTCTTTAAAGCAATTCTGTAACTATCTGTATAAAAAGGATTTCTTTTTTGTTTAGAAATGAACTCGCCCCTCCTCTGTATTCACCATTTACAACTAGTCCTATTTGAGACTCAACGGTCAGTTGCTGTGGGAACGCTATACAAGTGTTGTCAAGCGAAGAATAAAATCCAGGTGGTGATGAAAGGTCTTGTTCACGGGCAAATGTGGGATAGTGATTCTACTAGTAATTTTAATATTCAAAACGTGTGGTAGTTACTAAATTGGCTCCAAACAGAAGACGGCTGTCATAGTATGTCCTCTAAGCTGAGGAGGAAGTGAAGAAGATTTGTTACCTTATCTCCTTCCCCGTGAATTGGGGAGCACAGCAAGCGCAACCCATGATAGGCCAACTCAGGTATGTTTCTACACAAAGCAAAACAATGAAACATTAACTCCGACGTACGTCTACTAGTTTCCCCTTCCCCAGACTATGTCTGAATTAGTCTGCCTGGATTAGGAGCTGCTGCCAGGACAACAATTCTAGTTTTCATTTTTTTAACCGAGGAACAGAATGGCTCACCTGCCTTTAGAAGGCTCTAATTCATGAAGAATCGGCTCAAAACTGGTCAATGCCACAAAGATCTGAAAAACAGAGAGTCAGAGAATAACCGATTTCTACGTTGCCCGAATGGACTGTCCTACAGCCTGGGGCTCACGGTCCTTTGGCTCTTCTGCCCCCCAACTCTGGCAAAGGAGGATTTGAAGTTCCTCTCCTCTCCCCACCATCCCTGGTGTCAGCCATCTGGAAAACTTCCCCTAGGCCAACATCCTGAGCTACAACTGCCAGCCTTGGTCAGCAAAGCTCACCCTTTCCCCGGTACCCAGGTCTCTCCAAGAGCTGAGGAAGCAGAGCTCCACAGTCTTGCCCAGCTGATCTCAGGGATGCTGAGTATGAGTGGGCAAGGGATGGGCCAGCGGGAGGAGACGGGGGAGACCTGGTCCAGGGAGGAGGCAGTTTAAGTGGAATTGCTGCAGTGGCCGGCAGTTCTGTTTTTAAGCCCACCCCTCCCAGCTCCTCCTGACCACCCCCCTTGTCTTGAAAAAACACTATCGAACCTTGGTTTCTCTGACCCCGTCCTTTCCTTCTAGTTCTCAATCAACCTCTCCGGCTGCTCTTTTTTGGTCCTTTTTATTGGCTTCTCCTCTGCCTCCGACCCCCTGAATGTGGCGGGGGTTACTCACGGTTCGTTTCTGGGTCTCCATCTACACCCACATTCTGTTCCCATGGCTTCAATTACCATCTCCACGCTGAAGACTCCCAAATCTACCTTTCCAGCTCCGCGCTCTCGCTCTCTCCACAAATCTTGCATTTCCTCCTGTCTTCAGGACATCTCTACATGGCTATCCCAACATCACCTCCAGAGCTTCATTTCTCACCTTCCCTCCTAAACTCTTCCCCCAAACCTTCCCATTGCTGTGGATAACACCACCATCCTTCCCGATTCACAAGCCTGCAGTCTTGGTATTATCCTAGACTCATCTCTCACCCTCTAGCCACATAGTCATCCAGTCACTACATCTTGTCACATCTCCAGAATTCACTCCCTCTTCATCCAAACTGCTACCAAACTGGTTCAAACGGTTGTCATATCCCATCCTGGCTCCTACGTCACCCTTTTTGCTGACCTCCCTGCTTTCGACCCCTTCCCTCTCCAATCAGTACTTCCCTCTGCTGCCCAGATCGTTGATCTAAAAAAGTATTCTGCGACGGTCCCCCCACTCTTCAAGGGCTTCCAGTGGCTGCCCAGCCATTTCCACATCAGGCAGAAACTCCTGGACATCATATTCAAGGTACTCTATCAGCTCCCTCCCCCTTATTTATGTTTGCTCCTCTCCCACTACAACCAAGCCTGTACACTTCACTCCTCCGATGCAAACATTCTCAGGGTACCCCAATCTCGTCTATCTCGCCCCTGACCTCTTGTCCATGACCCGCCTCCAGCCTGGAATGCCCTCCCTCTTCATATCCGACACACAATTACTCCCCCTACCTTCAGTGGCCTCTTTTCTCCCAAGGACCATTCAACTATCTCCTCAAGGTATCACGTTAAGTAGTCATTGCTGTCTTTTACCTCAACTACAACGCTTAAACTTTACTAATTCCACCAGGAGCCACCCCATCCCAGTCCTCCCCGCTCACCACACCTCCCCGCCTCCACCCAATGCCTCCCCACACCTTGGGTCTTCCCCACTCCATCCCTGTAATCCTGTCCCAGAGCCACCCCTCGTCCGCTTCCCCTTCCCCCCATTCCCATTCAACCCCTGCCCGTTCCCACTCAACCCCTAGCCCCTCTACAGCTTTAGCCAAGTGTGGCCTGTGGAACCCCCGCTCCATCATGGGGAAGCTTCCCTTTGTCCTCGACCCAATCATTACTCCTCCTTGCCATCACTAAAACCTGGCTCTCCTCGGATGACACGGTCTCCCCTGCTGCTCTCTCCAGAGGGGTCTAATCTTCACCCACACCTCCCCCATCCCTTTCTTTCCCTTCCTTTGAAGCCCTCATCATCCCGCTCTACCACCCACTCTAGTAACCGTCACCTACCGTCCCCCAGGTCCCACCTCCAACTTTTTTTTTTTTTTTTTACCATTTTAATCCCTTTCTCACATTCTTTCTCTTTCTCCATCCCTACAATGATCCTTGGGGACTTCAATATCCACAAAGACGATTCTGATGGCCCTTCTGCTGACCACTGTTTATCACTCCTCAACTCCACTGACCTCCTGCTTCATCCCACTTCAACCATTCACCAACTTGGACGCACATTCGATCTCTTCATCTCTAGCCACTGCACAATCCCTACACTCACCAACTCTGAAATCCCTCTGACCACAACCTCCTACCGGCCTTCCTTCCCTCAAATCTATGCTCCATCCCACTGGACACCTCTGATCAGCCAACTCCTTTCAATTTTTTCAACTCATTTAGCCTCCACGCCCAAACTCCCTTCCCTTGATGACCAAACCGACGCTTCAACACCACTCTCTACTGAACTCAAATCACTCGCTTCCCCTATCCCTTTGTCAATCTCGTACCACTACCCCACAGTCTGGGGTCACCTCCACAGCCCTCCTGCTTCACTCTTGATGATGATGGTATTTATTAAGCGCTTACTATGTGCAAAGCACTGTTCTAAGCGCTGGGGAGGCTACAAGGTGATCAGGTTATCCCACGGGGGGCTCACAGTCTTAATCCCCATTTTTACAGATGAGGGAACTGAGGCCCAGAGAAGTTAAATGACTTGCCCAAAGTCACACAGCTGACAATTGGCAGAGCCGGGGTTTGAACCCATGACTTCTGACTCCAAAGCCCAGGCCCTATCCACCGAGCCACACTGCTTCTCTTGTGCACAGGCCTCAGGGCACTGCCAGCTGAAATCTAGATATCAGACCGACGTCGTCCATTTCAAGTTCACCCTTGCATGCTTTAATTCTGCCCTCTCCTCTGCCCGGCAAAATTATTTCTCCATCCGGACTGGTACCCATCCCCATCTCTCTTGCTAGTTGCTCCAGACATTTAACTCCCTCCTCAAACCCCCTGCCCCCTCACCTCTCCGACCCCGTGCACCTAATGGCCAGCAACCTGTTTTACTGAGAAAACTGATATGATCAGGTGTGATCTCCCTAAAATCTTCCCTGCCCCTTCCCAGCCCCTCCTGCCTCTTCAACTCTCCCATCTTTCGCTGCAGTATCTACAGAGGAGATCTTCTGCATCCTCTGAAAATCCACCTCCTCCACCTGCTTATCTGACCCCATTCCCTCAGACTTTATTGCACTTGGCCCCTTCCTCCCCTAACTGCCATCTTCAACTGTTCACTCTCCAATGGCTTCTTCCTCACTGCTTTCAGGGGAGGCTAGCTATGCCTCCCTTCAAGGGAGCTTTCAGAAGCTGGTAGCTGGATCTCAGCTCCTTCCCCAATTTCTGTTCTAGAGCCAATTAGGGCACTACTGGATGGAAGAGATCAGAGGAGACAAGGATTTTCCCATACGTTCCCTCCCACAAGGAGGACTTGCCTAGGATCCCACTCTTTCAAAAAGTCGCCCCTTAGCAATGCTATTTGACAAGTTCCAGGTGGTTGTCATTACCTGCAAACAGTTCTGCACACACTGTGGTTTCTCTTTCAGAGAGAACTTGGGGAGAAGCCTTAAAAAGTTCTTCAGAAGAAGGAACACAGCCTCCCGAATTTGAGAGAGGTCACGGTTAGAAAAATAAACATCATTCTCTTGCTCTTCCTCTTCTTCAAACATTTCATCCATCTAGACCGGAGAAAACAACGATAATTCATCTGTCATTTTTTAGCTAACCACTCTGGCCTGTGACCTCTAAGCTTATTCAGTGCAGAGAGTGTTAAACAGGAAGGAACTTGAGGCCGCTTAGCTTTCACTTAACCCTGAACATCGCAGCACTGCCTCATCACAAAGCAACACCACAAACTCCAGTCTAAGCTTGCTGCTCTTGGAACTGATCTTTCTTATGGTTTTTGGTAAGCGCTTCCTAGGCGCCAGGCACTGTACTAAGCGCTGGGATGATAGAGAATAATCAGGTCCCTGTCCCACATGGGGCTCACAGTCTTAATCCCCATCTTACAGATGAGCTAACTGGGGCACAGAGAAGGAAAGTGACTTTCCCAAAGTCCCACAGCAGACAAGTGGTGGAGCTGGAATTAGAATGTAGATCCTTCGGTCACAGGCCCGTGTTCTATCCGCTAGGCACGCTGCTTCTCAAACTTTTTTTTTAATGGCATTTATTAAGCGCTTACTATGTGCAAAGCACTGTTCTAAGCGCTGGGGAGGTTACAAGGTGCTCAGGTTGTCCCATGGGGGGCTCAGTCTTAATCCCCATTTTACAGAATAAGGAACTGAGGCACAGAGAAGTGAAGTGACGTGCCCAAAGTCACACAGTGGATGATTGGCAAAGCCGGGATAATAATAATAACGATGATGGCATTTATTAAGCACTGACTACGTGAAAAGCACTGTTCTAAGTGCTGGGGAGGTTACAAGGTGACCAGGTTGTCCCACGGGGGGCTCACAGTCAATCCCCATTTTACAGATGAGGGAACTGAGGCCCAGAGAAGTGACTTGCCCAAAGCCACACAGCTGACAGCTGGCGGAGCCGGGATTTGAACCCCTGACCTCCGACTCCAAAGCCCGGGCTCTTTCCACTGAGCCACGCTGCTTCAATAACTTGATCCCCCGACTTCTCCACACTAGTGTGACAATCCACTTGCTGTCTCTGAGCACGGTTCGGTGTCGCGAGCTTGAGTTGGTCGTGGGGAGGGAGGAGAAGAGCATGACTCTGGGACCCAGGAGACCCGGGTTCTAGGGCCGGCTCTTCGTCTGGGGAAATGCCCCCCGAGGTCCGCCATCGGTGGATACGGATACTGATCAAAGCTCCACCCCCAGCCCCAAGGGATTTTGCAAAGTGGAGATGTCACTTAGTGCAGCGTTCTGCATATAGTAAGAGCTCACTAAATCCCCCTGATGGATTGACAGACGTCTAGGAAAAGATGGGAGCGACTGTTACGGCACCCCCATCCTGGGGCATTAAGGGGAATTATGGCCCAGCATTGGCACTACGCTCCGGTCAGGGTTCTCCCTGAAAATGTCCCCTGTGTGCACGGTGCATTGGGCTGCCCCACAACGCACCTACTCATCGCTAGCACTCCATGCCCGGCAGGAACGTAACTGGCGGTGAAGAGAGACTAGACTGCGAGCCCGCTGTTGGGCAGGGACCGTCTCTATATGTTGCCGACTTGTACTTCCCAAGCGCTTAGTACAGTGCCCTGCACACAGTAAGCGCTCACTAAATACGATCGAATGAATGAGTGAGAAAGAGGACGAGTGACGCTGCACAATTTCTTTGCACAGGTTCTCAGGCTGAGAGTCAAAGCCGGAGGTTTGCCCATCGCACTCGACCGAAGACTCCACTATCATCGTTTTCAAGAGTGCGCTCATTTCCACGGCTGATTTGCGTTTTTCATAAAGAATAAACACCGGCAGACTGACTCGATACTAACAGTGAGCTACCACAATGCTCCCCATGAAAACTGCTGTACTGCTTTATAGCATACCTGCCGACATCAGTGGTATTGGACCTTATTTTGAGATGTTGGGATTTTGTTAGAATAAAGCTACACCGACAAAAACCTCTTCTAAAGCGGGAGAAAAGCTAATACTCAGATCACGCATCAACTGTACACCCACCTAAAGATCATCTCATGAATTTTCTCATTCTTACCTCCAAGTCCTCTCTTCTTGGTGGTTTGCCCTTCTTTCGATTTCCTCTTGGATCCCCTTGAGAGCTTTTGAGCTGCTCTTTCTTTCTCTTCCGATTCAAGCTACATTCCTGAGGCCAGCTTTTCTTCAGAGTCTGAAGACATTTGTCAAACATCACCGGGTGGAACACTTGATTAGCTACGCTGCCTGGTCGTAAAGAGTAAACCAGGTGACTATTTAATTAGTCCTGAAACACATCTACAGACACGCAAACGCCAAAACGCATTCATCGCACTTGCCGTTCGCTGCATTTGGATTACCTAGCCCCCGAGCGCGCTTTATGGATTTCCGTTTTAATGGCTAGGCAATAGGCGGCGAAGCAAAAATGGGGGGCTGCCACAGAACATCCAAGAACCGTAACGAGTTCATGCCAACTTAAACACATCACCTGCCTGAAGCACTGAGTGCGAAGGAAGATGACCCAGGATGTTCTGCCCCAGCCCCAGCCGGCTGGAAAACTGAACTGACTTTCGGGCACTCGTTGCAGTGGGAAGGGGAATACAGGGATGTGCACTGGATACTTCTTTCCCGTTCTACCTCCATCTTAATCCGAATTTAGGCGACCGTTTCTGACTCGGGGGAGGAAAAGGGAGTCGCTGTGGGCAGGGAACGTGCCTGTATACGGATATACTGTACTCTCTCAACCGCTTAGTACGTGCTCTGCGCACAGCAAACGCTCAATATATACGACTGACTGACTGAGAACGGACGGAGCCTCATCCGGTGGCCAGCTCCCTCCCCTTGGGGACTTCCACCGGCCGGCTCCCGGATAAGGACCCGGAGACCCAGAGATGGAGCCTCGCCAGAGCCCACCCCATCCCCTTTGGTCCCCCCAAGTTAGGGCCCAGAGACACGGGACAGCTGGCAGCAGAAGGGGCACGGGATCTCTCATGTGTCCCTTCAATGGCAAATCCTCAGATGGTGTTTAACCCTCTGAATCAAGCTGGCATTGGCTTTTAATAGTTGGTTAGCTCAGTTATCTCAACCTACGACACTCTTGAGCAGCCGAGCAATCCGGGGCACACGGGGGACAGTGTTTGAAATCCAAGATGGTATTGAGCGCGTGCCCGTTGCAAGAATAGACCACTGCTGCCGAGTTTGCCGGTCCCATGGAGTCTGGTGACTTTCTTCCATGAGCGGGCAGCGCCTCCAATTCTAGCGGTAAAATGCCCACAATAAATAGTTTACCGTTGTTCACATTCCTGCGATGTGTACCTAAAGCGTGGTAGCTCATCAATCAATCAATCAAATAGTATTTATTGAGCGCTTACTGTGTGCAGAGCACTGTACTAAGCGCTTGGGAAGTCCAAGTTGGCAACATATAGAGACGGTCCCTACCCAACAGTGGGCTCACAGGCTAGAAGGGGGGGGACAGAGAACAAAACAGAACATATTAACAAAATAAAATAAATAGAATAAATATGTACAAATGAAATAGAGTAATACATACAAACATATATACATATATCAATCAATCAATCAATCAATCGCATTTATTGAGCGCTTACTGTGTGCAGAGCACTGTACTAAGCGCTTGGGAAGTACAAGTTGGCAACATATAGAGACGGTCCCTACCCAACAGTGGGCTCACAGTCTAGAAGGGGGAGACAGAGAACAAAACAGAACATATTAACAAAATAAAATAAATAGAATAAATATGTACAAATGAAATAGAGTGATAAATACATACAAACATATATACATATATCAATCAATCAATCGCATTTATTGAGCGCTTACTGTGTGCAGAGCACTGTACTAAGCGCTTGGGAAGTACAAGTTGGCAACATATAGAGACGGTCCCTACCCAACAGTGGGCTCACAGGCTAGAAGGGGGGGACAGAGAACAAAACAGAACATATTAACAAAATAAAATAAATAGAATAAATATGTACAAATGAAATAGAGTAATACATACAAACATATATACATATATCAATCAATCAATCAATCGCATTTATTGAGCGCTTACTGTGTGCAGAGCACTGTACTAAGCGCTTGGGAAGTACAAGTTGGCAACATATAGAGACGGTCCCTACCCAACAGTGGGCTCACAGGCTAGAAGGGGGAGACAGAGAACAAAACAAAACACATTAACAAAATAAAATAAATAGAATAAATATGTACAAATGAAATAGAGTGATAAATACATACAAACATATATACATATGTCAATCAATCAATCGTATTTATTGAGCGCTTACTGTGTGAAGAGCACTCACTGTGGGGTTCTCTTGGCTTATGAGGGGGGCAAAGAGAAATCTCTCTCGTTTTGGGCGGCAGGTGACCCCATAAACCTCTTGGCTGATTCGGGTGGTCCGATATTAGCGACTGTCGGAATGCAGATCCGACTCCCGAAAGCTGTCACTCTGAGGACGGATGACGCGTCTGGGAGCAGGGATAATCGGCACCTATCTTGGTGAACGGCCCTTTATCCCATATTTCAGTCTCAAATAGTAGTGTGACTGACTCTCCCTAGTCAGCTCATGCACTCTTAGTTATTCATCAACACGTAGCATCCTGATATTCCGTGCCGCAGTGGTTATTTCCTTAGTCTGTATTTTCCTGTTTTTTGTGGGTTTTTTTCCAATGGTGTCTGTTAAGCACTTGTTACGTGCCAGACACTGTACTAAGCACTTAAAATTTGTTACTATTTAATCAATCCATCTTATCTATTTAGTGCTTACTGAATGCAGAGCACTGTATTAAGCACCTGAGAGAGTATAATATAACAGAGTTGGTGGACAGGTTCCCTGCCCACAACGAGCTTACAGTCTAGAGGGGGAAGACAAGCAGCGTGGCTCAGTGGAAAGAGCCCGGTCATGGGTTCGAATCCTGGCTCTGCTGTGTGACCTTGGGCAAGTCACATAACTTCTCAGCCTCAGTTCCCTCATCTGTAAAATGGGGATTAAGACCGTGAGCCCCACATGGGACAGCCTGATCACCTTGTATTCCCCCCAGTGCTTAGAACAGTGCTTTGCACATAGTAAGTGCTTAACAAATGCTGTTATTATTATTCCCCTTCTAGACTGTGAGCCCACTGTTGGGTAGGGACCGTCCCTATATGTTGCCAACTTGTACTTCCCAAGCGCTTAGTACAGTGCTCTACACACAGTAAGCGCTCAATAAATACGATTGAACGAACGATTGAACGAAGACAGGCATTAATACAAAGAAATTATGGATATAATAATAATGATGGTATTTGTTAAACACTTACTATGTGCTGAGCACTGTTCTAAGCGCTGGGATTGATACTAGGTTATCAGGTTGTCCCACGTGGGGCTCACAGTCTTAATCCCCATTTTACAGATGAGGTAACTGAGGCACAGAGAAGCAGCGTGGCTCAGTGGAAAGAGCACGGGCTTTGGAGTCAGAAGTCACGGGTTCAAATCCCGGCTCTGCCAACTGTGTGACTTTGGGCAAGTCACTTAACTTCTCTAGGCCTCACTTACCTCATCTGTAAAATGGGGATTAAAACTGTGAGCCCCCCGTGGGACAACCTCATCACCTTGTAACCTCCCCAGCGCTTAGAACGGTGCTTTGCACATAGTAAGCGCTTAACAAATGCCATTATTATTATTATTATTATTATTACTAATCCCGGCTCTGCCACTCGTCAGCTGTGTGACTTTGGGCAAGTCACAATAATAATAATAATAATGGCATTTGTTAAGCACTTCCTATGTGCAAAGCACTGTTCTAAGCCCTGGGGAGGTTACAAGGTGATCAGGTTGTCCCACGGGGGGCTCACGGTTTTAATCCCCATTTTACAGATGAGGTAACTGAGGCACAGAGAAGTTAAGTGACTTGCCCAAAGTCACACAGCTGACGAGTGGCAGAGCCGGGATTAGAACCCACCACCTCTGACTCCCAAGCCTGTGCTCTTTCCACTAAGCCACGCTGGGAGGGGTGAACCAAGGGTGCAAATCCAAGCGCAAGGGTGACAGAAGGGATGGGGAGAAAAGGAAATAAGGGCTTAGTTGGGGAAGGAAAGCCTCTTGAAGGAGATGAGGTTTTAATAAGGCTTTGAAGGTGGGGAGGGTGATCATCTGTAGTATATGAAGAAGTAGCACATGGGCGAGAGGTTGGCGGTGAGATAGAAGGCATCGATGTACAGTAAATACGTTGGCGTTACAGGAATAAAGTGTGTGCGCTGGGTTGTAGTAGGAGAGTAGCGAGGTGAGGCAGGAGGTGGTCTGAGTGAGTGAGTGCTTAAAGTAAGCAATTTCTGTATGATTCAGAGGCTGTTTCGCGATAGCAGTGTTGGCTGGGTCAAAGGGCTGTCCTGTCTGACGCATGGCTCACTGCCAGTGGAGGAAAGTTGGGATGCAAACAAAAAGACAAGCAGGCAGTTATTAAAATGTGTTTCTGCTCCTCTGGGAAACCTCCAACTCGGCAGACCTAGCGCTTAATCGAAAGTCCTAAAGACAGTTGTTGCAGAATTGCCCTACACAGGTGACTGTGCCCCAGAGGCACACACCCAAGAAGACATGCAAGCGACTGTAAGCTGCTTCACTGATTATCGGCCAGGCATTAGAGGCTGCGAATACGGCTAAAGAAAACCCAGCCGATGTATCGGCCTGCACTGGTGAAGACTTACACACAGACAAAGATCTACCTTGGCCAGAGCCAAACGCTATCACGGCATCCCGTTACCCGGGCAGCTTTCTGATAAGTACGGTAATGATGGACGAGGATGTTCGAAAAAGAATCAAGAAGGCCAACACATCTTTCGAAAGAACGTCAGAGTGTGGTGGCAGCGTGGTATTCGGCTGGAGACCTGGATTCCATCCTGACGCCACATCTAATCCCTTCAGCAGTTAGTTCCCGCAGTATTATTTATGGGCTACCTATAGACAACGTGAAATGGCTAGACGGGACCACAAAAATCAAAGGCTTGGGACAGTCGGCCTCCTAGTCTTGAAGTACCGTTCACCTCAGCACAGCGGGACTTGGGTGGCGCACCGAAGAAGAAGAATGGAAACAGGAGAGGTTCCAGTCCTCTACCAGTCCCGACTACGGGAGGGAGAGTCAAGCGGAGGCATAATCACTCCATTCCTAGCTCGGGCAGTGGCTAGCGAGTGGAAGGCATTCTGCTACATATCAAAACACACCTGGCCTGGGCAGCAGAGGAATGGGAGAGAGTCGAGGGTGGAGACTCAAGTTTACTGCGTGGAAGGAGTCAATGGAAAACCACTTCCACGGTTTTACCAAGAAAATTCTAAGGATACACTACCAGAACGGCTGCAGATGGAGGCGGGGCGTTCTGGGAGAGATGTGTCCGTGGCGTCGCTACGGGTCGGAGACGACTTGACAGCATAAACCAAGACAAGGACACCCTAACAGCTATTCTATGGCGAACACAGATTGGGAAACCCAAAGCAAGGAAGTCAAACCCAGTAAAACCAAACCTCGGACAATGCCACGCCTCGGCTGAAAACTGGGAGTCAGTTGTCAGAGACAGACCAGTATGAAGGACTAAAATCAAGAAAGAGAAGGTTCTTTGGGAACAGAAGCTCCATAAGGATCAGGAGACAAGGAGACAGGAGTAAAATTAGCACCAGCTGCCTGCAATGAACAAACACGACGGGACAACAAGGGCCTGTAAAATGTTCAGTTGGGACATGCGAACTTCATAAACAGGGGTGCCTTCTTCGAGCCCCAAGGACGACGGCCTCCCTGCTCCCCCGCCCACCCACAAACCTGAAAGGTCATCAAATTCACTCACCTGGTATTTCAAGCAACAAAAAATACAACCCAGCGGCATGAAGGCCGTATTCCCTCTGTTGGACGCTGGCATTTTTTTCGTGAACGGTTTGTACGAAGTGATAGAACAGCGCCACGAGTGCATTGTGGGAAATGTGGAACTCGGGGAAGAGAGTCCAAATACTCTAAATCAAAAACAAACAAAAATTTAAAAAAAATGGGCAAGTCTCAATACACTGCGCTTTGGAGGGCTTTCTTTGCATTATGGTGGAGATGGCTCATTCCGGAGCCTCCAGAAATCCCCGAGAGTCAAGAAAGAGAGGCTTTCCCCATCCACCCTCAACTCCAGCCACCTTAGGTCTCCCCGAACCTCACTTTGGACCTCTCCACTTTAGGAAGCACCAGACTGAATGTAAAAAGGAAGGGAATAATTTTAATACCATTAATTGAGTGATTGATTGAATGGGGCTCCGTCCACCAAAGGCCTGATGAGAGCCAAGGAAGGAGGGAAAGAACAGAGGACTCCCAGGCTGGAAGGCGCAAGACCAAGAGAGGAAAAGTCTTAACCAAACTTGGCCTTTCCTGCTTCTCTGTAGAAAAAGGGCCAGTGGTAGGCACTATTGGCTGGCAGGTGGACTGCTCACCTCGACATTCTGCTTTTATTCACTTATATTCACTTTTATTCATTCTTCTACACTGTGAGCTCGCTGTTGGGTAGGGACCGTCTCTATATGTTGCCAACTTGTACTTCCCAAGCGCTCAGTACAGTGCTCCGCACACAGTAAGCGCTCAATAAATACGATTGAATGAATGAATTCACTCCCTGCAGCCTCTCTTTCTTTCTGGGCTCATCTCATTTGCTTTTCCCTTCTTAGGCTCACCCTTGCTCCTTTTCCTTTAGTTACTTGAGCTGAGTAATATTTCCCATTTGAAATACCTTTGTACAGTGCTTTCACTTTACCAGAAGAAAAATACTTATAGCAATCAATCAATGACACATATAGAGTGTCTACTGTTTGCCAAGCCCTCCACTAAGTGCTTCGGAGAGGAAAAGCTAAATTACTTCTACTGCAGGACTCCTCATGAATTTGCACCCGAGTCAAGCGACAATGGTCGCTACCCTCTGGGGGGACGAGTTTGGTTTTTACCTCTGTCGTCTGATGTTCTTGCAGAGTAAAGGGAAAGAGGCTCTCGTAAAGTTCGGTGAATGCCTGGAGTCCGTTTCCTGTGATCTGGGCTTCTGTGCTGGGATCCAAAGGCTCGGTCTCGGTGAAATCCAGTTCCCAAACTGTGTCCACCCAAGCTGGGGAAGAAGATTTCAATTCAGGGCATAAAAATCATCAGTGAGAAGGCAGACGCTGACATTCGATAAGCCTTGGGAACGGTCCGGCAGAGACAGGGAAAAGAACAGTAATTCCCACAATTTGATCTATACAATACTTAAATCCTAAGTCATCCATGGAAGTTGTTTATCCTCTTCAGGTCTTTTTCAGGATCTAAGTCATTTATTTTTAGAATGCACGTTTCAAGAAGGTTGAGACCACATCTCCTTTCTGCTTATTACGGTACCCAGAATACTGTGAGCATACTGTCAAACAGAATTGATCTTACACGGCTCTATGACAAGCTTGGGAAACATACAGCAGCTGCCTTCTACTTTATATAGCCCCTAAAAAGGAATAATGTGCACAAATAGACTGTATAGACAAAGGTGACCACACAATGACAAAACCACAAGCTAAAAGTAATGCTTGCCATTATGCTGTACGCTATATGAGCTTTACTCTTTCTGGTCCATGTTTTAAGACGTTTGGGACTCCCACTGGAATTTTACAGGAGGGAAAGATTCACAGTCCCATTTCCACTCAGTCAGGCAGTGGGCATTGAAGGAGAAAAGGACATTCCAGGGATAAGGAATGATCAATCAATCAATCAATCGTATTTATTGAATGCTTACTGTGTGCAGAGCACTGTACTAAGCGCTTGGGAAGTACAAGTTGGCAACATATAGAGACGGTCCCTACCACAGTGGGCTCACAGTCTAGAATGATGTGAAAGAAAACAGACTTGGGAAAGGCAAAACTGAATGACAGGTTTTCGTAAGTAAAGGTCTGACCAGAGCAGAAGCCTAGGGAAAAAAAACGCAGTTTGTAATTTGGAGAAAAGTGATAAAGGACTTATCACGGGATGGTCAACGAAAAAGGATGACAGTTTTGACATTTGGCTTCTGTTAGGCCGATTTACGTTTCTTTTGGTCTGCTGGTTCAGCGATCCTATAAATGGTGCTAAAATGTTCTTTGGAAAATCAGAGTGGATACAGGGAGTGAACAGGACCAAATGCCCCATCCATCTACTGCAGAAGGGAAGCACATCCCGGGATCGGCCACGCATCCCCTGCCGCAACGTGCAGGCCAGGAGAGAAGCTGCCTGCATCCCCACGCTCAGCCCCGGCTGCACGTCAGGAAGCTACTTTCTGTCTAATATTGCCCATAACGGAACTATCAACCCTGCAACTATTTCAACTCTTCCTAACATCTCTAACTTCTTCTATCTTCCCCCCAGTCATGTATTTTGAACCTCTCGTCCTTGAAAGTAGTAAAGCTGGGAAGCAGTGGACAGAACGGGGGTTTGGGAGTCAAAGGACGTTAGAAATGAGTTCAATAATCTTACTCTTTACTAGCTGAAGGGTTGTGGGGATGATTGTGACGGCGGTGGTGGTGGAAACAGCTTGGCCTAGTGAGTGGAAAGAACATGGACCTGGGAATCGGAGGCCCTGAGTTCTAATCCCTGCTCCCTCACTTACCTATGTGATCTTCTGCAAGCCACTCAACTTCTCTGTGCCTCAGTTCCCTCCTTTGCAAAATGGGGATTCAATACCTGCTCTCCCTCCTTCCTTAGACTGCGAACCCCATCATCATCATCAATCGTATTTATTGAGCGCTTACTATGTGCAGAGCACTGTACTAAGCGCTTGGGAAGTACAAATTGGCAACATATAGAGACAGTCCCTACCCAACAGTGGGCTCACAGTCTAAAAGGGGGAGACAGAGAACAAAACCAAACATACTAACAAAATAAAATAAATAGAATAGATATGTACAAGTAAAATAAATAAATAAATAAATAAATAGAGTAATAAATATGTACAAACATATATACATATATACAGGTGCTGTGGGGAAGGGAAGGAGGTAAGGTGGGGGGGATGGAGAGGGGGACGAGGGGGAGAGGAAGGAAGGGGCTCAGTCTGGGAAGGCCTCCTGGAGGAGGTGAGCTCTCAGCAGGGCCTTGAAGGGAGGAAGAGAGCTAGCTTGGCGGATGGGCAGAGGGAGGGCATTCCAGGCCCGGGGGATGACGTGGGCCGGGGGTCGATGGCGGGACAGGCGAGAGCGAGGTACGATGAGGAGATCAGCAGTGGAGGAGCGGAGGGTGCGGGCTGGGCTGTAGAAGGAGAGAAGGGAGGTGAGGTAGGAGGGGGCGAGGTGATGGACAGCCTTGAAGCCCAGGGTGAGGAGTTTCTGCCTGATGCGCAGATTGATCGGTAGCCACTGGAGATTTTTGAGGAGGGGAGTAACATGCCCAGAGCGTTTCTGGACAAAGATAATCCGGGCAGCAGCATGAAGTATGGATTGAAGAGGAGAGAGACACGAGGATGGGAGATCAGAGAGAAGGCTGATGCAGTAGTCCAGACGGGATAGGATGAGAGCTTGAACGAGCAGGGTAGCGGCTGGGATGGAGAGGAAAGGGCGGATCTTGGCAATGTTGTGGAGCTGAGACCAGCGGGTTTTGGTCACGGCTTGGATGTGAGGGGTGAACGAGAGAGCGGAGTCGAGGATGACACCAAGGTTGCGGGCTTGTGAGACGGGAAGGATGGTAGTGCCGTCAACAGAGATGGGAAAGTCAGGGAGAGGGCAAGGTTTGGGAGGGAAGACAAGGGGTTCAGTCTTCGACATGTTGAGCTTTAGGTGGCGGGCAGACATCCAAATGGAGATGTCCTGAAGGCAGGAGGAGATGCGAGCCTGGAGAGAGGGGGAGAGAGCAGGGGCAGAGATGCAGATCTGGGTGTCATCAGCGTAGAGATGATAGTTGAAGCCGTGGGAGCAAATGAGGTCACCGAGGGCGTGCGTGTAGATCGAGAACAGAAGGGGACCAAGCACTGAACCTTGGGGAACCCCCACAGTGAGAGAATGGGAGGGGGAGGAGGAGCCTGCAAAAGAGACTGAGAAAGAACGACCGGAGAGGTAAGAGGAGAACCAGGAGAGGACGGAGTCTGTGAAGCCAAGGTCAGATAGCGTGTTGAGAAGAAGGGGGTGGTCCACAGTGTCGAAGGCAGCTGAGAGGTCGAGGAGGATTAGGACAGAGTAGGAGCCGTTGGATTTGGCAAGCAGGAGGTCACTGGTGACCTTTGAGAGGGCAGTTTCGGTGGAATGTAGGGGACGGAAGCCAGACTGGAGGGGGTCGAGGAGAGAGTTGTTGTTGAGGAATTCTAGGCAGCGAGTGTAGACAACTCGTTCAAGGAGTATGGAAAGGAATGGTAGGAGGGATATGGGACGATAAGTAGAAGGTGAGGTGGGGTCAAGAGAGGGTTTTTTTAGGATGGGAGAGACATGGGCATGTTTGAAGGCAGAGGGGAAGGAACCAGTGGAGAGTGAGCGGTTGACGATGGAAGTTAAGGAGGGGAGAAGGGATGGAGCGAGAGATTTCACGAGATGAGAGGGAATGGGGTCAGAAGCACAGGTGGCCAGAGTAGCACTTGAGAGGAGGGAGGAGAGCTCCTCTGAGGACACTGCTGGGAAGGATGGGAGAGTAGCAGAGAGTGTTGAGAGCCGGGGGGATGGAGAAAGGGGGGAAGAGACTTCTTCTCTCCCTGATAGCCATCTTCAACCGATCACTCTCCAATGGCTTTTCCCCCATTGCTTTCAAACATGCTTACGCCTCCCCTATTCTAAAAAAAAACCCTCCCTTGACTCCACAGCTCCCTACAGTTATCACCTCATCTCTCTCCTCCCATTCCTCTCCAAATCCTTGGGTGATACCTGCACAGCACCACTAAAATCCACCCTTTCTTCTACATCTAAACTGCTACCACGTTAATATCCTATCCCGCCTGGATTACTGCATCAGCCTCCTTGCTGACCTCTCAGCCTCCTGCTTCCCCCCACTCCAGTCCATACTTCACTCGGCTGCCCGGATCATTTTTCTACAAAACCGTTCAGGACACGTCATCCCATTCCTCAAAAAAACTCCAGGCGTTGCCCATCCACCTCTGCATCAAACAAAAACTCCTCACCACTGGCTCTAAAGCAGCCCACCACCTCGCCCCCTCCTATCTCACCTCGCTACTCTCCTACTACAACCCAGCCGGCACACTTCAATCCTCTAACGCTAACCTTCTCACTGTGCCTCAATCTCGCCTATATCGCCGCCGACCCCTCACCCACGTCCTGCATCTGGCCTGGAATGCCCTCCCTCCTCAAATCCAACACTTTGCCCCCTTCAAAGCCTTATTGAAGGCCCATCTCCTCCAAGAGGCCTTCCCTAAGCCCCCGCTTTCCTCTTCTCCCACTCTCTTCTGTGTCACTTTTGTTCTTTCCCCGTCCCAGTACCACGGCGCTCAAGTACATTATCTGTAATTTATTTATATTAATGTCTGTCTCCCCCACTCTAGACTGTAAGATTGTTGTGGGCAGGGAATGTGTCTGCTTATTGTGGTACTGTATTCTCCCACGCGCACAGTACAGTGATCTACACACGGTAAGCGCTCAATAAATACGACAATGAATGAATGAGCAGTCTAAAACCTGCTGTCTCCACTTCCCCTCCTTCAATTCTTCATTCATTCATTCAATCGAATTTATTGAGCACTTACTGTGTGCAGAGCACTGTACTAAGGGCTTGGAAGAGTACACTATAACAATGAATGGACACATTCCTTGCCCACAACACGCTTATAGTCTAGAGGTGGGGAGACAGACATTAATACAAATAAATAAATTACAGCTATGTACATAAGTGCTGTGGGGCTGGGAGGGGGGAATGAATAAAGGGAGCAAGTCATGGTGATGCAGAAGGGAGTGGGAGAAGAGGAAAGGAGACTTTAGTCAGGGAAGGCCTCTTAGAGAAGATGTGCCTTTAGTAAGGTTTTGAAGAGGGGGAGACTAATTGTTGGATTTGTGGAGGGAGGGCGTTCTAGGCAAGAGGCACGTTTTGGCGAGGCGTCCGCAGCGAGATAGACAAGATCACAGTGAAAAGGTTGGCATTAGAAGAGCAAAGTGATGGGTTGTAGGAGAGTAGTGAAATGAGGTAAGAGGGAGCAGGACGATTGAGTGCCTTAAAGCCAACGGCGAAGAGTTTTTGTTTGATGAGCAGGTGGACGGGCAACCACTTGAGTTTCTTGCTTTTCTCTCCTTGACCCCTTCTAATCTGGCTTCCCCCCACTTCACTCCACAGGAACTGCTCTCTCAAACATCACAATGATCTCGAGCTTGCCAAATCCAGCGGCCAATACTCCATCCTAATCCTCTTCCATCGCTCAGCTACCTTTGACTCTTGTCAGCCACCCCCTTCTCCTGAAACCATTATCAAAGCTTGGCTTCACTGACCCTGCCCTCTCCTGGTCCTCCTCCCATAACTCTGGCTGCTCATTCTAATTCTCTTTCGCAGGCTCTTCCTCTGTCTCCCACCCCCAAACTGCAGGAATCTCTCAAGGCTCAGTTCTGAATCCCCATCTATCCTGCATCTGCACCAACTCCTTTTTTAAAATATGGTATTCGTTAAGCACTTACTATATGCCAGGCACTGCACTAAATGCTACGGTAGATACGAGCTAATTGGGTTGGACATAGTCCACGTTCCACATGGAGCTCACAGCCTTAGCCCCGATTTTACAGATGAGGTAACCAGAGTAACGGAGAACTGAAGTGACTTACCCAAGGCCACACAGCCGAAAAGAAGCAGAGCCGGGATGAGAAACCAGGTCCTTCTGACTCCCAGCCTTTCATGGAGAACTCATTTGCTCCTATGGCTTCAACTACCACCTCTATGCAGATGATTCCCAAAAATACATCTCCAGCCCTGATCACTCCTCCTCTGCAGTCTTGCATTTCCTCCTGCCTTCAGAATACCTCTGCTTGGATGACCCACCTACATTTCAAGCGTAACATGTCCAAAACAGAACTCCTCCTCTGCTCGCCCGAACCCTGACCTCCCCAACTTTCCCATCTCCATAGACAACACCACCATCCTCCCCGTCTCACAAGCCCACCGCCTCGGTGTTATCCTCGACTCATCCCTCTCATTCAACTAGCATATTTCCTACGTCACTAAATCCTGTCAGTTGAACCAGCACGGCATCGCTAAAATCCTTCCTTTCCTCTCCAACTAAACTGCTACCTCATTAATCCAAGCACTTATCCTATCCCGTCTTGATTGCTGCAACAGCCTGCTTGCTGTCCTCTCTACCTCCACCCTCTCCAACCCACACTTTTCTACAAAACCATGTTTCTGTGTTTCCCCACTCAAGAACCTTCAGTGGTTGTCCATCCACCTCCACGTTACAGAATCCCTACCAAAAAATGAACACCATCAGGTGTGAACTCCCCAAAATCACCACTCCCCCCAGCCCCCTCTTCAACTTTCCCAGTATCTCCAGAGATCTCCTGCTTCCTCTCAAGTGCCACCCCCTCCACTTGTGCATTGGACCCCTTTCCTTCGCACCTTATAAAAACTCTCGCCCCTTCCCTCTACAGCCATCCTTCAACCATTCGCTCTCCAATGGCTTCTTCCCCATTGCCTTCAAACATGCCCACGTCCCCCCATCCTAAAGAGCCCCTCCCTTGACCCCACAGCTCCCTCCAGTTATCACCCCATCTCCTTCCTACCTTTCCTCTCCAAATCCTTGGGCGAGTCGTCTACACCTGCTACCTCAAATTCCTCTCCTCCAACTCTCTCTTGGACCCTCTCCAATTTGGCTTCCATCCCCTTCACTCAACTAAATCCGCCCTCTCAAAGGTCACCGATGATCTCCTTCTTGTCAAATCCAATGGCTCCTACCCCATCCTAATCCTCCTCGACCTCTCAGCTGCCTTTGACACTATGGACCATCTCTATATGTTGTCAACTTGTACTTCAAGCGCTTAGTACAGTGCTCTGCACACAGTAAGCGCTCAATAAATACGATTGAATGAATGAATGAACCTTACCTTCACTGACTTTGTCCCTTTCTCGTTCTCCTCATCTCTCTGGCCGTTCATTCTGTCTCCTTCGCGGGCTCCTCTCCGCCTTTCCATCCCCTTACTGTGGGTTCAGTTCTCGGTCCTCTTCTATTCTCCATCTACACTCATTCCCTTGGAGAAGGTACTTGCTCCCACAGCTTCAGTTACCATCTCTATGCGGATGATACCCAAATCTAAATCTCCTCCTCTGTTCTCTCTCCCTTCCCCCAGGCTCCCATCTCCTCCTGCCTTCAGGATATCTCTACTTGGATTCTCTCCCGCCACTTAAAACTCAACATGTCCAAGACAGAGCTCCTTATCCCTCCCAAACCCTGTCCTCTCCCTGATTTTCCCACCACTGTGGATGGCATGACTATCCTTCCCGTCTCACAAGCCCGCACCCTTAGTGTCATCCTTGACTCCACTCTCTCATTCACCCCACATATCCAATCTGTCACCAAATCCTGCCGGTCTCGCCTACACAACGTCGCGAAGATCCACCCTCTCCTCTCCATCCAAACCGCTGCGTTAGTACAGTCACTCATCCTAACCCAACTGGATTACTGCTTCCGTAATCTCACTTTGACTCCTTCTAATCTGGTTTCCCCCCCTTCACTCCACAGGACCTGCTCTCTCAAAGATCACAATGATCTCGATCTTGCCAAATCCAGCGGCCAATACTCCATCCTAATCCTCCTCGACCTCAGGACTGCATCAGTAATCTCACCTTGACCCCTTCTAATCTGGCTTCCCCCCCTTCACTTTGCAGGACCTGCTCTCTCAAAGATCACAATAATTTTATATAAATGTACATATCTATAATTCTATGTATTTATATTAATGCCTGTTTACTTGTTTTGATGTGTATGTACATCCAAATTCTATTTATTTATACTGATGCCTGTTTACTTGTTTTGCGGTCTGTCTCCCCCCATTCTAGGCCGCAAGCCTGGTGTGGGCACGACTGTCTCTCTCTATTGCTGAATTGTACTTTCCGAGCGCTCAGTACAGTGTTCTGCACACAGTAAGTGCTCAATAAATATGACTGAATGACTGAACGAGTCTGTAAACTTGGTGTCATCCTTGACTCCGGTCTCTCATTCCACTCACATATCCAGTCCGTCACCAAATCCCGTCGGTCTTACCTTCACAGCATCGCTAAGATCCACGCTTTCCTCTCCAACTAAATTGCTTCCATGATAGTACAATCCCACCTAGATTACTGCATCAACCTCCCTTCTGACCTCCCAACGCCTTGCTTCTCCCCACTCTGGCCCATACTTCACTCTGCTGCCCGGGGTTATATTTCTACAAAAACGTTCAAGGCATGTCACACTCCTCCTCAAAAGCTCCAGTGGTTGCCTATCAAACAAATAGCTCTCCATCACTTTGCCTATCAATCAAAGCTCTCCATCACTTTGCCCCCTCCCACTTCTCCTTCTACAACCAGCCTGCACATGTCGCTCCTCTGGTGCTAACCATCACACTGTGCCTTGATCTCCCCTGTCCCGCCGCTGACCCCCACCCAAAATCCTACCTCTGGCCTGGAACGCCCTTCCTCCTCGAATCTGCCAGACATTTACTGCTCCCCTGCTTCAAAGCTCTACTGAAGGCACATCTTCTCCAAGACACCTTCCCAGACTAAGCCCTACTTTTCCTCATCTTCTGCGTCACCATGAGACTCGCTCCCTTCGCTCTTCCCCTCCACTCCCTGTCCCACGGCACTTATATATATATATATATATATATCTGTATATATCTGTATATATCTACAGAGATATATATATATATATATATACATCTGTAATTTTATTTATATTGATGCCTGTTAATTTGTATTGATGTCTGCCTCTCCCACCTCTAGACTGTGAGATTGTGGCAGGCAGAGGTTGTCTCTATTGCTGTACTGTACTTTCCCAAGAGCTTAGAACAGTGATCTGCACACAGTAAGCACTCAATAACAGTAATAATAATAATGATGGCATTTGTTAAGCGCTTACTATATGCCAAGCACTGTTCTAAGCGCTAGGGTACACTCAAGGTTGGCCCACATGGGGCTCACAATCTTAATCCCCATTTTACAGATGAGGTAACACGCACAGAGAAGTGACTTGCCCAAAGTCACACAGCTGATAAGTGGCAGAGCCAGGATTAGAACCCACAACCTCTGACTCATTCATTCATTCAATTGTATTTATTGAGCACTTACTGTGTGCAGAGCACTGTACTAAGCGCTTGGGAAGTACAAGTTGGCAACATATAGAGAGGGTCCCTACCCAACAGTGGGCTCACAGTCTAGAAGGGGGAGACAGAGAACAAAACAAAACATATTAACAGAATAAAATAGAATAAATATGTACAAATAAAATAGAGTAATAAATACATACAAACATATATACATATATACATATCTCCTAAGCCCACGCTCTTTCCACCAAGACACGCTGCTTCTGCTCAATAAATACGATTGAATAAATGAGTAAAGCATTCAGCTTGCCCCAGCCCGCGGACTTCGCTCCTCTAACGCTAACCCACTCGCTAGACCTCAATCTCGTCTATCTTGCTGCCGACCTCTCACCCACGTTGCCGCCTACGGCCTGGAATGCCCTTCCTCTTCACATCCAACAGATGATCACCCTCCCCATCTCGAAAGCCTTTTTAAAAGCACATCTCCTCTCAGAGGCCTTCCTCGACTAGGCTCTCATTTCCACTTCCCCACCCTTCTGTGTCGCCCTCGCACTTGGATTTGCACACTTATTCACCCTCCCCTAAACTCCACAGCACTTATTTACATATCCGTGATTTTTTTTATATAGACATCTGTATCCCACCCCTAGGCTGTAACGTCACTGTGGGCAGGGAACATGGTCTACCAACTCCATCTCCTTCTCCTCAACACGTTATCCAACCTTGGCTTCACGGACTCCGTCCTCTCCTGGTTCTCCTCACCTCTCTGGCCCTACATTCTCAGTCTCCTTCGCGGGCTCCTCCTCCCCTTACTGTAGGGGTTCCTCAAGTTCTTGGTCCACTTCTGTTCTCCATCTATACTCACTCCCTTGGTGAACTCATTTGCACCCACGGCTTCAACTATCATCTCTATGATACCCAAATTTACATCTCCTCCCCTGTTCTCTCTCCCTCCCTCCAGGCTCGCATCTCCTCCTGCCTTCAGGACATCTCCACCTGGATGTCCACCCGCCACCTAAAACTCAACACGTCCAAGACTGAGCTCCTTATCTCCCCTCCCAAACCCTGTCCTCTCCCTGACTTTCTCTCACTGTGGACGGCATTACCATCCTTCCCGTCTCACAGGCCCGCAACCTTGGTGTCAGCCTTGACTCCGCTCTCTCATTCACTGCACACATCCAATCTGTTAACAAAACCTGCCGGTCTCACCTTCCCAACATCGCCAAGATCCCCCCTTTCTTCTCCATCCAAACCGCTATCTTGTTGGTATAATCTCTCATCTTATCCTGACCGGATTACTGCATCAGCCTCCTTTCTGATCTCCCATCCTCCAGTCTCTCCCTGCTTCAGTCTATACTTCACTCTGCTGCCCGGATTATCTTTCTACAGAAGTGCTCTGGACATGTCACCCCACTCCACAAAAATCTCCAGTGGTTACCTATCAACCTTCGCATGAAGCCCAAACTCCTCTCTCTTGGCTTCAAAGCTCTCCATCACCTTGCCCCCTCCTATCTCACCTCCCTCTTCTCCTTCTACAGCCCAGCAGGCACCCTCCGCTCCTCTGCCGCTAACCTCCTCACTGTGTCTTCTTCTCGCCTGTCCCGCCGTCGACCCCCGGCCCACGTCCTACCTCTGGCCTGGAATGCCCTCCCTCCACACATCCGCCAAACTAGCTCTCTTCCCCCCTTCAAAGTCCTATTGAGAGCTCACCTCCTCCGGGAGGCCTTCCCAGACTGAGCCCCCCTTTTCCTCTGCTCCTCCTCCCCTCCCCATCACCCCTACTCCCTCCCTCTGCTCTACCCACCCCACAGCCCTGGTGTATATTTGTACATATTTATTATTTTATTAATGATGTGTGTATCTCTATAGTTCTATTTACCTACTTTGATGCTAGCGATGCCTTTCTACTTGTTTTGTTTTATTGTCTGTCTCCCCCTTCTAGACTGTGAGCCCGTTGTTGGGTAGGGATTGTCTCTGTTGCCAAATTGTACTTTCCAAGCGTTTAGTACAGTGCTCTGCGCACAGTAAGTGCTCAATAAATATGATTGGTATCTAACAGAGCACTGTAAGCGCTCAATAAGATTGATTATTAGGTATCTAACAGACCAACACTCTCTGCATCTCAAAACCAAGCCCACAGCGTGTATGTACATATCCATAATTTATTTGTTTATATTCATATCTCTCTCTCCCCCTAGATTATAAGCTCCGTCGTGGGAACATGTCTACCATACCTATTATATTGCAATAATAATAATTATGGTATTTATTAAATGCTTGTTATGTGCCAAGCACCGTTCTAAGCACTGGGGTGGCTACAAGATAATTGGGTGGGCCACAGTCCCTCACTTCCAAGAAGCCTCCCCTAATCAATCTCTCACTTCCCCACACCTATCTGCCCTCCTTCCTGCATTACCTGGCCACTTAGGTCTGTCTCCTCTAAGCAGTTTGATAGCCGCCTCACCTCTATTTACACATTCTTATTCTTTGTTGCTTCCCCTATCTGTTACTTATTTTAATGTCATTAGATTCTAAGTCTTGGGAGCAAGGATCGGGTTGACGTACTCTGTTGCACTGTCCTCTCCCAAGCGTTTAATACAGTGCTCTGCACGCAGCAAATGCCCAATAAACACCAGTAATTGAATGACTGATCCAAGTGGTGACGCCCGGGAGGCAAGCCCCTCCCCACGGTACTTGTATATGTTTGTATATATTTATTACTCTATTTTACTTGCACATATTTACTATTCTATTTATTTTGTTAATGCTGTGCACGTAGCTATAGTTCTATTTCATTCATTCATTCAATCGTATTTATTGAGCGCTTACTGTGTGCAGCGCACCATACTAAGCGCTTGGGAAGTACAAGTCGGTAACATATAGAGACGTTCCCTACCCAACATTGTTCTGACGATTTTGACACCTGTCTAAATGTTTTGTTGTCGGTCTCCCCCTTCCAGACTGTGAGCCTGCCGTTGGGTAGGGACCGTCTCTATACGTTGCCGACTTGTACTTCCCAAGCGTTTAGTACAGTGCTCTGCGCACAGTAAGCGCTCAGTAAATACAACTGAATGAATGGAGGTGGTAGTGGATGAGCTCCCAGATTGGGCAACCCCCCCCCAAGTTTTCAAATGAGGAAAATGGGGAGTGTTTGGGTGACGTGCCCAAGGCCACACTGCAGGCTGGTGCGATTCCAGACCTCGACTCCCGTGTTGCCTATCGGGATCTCCACGGCGCTTAGCACAGCGCCGGGATCACAACGAGAGCTTAAATAAGGTGGGTGGTTTGGGAACAGCCTCAGGGAGCAGTAGTAACACCACCCTGGGCCAGGCACATTCAGTCGTATTTATTGAGCACTTACTGTGTGCAGCACACTGTACTAAGCGCTTGGAAAGTACTTAGCGTGGCTCAGTGGAAAGAACCCGGGCTTTGGAGTCAGTGGTCAATGGGTTCAAATCCCGGCTCCGCCAATTGTCGGCTGTGTGACGTTGGGCGAGTCGCTTCACTTCTCTGTGCCTCAGCTAATAATAATAATAATGGCATTTACTAAACGCTTACTATGTGCAAAGCACTGTTCTAAGCACTGGGGAGGTTGCAAAGTGATCAAGTTGTCCCACAGGGGGCTCACAGTCTTCATCCCCATTTTACAGATGAGGGAACTGAGGCCCAGAGAAGTGAAGTGACTTGCCCAGTCACCCAGCTGACAATTGGCGGAGCCGGGATTTGAACCCATGACCTCTGACTCCAAAGCCCGGGCTCTTTCCCACTGAGCCACGCTGCTTCTCTACTTCATCTGTAAAATGGGGATGAAGACTGTGAGCCCCCCGTGGGACAACCCGATCACCTTGTATCCCCCCCAGCGATTAGAACGGTGCTTTGCACATAGTAAGCGCTTAATAAATGCTATTATTATTATTATTCGGCAACAGAGACAGTCCCTACCCAACAACGGACTCACAGTCTAGAAGTGGGGAGACAGAAAACAAAACTAAACGAGTAGACAGGCACCCTGGTTATCTTGTATCTATCCCAGCGCTTAGTACAGTGCTTGGCACAGAATAAGTGCTTAACAAGTACACTTTACTTATTTGCGCCTCAGTTATTTCATCTGTAAAATGGGGATTAAGACGACGAACCCCATGTGGGACACGGACTGTGTCCAACCTGATTATTTTATAATAATAATGTTGATAATAGTGATGGCATTTATTAAGCACTTCTAGACTGTGAGCCCGCTGTTGGGTTGGGACCGTCTCTATATGTTGCCAACTTGTACAGCGTGGCTCAGTGGAAAGAGCCCGGGCTTTGGAGTCAGAGGTCATGGGTTCAAATCCCGGCTCCGCCAATTGTCAGCTGGGTGACTTTGGGCAAGTCACTTCACTTCTCTGGGCCTCAGTTACCTCATCTGGAAAATGGGGATGAAGACCGTGAGCCCCCGGGGGACAACCTGATTACCTTATAATCTCCCTAGCACTTAGAACAGTGCTTTGCACAGAGTAAGTGCTTAATAAATGCTATTATTATTCCCAAGCACTTACTACAGTGCTCTCCACATAGTAAGCGCTCAATAAATACGATTGAATGAATGAAGCACTTAATTATGTGCAAAGCGCTGTTCTAAGCGCGGGGGAGGTTACAAGGCGATCGGGTTGTCCCACGGGGGGTTCACAGTCTTCATGCTTAGAGAAGCAGCATGGCTCAGTGGAAGGAGCCCGGGCTTTGGAGTCAGAGGTCATGGGTTCAAATCCTGGCTCTGCCAATTGCCAGCTGTGTGACTCTGGGCAAGTCACTTCACTTCTCTGGGCCTCAGTTACCTCATCTGGAAAAGGGGGATTAAGACTGTGAGCCCCTTGTGGGACAACCGTCTAGACCGTGAGCCCACTGTTGGGTAGGGACCGTCTCTATATGTTGCCAACTTGGACTTCCCAAGCGCTTAGTACAGTGCTCTGCGCACAGTAAGCACTCAATAAATATGATTGAACAACCTCCCCAGCACTTAGAACAGTGCCTTGCACATAGTAAGCGCTTAATAAATAATAATAGCTTAATAAATGATAGCTTAATAATAATAATAAGACTGTGAGCCCCATGTGGGACAATCTAATTACCTTGTATTCCCCCCCCAGCGCTTAGAATAGTGCTTTGCACATAGTAAGTGCTTAACAAATGCCATTATTATTTATTTATTAAGTGACTTACCCAAAGTCACACAGCTGGCGGAGCCGGGATTTGAACCCATGACCTCTAACTCCATATGGAGTATATAGTAACTCCGGTGCGTAGAAGCACAGTTTCAGTACTTAGTACCATAAAAAGCATCATCATCTTCTTCTAGACTACCCACTATTGGGTAGGGACCGTCTCTATATGTTGCCAACTTGGACTTCCTAAGCGCTTAGTACAGTGCTCTGCACACAGTAAGCGCTCAATAAATACGACTGAATGAATGAACAACCTGATCACCTTATCACCTCCCCAGCGCTTAGAACAGTGCCTTGCACATAGTAAGCGCTTAATAAATAATAATAGCTTAATGAACGATAGCTTAATAATAATGATAGCTTAATAAATGCGATCATTATTATTATCCCCATTTGACAGATGAGGTCACTGAGGCCCAGAGAAGTGAAGTGACTTGCCCAAAGTCACACAGCTGGTGGAGTCGGTATTTGAACCCATGACCTCTGACTCCATATGGAGTATATAGTAACTCTGGTGCGTAGAAGCACATTTTCAGTACTTACTACCATAAAAAGCATCATCATCTTCTTCTAGACTGTGAGCCCACTGTTGGGTAGGGACTGTCTATAGATGTTGCCAACTTGTACTTCCCAAGTGCTTAGTCCAGTGCTCTGCACACAGTAAGCGCTCAATAAATACGATTGATTGATTGTAACCTCCCCAGCGCTTAGAACATTCATTCATTCATTCATTCAGTTCAATTTGCAACAGTGCTTTGCACATAGTAAGCGCTTAATAAATGCCATTATTATTATCATTAGGGGCCATCTCTATATGCTGGACTTCCCAAGCGCTTAGTACAGTGCTCTGCACACAGTAAGCGCTCAATAAATACGATTGATTGTAACCTCCCCAGCGCTTAGAACATTCATTCATTCATTCAGTTCAATCTGCAACAGTGCTTTGCACATAGTAAGCGCTTAACAAATGCCATTATTATTATCATTAGGGGCCGTCTCTATATGCTGGACTTCCCAAGCGCTTAGTCCAGTGCTCTGCACACAGTAAGCGCTCAATAAATACGACTGATAGATTGTAACCTCCCCAGCGCTTAGTACATTCATTCATTCAATTCAATGTGCAACACTGCTTTGCACATAGTTAAGTGCTTAATAAATGCCACTATTATTATTATTATTAGGGGCCGTCTCTATATGTTGGACTTCCCAAGCGCTTAGTCCAGTGCTCTGCACATAGTAAACACTCAATAAATACGACTGATTGATTGTAACCTCCACAGCGCTTAGAACATTCATTCATTCATTTCAATGTGCAACAGTGCTTTGCACACAGTAAGCGCTTAATAAACGCCATTATTATCATCATTAGGGGCCGTCTCTATATGTTGGGCTTCCCAAGCTTGTGAGAAGCAGCGTGGCTCAGTGGAAGGAGCCCGGGCTTTGGAGTCAGAGGTCATGGGTTCAAATCCCGCCTCTGTTCATTGTCAGCTGTGTGACTTTGGGCAAGTCATTTCACTTCTCTGTGCCTCAGTACCTCATCTGTAAAATGGGGGTTAAGAGTGTGAGCCCCCCCGTGGGACAACCTGATTACCTTGTAACCTCCCCAGTGCTTAGAACAGTGCTTTGCACATAGTAAGCGCTTAATAAACGCCATCAATTAATTAACAAGCGCTTAGTCCAGTGCTCTGTACACAGTAAGCACTCAATACGACTGACATTGATTGTAACCTTCCCCGCGCTTAGAACATTCATTCATTCATTCAATTCAATGTGCAAGAGTGCTCTGCACGTAGTAAGTGCTTAATAAATGCCATTATTACCATCATTAGAAGCCGTCTCTATATGTTGGATTTCCCAAGCGCTTAGTCCAGTGCTCTGCACACAGTAAGCGCTCAGTACATACGACTGATTGATTGATTGTAACCTCCCCAGCGCTTAGAACATTCATTCATTCAATGTGCAACAGTGCTTTGCACATAGTAAGCGCTTAATAAATGCCATTATTATTATCATTAGGGGCCGTCTCTATATGTTGGACTTCCCAAGCGCTTAATCCAGTGCTCTGCACACAGTAAGCGCTCAATGAATACGATTGATTGATTGTAACCTCCCCAATGCTTAGAACATTCATTCATTCAATTCAATGTGCAACAGTGCTTTGCACATAGTAAGCGCTTACTAAATGCCATTATTATTATTAGGAGCCGTCTCTATATGCTGGACTTCCCAAGTGCTTAGTCCACTGCTCTGCACACAGTAAGCGCTCAGTACAGACGATTGATTGATTGTAACCTCCCCAGCGCTTAGAACATTCATTCATTCAATTCAATGTGCAACAGTGCTTTGCACATGGTGAGCGCTTAATAAATGCCATTATTATCATAATTGGGGGCCGTCTCTATATGTTGGACTTCCCAAGCGCCTAGTACAGTAAGTGCTCAATAAATACGATTGATTGATTGATTGTAACCTCTCCAGAGCTTAGAACATTCATTCATTCAATTCAATTCAATGTGCAACAGTGCTTTGCACACAGTAAGCGCTTAATATATGCCATTATCATCATTATTAGGGGCTGTCTCTATATGTTGGACTTCCCAAGCGCTTAGTCCAGTGCTCTGCACACAGTAAGCGCTCAATACGATTGATTGATTGTAACCTCCACAGCCCTTAGAACATTCATTCATTTCAATGTGCAACAGTGCTTTGCACACAGTAAGCGCTCAATAAATGCCATTATTATCATCATTAGGGGCCATCTCTATATGCTGGACTTCCCAAGCGCTTAGTCCAGTGCTCTGCACGCAGTAAGCGCTCAATAAATACGACTGATTGATTGTAACCTCCCCAGCGTTTAGAACATTTTAGACTGTGAGCCCACTGCTGGGTAGGGACCGTCTCTATATGTTGCCAACTTGTACTTCCCAAGTGCTTAGTACAGTGCACACAGTAAGCGCTCAATAAATACGATTGATATTGACTGAACAATCATTCATTCAATTCAAACGCGCAACATTGCCTTGCACACAGTAAGCGCTTAATAAATGCCATTCTTATCATCATTAGGGGCCGTCTCTATATGTTGGACTTCCCAAGCGCTTAGTCCAGTGCTCTGCACACAGTAACCGCTCAATGAATACGACTGATTGATTGATTGTAACCTTCCCAGCGCTTAGAACATTCATTCATTCATTCGATTCAATTCAATGTGCAACAGTGCTTTACACATAGTAAGCACTTAATAAATGCCATTATTATCATCATTAGGGGCTGTCTCTATATGTTGGACTTCCCTGGAGCTTAGTCCAGTGCTCTGCACACAGTAAGCGATCAATAAATACAATTGATTGATTGATTGTAACCTCCCCAGCGCTTAGAACATTCATTCATTCATTCAATGTGCAACAGTGCTTTGCATCATAATCATCATCAATCGTATATATTGAGCGCTTACTATGTGCAGAGCACTGTACTAAGCGCTTGGGAAGTACAAATGGGCACATAGTAAGCGCTTAATAAATGCCATTATTATCATCATTAGGGGCTGTCTCTATATGCTGGACTTCCCAAGCGCTTAGTCCAGTGCTCTGCACACAGTAAGCGCTCAATAAATACGACTGATTGATTGTAACCTCCCCAGCGCTTAGAACATTTTAGACTGTGAGCCCACTGCTGGGTAGGGACCGTCTCTAGACGTTGCCAACTTGTACTTCCCAAGCGCTTGGTACAGTGCACACAGTAAGCGCTCAATAAATACGATTGATATTGATTGAACATTCATTCATTCAATTCAATGCGCAACACTGCTTTGCACATAGTAAGCGCTTAATAAATGCCATTATTATCATCATTAGGGGCCATCTCTATATGCCGGACTTGCCAAGCGCTTAGTCCAGTGCTCTGCACACAGTAAGCGCTCAGTACGTACGAGTGACTGAATGAATGAATCTTCATTACGATGAACAGCCAAGCCAGGGCATCATCATCATCAATCGTATTTATTGAGCGCTTACTGTGTGCAGAGCACTGGACTAAGCGCTTGGGAAGTCCAAGTTGGCAACACATAGAGACGGTCCCTACCCAACAGCGGGCTCACAGTCAATCAATCAATCAATCAATCGTATTTATTGAGCGCTTACTGTGTGCAGAGCACTGTACTAAGCGCTTGGGAAGTACAAATTGGCAACATCTAGAGACAGTCCCTACCCAACAGTGGGCTCACAGTCTAAAAGGGGGAGACGGACAACAAAACCAAACCTACTAACAACATAAAATAAATAGAATAGATATGTACAAGTAAAATAGAGTAATAAATATGTACAAACCCGCGGGGCGGGGGTCCTGGGAGCGCTTAGTACAGTGGTCTGCACACAGTAAGCGCTCAATAAATACAATTGATTGATTGACTGATTACCGCCCACTCACCCACCGGGCCGGAGGCCGAGCCGGACGCCTGCCGTCACTCCATCAGTCGATCCTCTTTATGGAGCGCTTGCTCGAATCAATCAATCAGTCAATCGATCGTATTGGTTGAGCGCTGACTGTATTTCTTTAATCCCGTGCACCGTCCCTGGCCCACATGGGGCTCGCAGTCGCCATCCCCTATATGCCTGTATATATGTTTGTACATATTTATTACTCTATTTATTTATTTATTTTGCTTGTACATATCTATTCTGTTTATTTAGAATATTTCTATTCTATTTAGAACAGTGCTTTGCACATAGTAAGCGCTTAATAAATGCCACCATTATCATTATCATTATATATATACATATGTATGTATATGTATATGTTTGTACATATTTATTACTCTATTTATTTATTTATTTATGTTGCTTGTACATATCTATTCTGTTTATTTAGAATATTTCTATTCTATTTAGAACAGTGCTTTGCACCTAGTAAGCGCTTAATAAATGCCACCATTATCATTATCATTATATATACATATGTATGTATATGTATATATGTATATATCCCTGTATATATGTTTGTACATATTTATTACTTTATTTATTTTACTTGTACATATCTATTCTGTTTATTTAGAATATTTCTATTCTATTTAGAACAGTGCTTTGCACATAGTAAGCACTTAATAAATGCCATCACTATCGTTATCATTATATATATACATATGTATGTATATGTATATATGTATATATCCCTGTATATATGTTTGAACATATTTATTACTCTATTTATTTATTTATTTGTGTTACTTGTACATATCTATTCTGTTTATTTAGAATATTTCTATTCTATTTAGAACAGTGCTTTGCACATAGTAAGCGCTTAATAAATGCCACCATTATCGTTATCATTATATATATACATATGCATGTATACGTATATATGTATATATCCCTGTATATATGTTTGTACATATTTATTACTCTATTTATTTATTTATTTTACTTGTACATATCTATTCTGTTTATTTAGAATATTTCTATTCTATTTAGAACAGTGCTTTGCACATAGTAAGCGCTTAATAAATGCCATCATTATCGTTATCATTATATATATACATATGTGTGTATACGTATATATGTATATATCCCTGTATATATGTTTGTACATATTTATTACTCTATTTATTTATTTATTTTGCTTATACGTCTCTATTCTGTTTATTTAGAATATTTCTATTCTATTTAGAACAGTGCTTTGCACATAGTAAGCGCTTAATAAATGCCATCATTATCATTATCATTATATATACTTATGTATGTATATGTATATATGTATATATCCCTGTATATATGTCTGTACATATTTATTACTCTATTTATTTTGCTTGTACATATCTATTCTGTTTATTTAGAATATTTCTATTCTATTTAGAACAGTGCTTTGCACATAGTAAGCGCTTAATAAATGCCACCATTATCATTATCATTATATATATATATACATATGTATGTATATGTATATATGTACATATCCCTGTATATATGTTTGTACATATTTATTACTCTATTTATTTATTTATTTATTTTGCTTGTGCGTATCTATTCTGTTTATTTAGAATATTTCTATTCTATTTAGAACAGTGCTTTGCACATAGTAAGCGCTTAATAAATGCCACCATTATCATTATTATATATATACATATATATGTATATATATCCCTGTATATATGTTTGTACATATTTATTACTCTATTTATTTATTTATTTCGCTTGTACATATCTATTCTGTTTATTTAGAATATTTCTATTCTATTTAGAACAGTGCTTTGCACATAGTAAGTGCTTAATAAATGCCACCATTGTCATTATCATTATATATATACATATGCATGTATATGTATATACGTATATATCCCTGCATGTTTGTACATATTTATTACTCTATTTATTTATGTTGCTTGTACATATCTATTCTGTTTATTTAGAATATTTCTATTCTATTTAGAACAGTGCTTTGCACCTAGTAAGCGCTTAATAAATGCCACCATTATCATTATCATTATATATATACATATGTATGTATATGTATATATGTATATATCCCTGTATATATGCTTGTACATATTTATTACTCTATTTATTTATTTATTTTGCTTGTGCATATCTATTCTGTTTATTTAGAATATTTCTATTCTATTTAGAACAGTGCTTTGCACCTAGTAAGCGCTTAATAAATGCCATCATTATCATTATCATTATCTATATATACATATGTATGTATATGTATATATGTATATATCCCTGTATATATGTTTGTGCATATTTATTACTCTATTTATTTATTTATTTTACTTGTACGTATCTATTCTGTTTATTTAGAATATTTCTATTCTATTTAGAACAGTGCTTGGCACCTAGTAAGCGCTTAATAAATGCCACCATTATCATTATCATTATATATATACATACGTATGTATATGTATATATCCCTGTATATATGTTTGTACATATTTATTACTTTATTTATTTATTTTACTTGTACATATCTATTCTGTTTATTTAGAATATTTCTATTCTATTTAGAACAGTGCTTTGCACCTAGTAAGTGCTTAATAAATGCCACCATTATCATTATATACATACATATGTATGTATATGTATATATGTATATATCCCTGTATATGTTTGTACATATTTATTACTCTATTTATTTATTTATTTTACTTGTACATATCTACTCTGTTTATTTAGAATATTTCTATTCTATTTAGAACAGTGCTTTGCACCTAGTAAGCACTTAATAAATGCCACCATTATCATTATCATTATATATATACATATGTATGTATATGTATATATGTATATATCCCTGTATATATGTTTGTACATATTTATTACTCTATTTATTTATTTATTTTACTTGTACATATCTATTCTGTTTATTTAGAATATTTCTATTCTATTTAGAACAGTGCTTGGCACCTAGTAAGCGCTTAATAAATGCCACCATTATCATTATCATTATATATATACATATGTATGTATATGTATATATCCCTGTTATATGTTTGTACATATTTATTACTCTGTTTATTTATTTATTTATTTTACTTGTACATATCTATTCTGTTTATTTAGAATATTTCTATTCTATTTAGAACAGTGCTTGGCACCTAGTAAGCACTTAATAAATGCCACCATTATCATTATATATATACATATGTATGTATATGTATATATGTATATATCCCTGTATATATGTTTGTACATATTTATTACTCTATTTATTTATTTTACTTGTACATATCTATTCTATTTATTTAGAATATTTCTATTCTATTTAGAACAGTGCTTTGCGCATAGTAAGCGCTTAATAAATGCCACCATTATCATTATCATTATCTATATACATATGTATGTATATGTATATATGTTTGTACATATTTATTACTCTATTTATTTATTTTACTTGTACATATCTATTCTATTTATTTAGAATATTTCTATTCTATTTAGAACAGTGCTTTGCACATAGTAAGCGCTTAATAAATGCCACCATTATCATTATCATTATATATATATACGTATATATGTATATGTATATATGTTTGTACATATTTATTACTCTATTTATTTATTTATTTTACTTGTGCATATCTATTCTATTTATTTAGAATATTTCTATTCTATTTAGAACAGTGCTTTGCACATAGTAAGCGCTTAATAAATGCCATCATTATCATTATATATATATATATGTATGTATATGTACATATGTATATATCCCTGTATATATGCTTGTACATACTTATTACTCTATTTATTTATGTATGTTACTTGTACCTATCTATTCTATTTATTTCATTTTGTATGTTTGGTTTTGTTTCCTGTCTCCCCCTTTTAGACTGTGAGCCCACTGTGGGGTAGGGACCGTCTCTATACGTTGCCAACTTGGACTTCCCAAGCGCTTAGTCCAGTGCTCTGCACACAGTAAGCGCTCAGTAAATACGATTGATGATGATGACATATACACATTCAGCGCTCAGAACAGTGCTTTGCGCATAGTAAGCGCTTAATAAATGCTATTTTATTATTATTATTATTATTGTTATTTTGCACCTAGTGAGCACTGAAGTGTTTGGGTTGGTGTCCCCCTCCCTCCTCCCCCCGCCTCCTCACCGGGGCCGGGGGGCGACAGGCACCAGGGCTCCAGGCCGCGCTCCAGCCTCCTCGACGCCGCCGCCGCCGCCATGACGGCTTCCTCACAGGACAACGGCAACCGCGACGCCATTCAAAACTCCCTCTGCGCGCGCTCCGGCCTTACGGCTCGGCCAATCCGCGCGCTTGCGGGGCGCCTGCGCGGGCGGGACGGCCGGGGAACGCATGCGCACTTACCCAAGGGAGGCAGCCCTCAAAGGTCACGCGCGGGCGGGGACGACAGGGGGCGGCGCATGCGCACTTACCAAGGGAGGCAGCCCTCAAAGGTCACGCGCGGGCGGGAACGACAGGGGGTGGCGCATGCGCAGTGACCAAAGGAGGCAGCCCTCAAAGGTCACGAGGGATAATAATGATGGCATTTGTTAATCAATCAATCAATCAATCAATCGTATTTATTGAGCGCTTACTGTGCGCAGAGCACTGTACTAAGCGCTTGGGAAGTACAAGTTGGCAACACGTAGAGACGGTCCCTACCCAACAGTGGGCTCACAGTCTAGAAGGGGGAGACAGAGAACAGAACCAAACATACTAACAAAATAAAATAAATAGAATAGATATGTACAAGTAAAATAAATAGAGTAATAAATATGTACAAACATATATACATATATACAGGTGCTGTGGGGAAGGGCAGGAGGTAAGATGGGGGGATGGAGAGGGGGACGAGGGGGAGAGGAAGGAAGGGGCTCAGTCTGGGATGGCATTTGTTCATCAACCAATCAATCAATCAATCGTATTTATTGAGCGCTTACTGTGCGCAGAGCACTGTACTAAGCGCTTGGGAAGTCCAAGTTGGCAACATATAGAGACGGTCCCTACCCAACAGTGGGCTCACAGTCTAAAAGGGGGAGACAGAGAATGGAATCAATCATATTTATTGAGCGCTTACTGTGTGCAGAGCACTGTACTAAGCGCTTGAGAAGTACAAGTTGGCAACATATAGAGACAGTCCCTACCCAACAGTGGGCTCACAGTCTAAAAGGGGGACACAGAGAACAGAATCGATCAATCGTATTTATTGAGCGCTTACTGTGTGCAGAGCACTGTACTAAGCACTTGGGAAGTCCAAGTTGGCAACATAAAGAGAGGAGTCAGGAGTTTCTGCCTGCCTGTACTAAGCGCTTGGGAAGTCCAAGTTGGCAACATGTAGAGACAGTCCCTACCCAACAGTGGGCTCACAGTCTAAAAGGGGGACACAGAGAACAGAATCGATCAATCGTATTTATTGAGCGCTTACTGTGTGCAGAGCACTGTACTAAGCACTTGGGAAGTCCAAGTTGGCAACATAAAGAGAGGAGTCAGGAGTTTCTGCCTGCCTGTACTAAGCGCTTGGGAAGTCCAAGTTGGCAACATGTAGAGACAGTCCCTACCCAACAGTGGGCTCACAGTCTAAAAGGGGGACACAGAGAACAGAATCGATCAATCGTATTTATTGAGCGCTTACTGTGTGCAGAGCACTGTACTAAGCACTTGGGAAGTCCAAGTTGGCAACATAAAGAGAGGAGTCAGGAGTTTCTGCCTGCCTGTACTAAGCGCTTGGGAAGTCCAAGTTGGCAACATGTAGAGACAGTCCCTACCCAACAGTGGGCTCACAGTCTAAAAGGGGGAGACAGAGAACAGAATCAATCGTATTTATTGAGCGCTTACTGTGCGCAGAGCACTGTACTAACCGCTTAGGAAGTCCAAGTTGGCAACATATAGAGACAGTCCCTACCCAACAGTGGGCTCACAGTCTAAAAGGGGGAGACAGAGAAGAGAATCGATCAATCGTATTTATTGAGCGCTTACTGTGTTTAGACCACTGTACTAAGTGCTTGGGAAGTACAAATTGGCAACATATAGAGACAGTCCCTACCCAACAGTGGGCTCACAGTCTAGAAGGGGGAGACAGAGAACAGAACCAAACATACTAACAAAATAAAATGAATAGAATAGATATGTACAAGTAAAATAAATAGAGTAATAAATATGTACAAACATATATACATATATACAGGTGCTGTGGGGAAGGGAAGGAGGTAAGATGGCGGGGTGGAGAGGGGGACGAGGGGGAGAGGAAGGAAGGGGCTCAGTCTGGGATGGCGTTTGTTAATCAATCAATCAATCGTATTTATTGAGCGCTTACTGTGTGCAGAGCACTGTACTAAGCGCTTGGGAAGTCCAAGTTGGCAACATCTCGAGACGGTCCCTACCCCACAGTGGGCTCACAGTCTAAAAGGGGGAGACAGAGAACAGAATCAATCGTATTTATTGAGCGCTTACTGTGCGCAGAGCACTGTACTAACCGCTTAGGAAGTCCAAGTTGGCAACATATAGAGACAGTCCCTACCCAACAGTGGCCTCACAGTCTAAAAGGGGGAGACAGAGAACAGAATCAATCGTATTTATTGAGCGCTTACTGTGTGCAGAGCACTGTACTAAGCGCTTGGGAAGTACAAGTTGGCAACATGTAGAGACAGTCCCTACCCAACAGTGGGCTCACAGTCTAGAAGGGGGAAACAGAGAACAGAACCAAACATACTAACAAAATAAAATAAATAGAATAGATATGTACTAAGTAAAATAAATAAATAAATAAATAGAATAATAAACATGGACAAACATATATACAGGTGCTGTGGGGAAGGGAAGGAGGTAAGATGGGGGGTGGAGAGGGGGATGAGGGGGAGAGGAAGGAAGCACTTACTGTGTGCAAGGCGCTGGGAAACACAAGGTGATCAGGTTGTCCCACGTGGGGCTCACAGTCTTCATCCCCATTTTACAGATGAGGTGACAGAGGCTCAGAGAAGTTAAGTGACTTGCCCAAGGTCACACAGCAGACATGTGGCAGAGCGGGGATTCGAACCCATGACCTCTGACTGCAAAGCCCATGCTCTTTCCACTGAGCCACGCTGCTTCTCCTAAGTAAGCGCTTTGCAATCCACAGAGTGCTCATTCTGCAATATTTACCCCATCATTTTTTTCCACCATAGGGTGAGGGGATTATAAAAAAACTCATGTTACAAGAATGCAATTGGAATTTTGTCACCTTTCAAGGGCTCTTCTTTCTGCGCATGGGCACGGGACTGAGGTCACGAGGGATCCCTTTGCAATCCACGCCGTGCTCATTCTGCAATCAATCAATCAATCAATCATATTTATTGAGCGCTTACTTTGTGCAGAGCACTGTACTAAGCGCTTGGGAAGTCCAAGTTGGCAACATATAGAGACGGTCCCTACCCAACAGCGGGTTCACAGTCTAGAAGGGGGAGACAGAGAACAAAACCAAACATATTAACAAAATAAAAAAAAAAAATAGAATAGATATTTACGCCATCATTTTGTCCCCCAGTAGGGTGAGGGGATTAAAAAAAATCATGTTACAAGAATGCAATTGCAATTTTGTCACCTTTCAAGTGCTCTTCTTTCTGCACATGGGCATGGGACTGAGCCCCCTCCTTGCCCTCCCCACAGCACCTGTATATTCATTCATTCATTCATTCAATCGTATTTATTGAGCGCTTACTGTGTGCAGAGCACTGTACTAAGCGCTTGGGAAGTCCAAGTCGGCAACATATAGAGACGGTCCCTACCCAACAGCGGGCTCACAGTCTAGAAGGGGGAGCCAGACAACAACAAAAAACATGTTCTAAATGTTTTCCAGCACTTAGAACAGTGCTTTGCACGTAGTAAGCGCTTAATAAATGCCATTATTATTATTATTATCGTAGAAAAATGATCAAGGCAGCAGAGTGAAGTATGGACTGGAGAGGGGAGAGACAGGAGGCAAGGAGTCCCATCTAAGCACTTAATACAGTCCTCTACACCCAGGAAGTGCTCAGTGAATACAACCGGTCTGCTGTGTGACCTTGGGCCAGTCACTTCACTTCTCTGGGCCTCGGTTCCCTCAACCATAAAATGGGGATTGAGACCGCGAGCCCCAAGTGGGACAAGGACTGTGTCCAAAATAAAATAAAATAAATATGTACAAGTAAAATAAATGGAGTAATAAATATGTACAAACATCTTTAAAAACATATGTATATATTTATTACTCTATTTATTTTACTTGTACATATATATTCTATATATTTTATTAGTTTATAATATATTATTTTTACATTATTTTATATTACATTTATATCATATATTATATTTTATTGTTTATATTATTATATGCACGTTTTATATTATTAATATATTGTTATATATACATATATGTTTGTGCATATTTATTACTCTATTTATTTTACTTGTACGTGTTTCTTCTATTTATTTTATTTGGTTTATATGTTTTGTTTGGTTGTCTGTCTCCCCCTTCTAGACTGTGCGCCCGCTGTTGGGTAGGGACCGTCTCTACATGTTGCCAGCTTGTACTTCCCAAGCGCTTAGTCCAGTGCTCTGCACACAGTAAGCGCTCAATAAATACGATTGAATGAATTAATTAATTAATTAATTAAGATTTGTTTTACTTGCACATATTTCTTCTATTTATTTTATTTGGTTTATATGTTTTGTTTGGTTGTCTGTCTCCGCCTTCTAGACTCACCTGTATATATGTATATATGTTTGTACATATTTATTATTCTATTTATTTATTTTACTTGTACATATCTATTCTATTTATTTTATTTTGTTAATATGTTTGGTTTTATTCTCTGTCTCCCCCTTCTAGACTGTGAGCCCACTGTTGGGTAGGGACCGTCTCTATATGTTGCCAACTTGTACTTCCCAAGCGCTTAGTACAGTGCTCTGCACACAGTAAGCGCTCAAGAAATACGATTGATTGATTGATTGATTGTGAGCCCGTTGTTGGGTAAGGACCGTCTCTATATGTTGCCAGCTTGTACTTCCCAAGCGCTTAGTACAGTGCTCTGCACACAGTAAGCGCTCAATAAACGGTTGATTGAATGAATGAATGAATATTCATTTATTTATTTTACTTGTACATATTTCTTCTATTTATTTTATTTGGTTTATATGTTTTGTTTGGTTGTCTGTCTCCCCCTTCTAGACTGTGAGCCTATTGTTGGGTAGGGACTGTCTCTATATGTTGCCAGCTTGTCTTCCCAAGCGCTTAGTACAGTGCTCTGCACACAGTAAGCCCTCAGTAAATACGATTGAATGAATGAATGAATGAATATTTATTTATTTTATTTGGTTTATATGTTTTGTTTGGTTGTCTGTCTCCCCCTTCTAGACTGGGAGCCCGCTGCGTGGTAGGGACCGTCTCTAGATGTTGCCAGCTTGTGCTTCCCAAGTGCTTAGTACAGTGCTCTGCACACAGTAAGCCCTCAATAAATACCATTGAATGAATGAATGAATATTTATGTATTTATTTTACTTGTACATATTTATTCTATTTATTTTATTTGGTTTATGTTTTGTTTTGTTGTCTGTCTCTCCCTTCTAGACTGTGAGCCCGCTGTTGGGTAGGGACCGTCTCTAGATGTTGCCAGCTTGTACTTCCTAAGCGCTTAGAACAGTGCTCTGCACACAGTAAGCGCCCAGTAAATACGATTGAATGAATGAATTCACCTGTGCTTCTGACCCCATTCCCTCTCATCTCATGAAATCTCTCGCTCTGTCCCTTCTCCCCTCCTCAACTTCCATCTTCAACCTCTCACTCTCCACTGGTTCCTTCCCCTCTGCCTTCAAACATGCCCATGTCTCTCCCATTCTAAAAAAACCCTCTCCTGACCCCACCTCACCTTCTAGTTATCGCCCCATCTCCCTCCTACCATTCCTTTCCAAACTCCTTGAACGAGTCGTCTACACGCGCTGCCCAGAATTCCTCAACACCAACTCTCCCCTCGATGCCCTCCAGTCTGGCTTCCGTCCCCTACATTCCACGGAAACTGCCCTCTCAAAGGTCACCAATGACCTCCTGCTTGCCAAATCCAACGGCTCATACTCTGTCCTAATCCTCCTCGACCTCTCAGCTGCCTTCGACACTGTGGACCACCCCCTTCTCCTCCACACGCTATCCGACCTTGGCTTCACAGACTCCGTCCTCTCCTGGTTCTCCTCTTATCTCTCCGGCCGTTCTTTCTCAGTCTCTTTTGCAGGCTCCTCCTCCCCCTCCCATTTTCTCACTGTGGGGGTTCCCCAAGGTTCGGTGCTTGGTCCCCTTCTGTTCTCAATCTACACTCACTCCCTTGGTGACCTCATTCGCTCCCACGGCTTCAACTATCATCTCTACGCTGATGACACCCAGATCTACAACTCTGCCCCTGCTCTCTCCCCCTCCCTCCAGGCTCGCATCTCCTCCTGCCTTCAGGACATCTCCACCTGGATGTCCGCCTGCCACCTAAAGCTCAACATGTCGAAGACTGAGCTCCTTGTTTTCCCTCCCAAACCCTGCCCTCTCCCTGACTTTCCCATCTCTGTTGACGGCACTACCATCCTTCCCGTCTCACAAGCCCGCAACCTTGGTGTCATCCTCGACTCCGCTCTCTCATTCACCCCTCACATCCAAGCCGTCACCCAAACCTGCCGGTCTCAGCTCCGCAACATTGCCAAGATCCGCCCTTTCCTCTCCATCCAAACCGCTACCCTGCTCATTCAAGCTCTCATCCTATCCCGTCTGGACTACTGCACTAGCCTTCTCTCTGATCTCCCATCCTCGTGTCTCTCTCCACTTCAATCCATACTTCATGCTGCTGCCCGGATTATCTTTGTCCAGAAACGCTCTGGGCATATCACTCCCCTCCTCAAAAACCTCCAATGGCTACCGATCAATCTGCGCATCAGGCAGAAACTCCTCACCCTGGGCTTCAAGGCTGTCCATCACCTCGCCCCCTCCTACCTCACCTCCCTTCTCTCCTTCTACTGCCCAGCCCGCACCCTCCGCTCCTCCACCACTAATCTCCTCACTGTACCTCGCTCTCGCCTGTCCCGCCATCGACCCCCGGCCCACGTCATCCCCCGGGCCTGGAATGCCCTCCCTCTGCCCCTCCGCCAAGCTAGCTCTCTTCCTCCCTTCAAGGCCCTGCTGAGAGCTCACCTCCTCCAGGAGGCCTTCCCAGACTGAGCCCCTTCTTTTCTCTCCCCCTCGTCCCCCTCTCCATCCCCCCGTCTTACCTCCTTCCCTTCCCCACAGCACCTGTATATATGTATATATGGTTGGACATATTTATTACTCTATTTATTTATTTATTCATTTATTTATTTATTGTACTTGTACATTTCTATCCTACTTATTTTATTTTGTTGGTATGTTTGGTTCTGTTCTCTGTCTCCCCCTTTTAGACTGTGAGCCCACTGTTGGGTAGGGACTGTCTCTATGTGTTGCCAATTTGTACTTCCCAAGCGCTTAGTACAGTGCTCTGCACATAGTAAGCGCTCAATAAATACGATTGATTGATTGGAAACTTGTCACCTTTCAAGCGGTCTTTCTGCGCATGGGCGGGGGGGGGGTCCGCTAGACGTCGGGGAGGCGCATGCGTACGGAGGGCCGGCGAGCGTTTAATGATGTCCAGTGAACCCTGTGAAATTCCCCCTTTATTCCTTTTCTTTACTATTAAAAAAAGGCCCGCGATCCCCTTTTTTTACTCCTTTGTTGTGAAGCGAGAGGAGCCAGTCACGTTATTCCTTTTTTTTTAAATGACAAAAGTCCCGCGAGCCCTTTTTTCGGACCTTTTTGCGAAGCGAGAGGAGGCGGTTGGGTCGGCGGCTTAGCGCGCCTGCGCGCTTCCCGACCCCCGCATCAATCGGAAACTTGAGTGACCTTTCTGCGCATGCGCGTGGGGGGGGGGGGGGGGGTCCGCTAGCCGTCGGGGAGGCGCATGCGTACGAAGGGCCGGCGAGCGTTTAATGTCGTCCAATGAACCCTGTGCAATTCCCCCTTTATTCCTTTTTTTATTATTAAAAAAGGCCCCTTTTTTAGTCCTTTTTTGTGAAGCGAGAGGAGCCAGTTACGTTATTCCTTTTTTTTTAAATGACAAAAGTCCCGCGAGCCCTTTTTTCGGACCTTTTTGCGAAGCGAGAGGAGGCGGTTGGGTCGGCGGCTTAGCGCGCCTGCGCGCTTCCCGACCCCCGCATCAATCGGAAACTTGAGTGACCTTTCTGCGCATGCGCGTGGGGGGGGGTCCGCTAGCCGTCGGGGAGGCGCATGCGTACGAAGGGCCGGCGAGCGTTTAATGTCGTCCAATGAACCCTGTGCAATTCCCCCTTTATTCCTTTTTTATTATTCAAAAAAGGCCCTTTTTTAGTCCTTTTTTGTGAAGCGAGAGGAGCCACTTACGTTATTCCTTTTTTTTAAATGACAAAAGGACCGCGAGCCCTTTTTCCGGACCTTTTTGCGAAGCGAGAGGAGGCGGTCGGGTCGGCGGCTTAGCGCGCCTGCGCGCTTCCCGACCCCGGCATCAATTGGAAACTTGTCACCTTTCAAGCGGTCTTTCTGCGCATGGGCGTGGAGGGGGAGGGGTCCGCTAGACGTCTGGGAGGCGCATGCGTACGAGGGGCGAGCGAGCGTTTAATGTCGTCCAATGAACCCTGTGAAATTCCCCCTTTATTCCTTTTTTTTAATTAAAATAAGGCCCGCGAGCCCTTTTTTTATTCCTTTTTTGTGAAGCGAGAGGAGCCAGTTACGTTATTCTTTTTTTTAAATGAAAAAAGGACCGCGAGCCACTCGTCACTTTTCAAGCGGTCTTTCTGCGCATGCGCGTGGGGGTCCGCTAGGCGTCGGGGCGGCGCATGCGTACGAAGGGCCGGCGAGCTTTTAATGCCGTCCAAGGAACCCTGTGAAATTCCCCCTTTATTCCTTTTTTATTATTAAAAAGCCCGCGAACCCTTTTTTTTACTCCTTTTTTGTGAAGCGAGAGGAGCCAGTTACGTTATTCCTTTTTTTTTTTAATGACAAAAGGACCGCGAGCCCTTTTTCCGGACCTTCTTGCGAAGCGAGACGAGGCGGTCGGGTCGGCGGCTTAGCGCGCCTGCGCGCTTCCCGACCCCCGCATCAATCGGAAACTTGTCACTTTTCAAGCGGTCTTTCTGCGCATGCGCGTGGGGTCCGCTTGAAGTCGGGGAGGCGCATGCGTACGAAGGGCCGGCGAGCGTTTAATGTCTAATGAACCCTGTGAAATTCCCCCTTTATTCCTTTTTTTATCATTAAAAAAAGGCCCTTTTTTTAGTCCTTTTTTGTGAAGCGAGAGGAGCCAGTTTCGTTATTCCTTTTCTTAAATGAAAAAAGGCCCGCGAGTCCTTTTTCCGGACCTTCTTGAGAAGCGAGAGGAGGCGGTTGGGTCGGCGGCTTAGCGCGCCTGCGCGCTTCCCGACCCTCGCGTCAATTGGGAAACTTGTCACCTTTCAAGCGGTCTTTCTGCGCATGGGCGTGGAGGGGGGGGGGGTCCGCTAGACGTCGGGGAGGCGCATGCGTACGAGGGGCGAGCGAGCGTTTAATGTCGTCCAATGAAGCCTGTGCAATTCCCCCTTTATTCCTTTTTTTATTATTAAAAAAAGGTCCGCGAGCCCTTTTTTTTACTCCTTTGTTGTGAAGCGAGAGGAGCCAGTTACGTTATTCCTTTTTTTAAAAATGACAAAAGGACCGCGAGCCCTTTCTCCGGACCTTTTGGCGAAGCGAGAGGAGGCGGTTGGGTCGGCGGCTTAGCGCGCCTGCGCGCTTCCCGACCCCCGCATCAATCGGAAACTTGAGTGACCTTTCTGCGCATGCGCGTGGGGGGGGGGTGGTTCCGCTAGACGTCGGGGAGGCGCATGCGTACGAAGGGCCGGCGAGCGTTTAATGTCCAATGAACCCTGTGCAATTCCCCCTTTATTCCTTTTTTTATTATTAAAAAAGGCCCTTTTTTTAGTCCTTTTTTGTGAAGCGAGAGGAGCCAGTTACGTTATTCCTTTTTTTTTAAATGAAAAAAGGACCGCGAGCCCTTTTTCCGGGCCTTTTTGCGAAGCGAGAGGGGGCGGTCGGGTCGGCGGCTTAGCGCGCCTGCGCGCTTCCCGACCCTCGGGTCAATTGGAAACTTGTCACCTTTCAAGCGGTCTTTCTGCGCATGCGCCTGGGGGTCCGCTAGAAGTCGGGGAGGCGCTTGCGTACGAAGGGCCGGCGAGCGTTTAATGTCCAATGAACCCTGTGAAATTCCCCCTTCATTATCATTAAAAAAAGGCCCGCGAGCCCTTTTTTTACTCCTTTTTTGTGAAGCGAGAGGAGCCAGTTACGTTATTCCTTTTTTTTAAAATGACAAAAGTCCCGCGAGCCCTTTTTCCGGACCTTCTTGCGAAGCGAGAGGAGGCGGTTGGGTCGGCGCTTCCCGACCCCCGCATCAATCGGAAACTTGTCACTTTTCAATTGGTCTTTCTGCGCATGCGCGTGGGGGTCCGCTAGACGTCGGGGAGGCGCATGCGTACGAAGGTCCGGCGAGCGTTTAATGTCCAATGAACCCTGTGAAATTCCCCCTTTATTCCTTTTTTTACTATTAAAAAAAGTCCCGAGAGCCCTTTTTTTAGTCCTTTTTTGTGAAGCGAGAGGAGCCAGTTTCGTTATTCCTTTTCTTAAGTGAAAAAAGGCCCGCGAGTCCTTTTTCCGGACCTTCTTGAGAAGCGAGAGGAGGCGGTTGGGTCGGCGGCTTAGCGCGCCTGCGCGCTTCCCGACCCTCGCGTCAATTGGAAACTTGTCAGCTTTCAACTGGTCTTTCTGCGCATGGGCGTGGGGGGGGGGGTTCCCCTAGACGTCGGGGAGGCGCATGCGTACGAAGGGCCGGCGAGCGTTTAATGTCCAATGAACCCTGTGCAATTCCCCCTTTATTCCTTTTTTTATTATTAAAAAAGGCCCTTTTTTTAGTCCTTTTTTGTGAAGCGAGAGGAGCCAGTTACGTTATTCCTTTTTTTTAAAATGAAAAAAGGACCGCGAGCCCTTTTTCCGGGCCTTTTTGCGAAGCGAGAGGGGGCGGTCGGGTCGGCGGCTTAGCGCGCCTGCGCGCTTCCCGACCCCGGCGTCAATTGGAAATGTGTCACCCTTCAAGCGCTCTTCTTTCTGCGCATGTGCTTGGGGGCTGGAGGGGGGGGGGGTGTCCGCTAGACTTCGGGAGGCGCATGCGTACGAAGGGCCGGCGAGCGTTTAATGTCCAATGAACCCTGTGCAATTCCCCCTTTATTCCTTTTTTATCATTAAAAAAGGCCCCTTTTTTAGTCCTTTTTTGTGAAGCGAGAGGAGCCAGTTACGTTATTCCTTTTTTTTTTAAATGAAAAAAGGACCGCGAGCCCTTTTTCCGGACCTTTCTGCGAAGCGAGAGGAGGCGGTCGGGTCGGCGGCTTTTCCCGACCCCCGCATCAATCGGAAACTTGAGTGACCTTTCTGCGCATGCGCGTGGGGGGGGGTCCGCTAGACGTCGGGGAGGCGCATGCGTACGAAGGGCCGGCGAGCGTTTAATGTCCAATGAACCCTGTGCAATTCCCCCTTTATTCCTTTTTTATCATTAAAAAAGGCCCTTTTTTTAGTCCTTTTTTTGTGAAGCGAGAGGAGCCAGTCACGTTATTCCTTTTTTTTTAAATGACAAAAGGCCCGCGAGCCCTTTTTCCGGACCTCCTTGCGAAGCGAGAGGGGGCGGGTGGGTCGGCGGCTCAGCGCGCCTGCGCGCTTCCCGACCGTCGCGTCAATTGGAAACTTGTCACCTTTCAAGCGGTCTTTCTGCGCATGGGCGTGGAGGGGGGGGGTCCGCTAGACGTCGGGGAGGCGCATGCGTACGAAGGGCCGGCGAGCTTTTAATGCCGTCCAATGAACCCTGGGAAATTCCCCCTTTATTCCTTTTTTTATCATTAAAAAAGGCCCTTTTTTTAGTCCTTTTTTTGTGAAGCGAGAGGAGCCAGTCACGTTATTCCTTTTTTTTTAAATGACAAAAGGCCCGCGAGCCCTTTTTCCGGACCTCCTTGCGAAGCGAGAGGGGGCGGGTGGGTCGGCGGCTCAGCGCGCCTGCGCGCTTCCCGACCGTCGCGTCAATTGGAAACTTGTCACCTTTCAAGCGGTCTTTCTGCGCATGGGCGTGGAGGGGGGGGGGGGTCCGCTAGACGTCGGGGAGGCGCATGCGTACGAAGGGCCGGCGAGCTTTTAATGCCGTCCAATGAACCCTGTGCAAGTCCCCCTTTATTCCTTTTTTTATTATTAAAAAAGGCCCTTTTTTTAGTCCTTTTTTGTGAAGCGAGAGGAGCCAGTCACGTTATTCCTTTTTTTTTAAATGACGAAAGGCCCGCGAGCCCTTTTTCCGGGCCTTTTCGCGGAGCGAGAGGCGGCGGTCGGGTCGGCGGCTCAGCGCGCCTGCGCGCGTCCGGAGCGGGGCGAGCCCGGCGGCGGGCGCGCATGCGCCGGGGAGGGCGGCCGGCCAGCCAGCCTGAGCGTGCGGGCCCGCATCCCGCCCGGCCTGTTCCCGTCCGCCGGGACGAGGGTCTTCCCAAATCCGGGAATCCGGGTGGGGATCGAGGAGGAGCCTCCTCCCGCCGCCCCGCCGCCATGAGCTTCTTCGGGTTCGGGCAGAGCGCCGAGGTGGACATCGTGCTGAGCGACGCGGAGAGCCGCAAGCGGGCCGAGCACAAGACGGAGGACGGCAAGAAGGAGAAGTATTTCCTCTTCTACGACGGCGAGACGGTGTCCGGGAAGGTGGGCCTCGCCCTCAAGAACCCCAACAAGCGGCTCGAGCACCAGGGCATCAAGATCGAGTTCATCGGGCAGATCGGTGAGGGCCCCACCCCCCTCAACCCGTCGCTCAGCCGGATTTACCGAGCGCGCACTCGGTAAAGCGCTTGGGAAGGCCCGGTTGGCAACGTATAAAGACGGTCAATCAATCAGTCAATCAATCGTATTGAGCGCTTACTGTGTGCAGAGCACCGGACTGAGCGCTTGGGAAGTCCGAGTTGGCAACATATAGAGGCGGTCAATCAATCAATCAATCGTATTTCTTGAGCGCTTACTGTGTGCAGAGCACCGGACTGAGCGCTTGGGAAGGCCCAGTTGGCAACATACAGAGACGGTCAATCAATCAGTCGTATTGAGCACTTACTGTGTGCAGAGCACTGGACTGAGCGCTTGGGAAGTCCTAGTTGGCAACATAGACGATCAATCAGTCAATCGTATTGAGCGCTTACTGTGTGCAGAGCGCCGGACTGAGCGCTTGGGAAGGCCAGGTTGGCAACATAGAGAGACGGGCAATCAATCAATCAGTCGTATTTCTTGAGCGCTTACTGTGTGCAGAGCGCTGGACTGAGCGCTTGGGAAGTCCTAGTTGGCAACATAGACGATCAATCAGTCAATCGTATTGAGCACTTACTGTGTGCAGAGCACTGGACTGAGCGCTTGGGAAGGCCAAGTTGGCAACATATAGAGATGGTCAATCAATCTTATTGAGCGCTTACTGTGTGCAGAGCGCCGGACTGAGCGCTTGGGAAGGCCAGGCTGGCAACATAGAGAGACGGGCAATCAATCAATCAGTCGTATTTCTTGAGCACTTACTGTGTGCAGAGCACTGGACTGAGCGCTTGGGAAGTCCAAGTTGGCAACTTATAGAGACAGTCGATCAATCAATCAATCAATCGTAATGAGCGCTTACTGTGTGCAGAGCACTGTCCTGAGCGCTTGGGAAGGCCAAGTTGGCAACATATAGAGACGGTCAATCAATCAAGCAATCGTATTTATTGAGCGCTTACTGTGTGCAGAGCACTGTCCTGAGCGCTTGGGAAGGCCAAGTTGGCAACGTATAGAGATGGTCAATCAATCAATCGTATTGAGCACTTACTGTGTGCAGAGCACTGGACTAAGCGCTTGGGAAGTCCTAGTTGGCAACAGATAGAGACGATCAATCAATCAATCAGTCATATTTCTTGAGCGCTTACTGTGTGCAGAGCGCTGGACTAAGCGCTTGGGAAGTCCTAGTTGGCAACAGATAGAGACGATCAATCAATCAATCAGTCATATTTCTTGAGCGCTTACTGTGTGCAGGGCACTGGACTAAGTGCTTGGGAAGGCCCAGTTGGCAACATATAGAGACGGTCAATCAGTCAATCGTATTGAGCGCTTACTGTGTGCAGAGCACTGGACTGAGCGCTTGGGAAGTCCAAGTTGGCAACGTATAGAGGCGGTCAATCAATCAATCAATCGTATTTCTTGAGCACTTACTGTGTGCAGAGCACTGCACTGAGCGCTTGGGAAGGCCCAGTTGGCAACATACATAGACGGTCAATCAATCAGTCGTATTGAGCACTTACTGTGTGCAGAGCACTGGACTAAGCGCTTGGGAAGTCCAAGTTGGCAACTTATAGAGACAGTCAGTCAGTCAATCAGTCGTATTCCTTGAGCGCTTACTGTGTGCAGAGCACTGGACTGAGCGCTTGGGAAGGCCCAGTTGGCAACATATAGAGACGGTCAATCAGTCAATCAATCAATCTTATTTCTTGAGCGCTTACTGTGTGCAGAGCACTGGACTGAGCGCCTGGGAAGGCCAAGTTGGCAACATATAGAGGCGGTCAATCAATCAATCAATCATATTTCTTGAGCGCTTACTGTGTGCAGAGCACTGGACTGAGTGCTTGGGAAGACCAAGTTGGCAACGTATAGGGACGGTCAATCAATCGTATTGAGCACTTACTGTGTGCAGAGCACTGGACTAAGCGCTTGGGAAGTCCCAGTTGGCAACATATAGAGACGGTCAATCAATCAATCAGTCAATCAATCGTATTGAGCGCTTACTGTGTGCAGAGCACTGTCCTGAGTGCTTGGGAAGGTCAAGTTGGCAACATGTAGAGACGGTCAATCAATCTTATTGAGCGCTTACTGTGTGCAGAGCACTGGACTGAGCGCTTGGGAAGTCCCGGTTGGCAGCATATAGAGACGGGCAATCAATCAGTCATATTGAGCACTTACTGTGTGCAGAGCACTGGACTAAGCGCTTGGGAAGTCCAAGTTGGCAACATAGAGAGACGGTCAATCAATCAATCGTATTTGTTGAGGGCTTACTGTGTGCAAAGCACTGTACTGAGCGCTTGGGAAGGCCAAGTTGGCAACATATAGAGGCGGTCAATCAGTCAATCAATCAATCAATCGTATTTCTTCAGCGCTTACTGTGTGCAGAGCACTGGACTAAGCGCTTGGGAAGTCCCAGTTGGCAACATATACAGTCAATCAATCAATCAGTCAATCAGTCAATCAATCGTATTGAATGCTTACTGTGTGCAGAGCACTGTACTGAGCGCTTGGGAAGTACAAGTTGACAACATATAGAGACGGTCAATCAATCTTATTGAGCGCTTACTGTGTGCAGGGCACCGTAGTAAGCGTTTGGGAAGTCCAAGTTGGCAACATATAGAGACGGTCAATCAATCAAGCAATCGTATTTATTGAGGGCTTACTGTGCGCAGAGCACTGTATTAAGCGCTTGGGAAGTCCAAGTTGGCAACATATAGTGACGGTCAATCAATCAATCAATCGTATTTCTTGAGCACTTACTGTGTGCAGAGCACTGGACTGAGTGCTTGGGAAGTCCAAGTTGGCAACATATAGAGACGGTCAATCAATCAATCGTATCTATTCAGCGCTTACTGTGTGCAGAGCACTGTACTGAGCGCTTGGGAAGTCCAAGTTGGCAACATATAGAGACGGTCAATCAACCAATCAATCGCATTTCTTGAGCACTTACTATGTGCAGAGCACTGGACTAAGCGCTTGGGAAGTCCCAGTTGGCAACATATGGAGACGGTCAATCAGTCAATCAATCGATCGTATTTCTTGAGCGCTTACTGTGTGCAGAGCACTGGTACTAAGTGCTTGGGAAGTCCAAGTTGGCAACATCTAGAGACAGTCCCTACCCAACAGCGGGCTCACAGTCTAGAAGGGGGAGACAGAGAACAAAACCAAACATATTAACAAAATAAAATAAATAGATATGTACAAGTAAAATAAAATAAAATAACCCACCAGTGGGCTCAGAGTCTAGAATCCCTCCATCCCTTCCCCACAGCACCTGTATATATGTTTGGACGGATTTATTAATCAATCGGTCGTATTTATTGAGTGCTTACTGTGCGTAGAGCACTGTACTAAGCGCTTTCTTTAAATCCCAAAATAAAATCACTGTACAGTGATTTTACAGCGCTTTATTACTCTATTCATTTATTTATTTTACTTGTACATATTTATTCTACTTATTTTATTTTGTTAATATGTTTTGTTCTCCGTCCGTCTCCCCCTTCTAGACTGTGAGCCCACTGTTGGGTAGGGACCGTCTCTCTATGTTGCCAACTTGGACTTCCCAAGCGCTTAGTACAGTGCTCTGCGCACAGTAAGCGCTCAATAAATACGACTGAATGAATGAATGTATATATGTTTGTACGTATTTATTACTCTATTTCTTTATTTTACTTGTACATTTTCTATTTATTTTATTTTGTTAATATATTTCGTCTTGTTCTCTGTCTCCCCCTTCTAGACTGTGAGCCCACTGTTGGGTAGGGACCGTCTCGAGATGTTGCCAACTTGCGCTTCCCAAGCGCTTAGTACAGTGCCCTGCACACAGTAAGCGCTCGATAAATACAACTGAATGAATGAATGAGCAACCTGATCACCTTGTAACCTCCCCAGCGCTTAGAACAGTGCCTTGCACATAGTAAGCACTTAATAAATCATAATAGCTTAATAATAATGATAGCTTAATAAATGCTATCATTATTATTATCCCCATTATTATCCCCATTTCACAGATGAGGTCACTGAGGCCCGGAGAAGTGAAGTGACTTGCCCAAAGTCACACAGCTGGTGGAGCCGGGATTTGAACCCATGACCTCTGACTCCATATGGAGTATATAGTAACTCCGGTGCGTAGAAGCACATTTTCAATACTTAGTACCATAAAAAGCACCATCATCCTTTTCCTTTTGCCTGCTGTTGGGTAGGGACCGTCTCTATATGTTGGACTTCCCAAGCGCTTAGTACAGTGCTCTGCACACAGTAAGCGCTCAATAAATACGATTGAATGAATGAATGAATGCATAGTGTGTTTGTGGGTTCCTATAATAATAATAACGATGGAATTTATTAAGCGCTTAGTACATGCTGAGGACAGTTCTAAGCACTGGGGAGGTGACAAGGTGATCAGGTTGTCCCCCGGAGGGGCTCCCAGTTTTTAATCCCCATTTTACCGATGAGGTAACTGAGGCCCAGAGAAGTTAAGCAACTTTCCCGAAGCCACACAGCCGACAGTCGGCGGGGCCGGGATTTGAACCCATGACCTCGGACTCCAAAGCCCGGGCTCTTTCCACCGAGCCACGCTGCTTCTGTATACACGTGCAAATACCCCGGACTGCCCGAAAACCCGACAAATGGAACAAATAAAGCCACTGTGGCCTTTAGGAGGCTAAATGCCTTGGCTAAATTGATATTTTGGACACATCATTGGGGGGTGTGTGTTTGTGTGTGTGTTTTGGGGTGTGCTTTTTCTCTCCCTCCAATTGGGGCTGGGCCTTTGCGTGCCAAGGGCTCGGGGCCCGCGGGATCCCGGTGGCTTCAAAGCCCCGGTTCCGTGTGAGCCCCCCGCGGGACAGCATGATCACCTTGTAACCTCCCCAGCGCTTAGAACAGTGCTTTGCACATAGTAAGCGCTTAATAAATGCCATTATTATTATTATTATTATTATTCTTAGGCCCCGGCATCTGACCGGGTCGGAGATGTTTGCATCGGCCTCCTGCCGCCTCTTCAGAGGCCCGACTCCCAGCGAGGCTGGAGCCCGTGGCTCCCCTTTTCCCCAACTGCAGCAAGTTACAGGACACACCCGGTAGCGGGATCGAGGGGCTAGACCAAGTGCGTTTCTCAAGAAACTAATAATAATAATGGTATTCGTTAAGCGCTTACTATGTGCCAAGCACTGTTCTAAACGCTGAAGTGGATAATGCAGGCCAGTCGAGTTGGACACCGCGTCGCCGGCCCGTGTGGGCCGGCCACATCTTCTAGACTGTGAGCCCATTGTTGGGTAGGGACCGTCTCTATAGGTTGCCAACTTGGACTTCCCAGGCGCTTAGTACAGTGCTCTGCACACAGTAAGTGCTCAACAAATGCGATTGAATGAATGAATGGGGCTCAGAGTCTCAATCCCCATTTTGCGGATGAGGGAGCTGAGGCCCAGGGACGTCAAGTGACGTGCCCAAGGTCACACAGCGAACAAGTGATGGAGTAGGGATTAGAACCCGTGACCTTCCGGGCCCATGCTGTATCCACTAATAATAATAATAATAATGATGGTATTTGTTAAGCGCTTACTATGTGCAAAGCACTGTTCTAAGCACTGGGGGGTACAAGGTGATCAGGTTGTCCCACGTGGGGCTCACAGTCTTAATCCCCATTTTACAGATGAGGGAACTGAGGCCCAGAGAAGTGACTTGCCCAGAGTCACACAGCTGACAAGTGGCTTACTAGTCCATGATGCTTGTGAGCCCGCTGTTGGGTAGGGACCGTCACTATATGTTGCCAACTTGTACTTCCCAAGCGCTTAGTACAGTGCTCTGCACACAGTAAGCGATCAATAAATGTGATTAAATGAATGAATAGGAGCGTCTGTTTTTCCTCCCAGTCCGATTGATCCGGTCACTGGAAACCTTGTACTTTGGAAGCCTAGAGCCGCCTCCCTCTGCTCACTGAGCGCAGGCCTTCTCCTCCCCCCACTTGCATGTGCTTTGTATTAATTAATTATTATTATGGTATTTGAAAAGCGCTTACTATGTGCCAAGCACTGTTCTAAACGCCGAAGTGAATAATACGGGCAAATCGAGTTGGACACCGTGTCCCCGGCCCACGTGGGGCTCACAGTCTCAATCCCCATTTTACGGACGAGGGAACTGAGGCCCAGAGACGTCACGTGACGTGCCCAAGGTCACACAGCGGACAAGGGATGGAGTCGGGATTAGAACCCGGGACCTTCCGGGCCCGTGCTCCCTCCACTAGTCCTTGATTTTTCCAATAGGAGCGTCTGTGTTTCCTCCCAGCCCGATTGATCCGGTCACTGGAAACCTTGTACTTAGCAAGCCTAGAGCCTTCTCCTCCCCCCACTTGCATGTGCTTTGTATTAGTTAATTATTATTATGGTATTTGAAAAGCGCTTACTCTGTGCCAAGCACTGTTCTAAGCCCTGGGGTAGATACAAGATAATCAGGTTGTCCCCCGTGGGGCTCGTAGTCTTAATCCCTATTTTACAGATGAGGGCACTGAGGCACAGAGAATAATAATAATAATAATAATAATAATAATAATAATAATAATGGCATTTATTAAGCGCTTACTATGTGCAAAGCACTGTTCTAAGCGCTGGTTAAGCGCTTACTATGTGCAAAGCACTGTTCTAAGCGCTGGGGAGGATACAGGGTGATCGGCTTGCCCCACGGGGGGCTCCCAGTCTTAATCCCCATTTTCCAGATGAGGGAACTGAGGCGCAGAGAAGTGAAGTGACTCGCCCAGAGTCACCCAGCGGAGCCGGGATTTGAGCCCGTGACCTCCGACCCCAAAGCCCGGGCTCTCGCCGCTGAGGTAACTGAGGCGCAGGGAAGTTAAGTGGCTCGCCCGGGGTCACACAGCAGGCAAGCGGCTGGATTAGAACCCACGCCCTCCGACGTCCAAGCCCGTGCCCTGTTCCCACTGAGCCACGCCGCTTCTCACGGTGCGTTGCTGCCTTCCGGCCTTTGGCCGGCGATTGCCCAAACCCCACCCCAACCCCTGCCCTCTCCGTCCCCGGCTCATTTGGGCCTGAGCGCCTCTTGGAGCCCGGTGTAAGCGCTCAATAAATACGATTGAATGAATGGTGTCAACCAGGGGCTAGCTTCCACAAGTGAGATCTCTGGGAAACGTTTGCGGCCCCCAATTCCCGGCTTTGGGGGTTTATCGGATATTCTGGGAGCTGGAGAAGCGGTGACTAGAGGTACAGTAGGTGGTTGCTTGTTAGGGCAGCGCTCTAAGAACAGCAGATAATCTCTGTTGCGGTGTCTCATGTGAAGGGACTAATTATCACCCTAATGACAGTGACATGGCAGTTTCAAAACCGCAATTAGATCATCGCAGTTGCACGGCATTGCCAGCCACCAACAAATAATTAATAGTATGGGAGCGGCTTTGGGACGGCGGGCCGGGGCTGTCTCAGAAATCCTGGTTTTACCCGAGGGATTAACTCGTCTCCCGCCACGTCCCCCGAAATATCTCACAAAGGCAAGGCCTTATTTTTAGGTCATAAACTGCATTCACAGTGATGCTTCCTTGTCTAGGGGGATGTTGAACACTCTAGGTATATAAATCATAACTTCTCTTATCCTTGGGCGGAGGAGGGTCTTTCTCCGTAGCACTTTTTGTAAGGGAGGGCTTAGGGTTTGACTTAGGGGTGCCACCATGAAGCCTCAGAGGCTTTATTTATTTTCTTAATATGTTTGGTTTGGTTGTCTGTCTCCCCCTTCTAGACTGTGAGCCCACTGTTGGCTCTATATGTTGCCAACTTGGACTTCCCAAGTACTTAGTACAGCGCTCGGCACGCAGTAAGCGCTCAATAAATACGATTGATTGATTTGAGTTTACCCTTACTGTTAGTGGCAGTCACAGAAACTGACTTCCGCATTTTTTTTGCTGCATTTCAGTGCTTCCCGGGCTCCGCATAACCGTGGCTCACCTCTCTGACGAGGGGACTTGGAGAATTTTGCCATGCCGTCTTTGATCTCCCTTTGCAAGCGTGCTGATTTTCAAGGTGGAAATACTCCTGACGGGCGTGCTTCTAGCCCAGACGGGGTGGAAGGTCCGCTTTGTCGCTGTCGGTAGTTTTCACCGAGCGCTCACTGCATGCAGTGCACTTTTAAGGGAGTACCATAGGATGAGTAGATGTGGTCCCTACCCTCAAGGAGTTTACAGTCTAACAGAATTTATTATGATCTGGCTTTACATGAGGTATGCCTCCTCTCTGTTTGAAAACTGTTATTCTTTCAAAGGGTCCTACACCTTTCCCCGTCCTTTTGATTCGCCCATACATAGCCCCTGAGGCTTACCAGGATGTTAAGTTTTTAACGTTGAAAGTGTTGGCTGTTTTAATGTAAATAACTTATAGCTATCTCACTGCATCCTAAAGCAGGAAGGGTCCCTCAAAGGTGGTTATCTCATCCAGCCTCCTGTCGCCGTTTTCTTTGTGAAGATCGTTACTGCATCCTCTAGTAGTGTGTTTCAACATTTAACCACCCTCGTAGTCAGGAAGTCCTTCTCGGGGCTCAGCTGAAACCTGTCTTTGAACGACTAAAGCCCATTTTCTTCCTTCGATCTTGGCACTCTCGAAGATGGAGGAGCAGCGTGGCCTGGTGGAACGGACACGGGTCCGAGAGCCAGAGGACCTGAGTTCTAATTCCAGCTCTGCCGCTTGCCTGCTCTGTGACCTCACTTAGCTTCTCCGTGCCTCAGTTTCCTCACCCGTAAAATGGGGGATTCAAGGCTAGGAGGCCCATTTGGGACAGCGATTGTGTCTAATCTGATTACCTTGTGTCTGCCCCAGTACTCAGTACATTGCTTGGCAAGAAGCAGCATGGCTTAGTGGATCGGGCACGGGTCTGGGTTCAAATCCTGGCTGTACTTCTTGTCTGTTATGTGACCTTGGGCAAGTCACTTAACTTTTGGGCCCCAGTGCCCTCATCTGTAAAACAGGGATTAAGAGGGTGAGCCCGCTTTAGACAGACACCGTGTCCAACCCCATTGGCTTGTATCCACCCCAGCGCTTAGTACAGTGCCTTGCACGTAGTAAGCACTTAACAAATACTACAGTTATTATAATTATAGTGTTTAACAAATGCCATTATTGTTTTTACTGTGTCTACTAGGATATCCGGGTGTGTGGAAAGTATCCAGTCCCTTTGAGATGAACGGGTGGCAGATGAGCTTTCACGTTGACCCCCACCTCCCCAATTCAATTTCTTATCTTTCTAAACCTTATTGAATGTTGATAGCTTCCCTGTTCCTCATTCTAGAACCTCTCATTACCGGCACAGGTATTTTCAGAAACGGTTCAGACGTGTCTGAGGCTAATGAGAGTTAGGTGACTTGTGAATTTGACTCCTCTGTTAGTTTATGATCCCTCATAAACTTCATATGATATGAAGTTTATCATATGATCCCTCATATGATCTTCAGTTTCTTCCCTCAGTGAAATGGGGATAAAAAGACCTGACCTGGCCTATATCACAGGGATATCAGGAGGGGAGGTGTGAGAGCCCTTGGTCTACTTCTTAAAAATAGGTTTAGTTGTAGCGGTGTTAGCTGGGCTACTTAGTGTGCAGTTCCCTGAATTAAGCATTTGGGAATGTTCAACTGAAGCATGAAGCATGTGTCCTGCCCCAAAAGAGCTTGCATTCTGAGGGAGTGCGACATTGAGAGAAATCAGAACAAATGAATCTATAATTGAAAATTTAAATATGTATTTACGGACACACACCCCAAAATGCTAGGAATGGGTATGAGTAAATATATTAGTGTTAGAGCTGCTTCTTAGAGACTGCTTGGAGACCATTTGTGCGAGGAGGAGGGGCTTTTAGGAGAAGTTTGGTTAAGGGGAGATAACTGCGAGCTGTCAGATTTAGGGAAGGAAGGAATTCCTGGCTGGGGGAACAATTTGAGGGAAAGGAGACAAGAGCGCCAAGAATGAAGTACAGTTAGGGTAGCTTGAGAGAAACGAGAGCAAGCCGGGGAGTAGAGGGCGAAGAAAGAAGACTGGTAAAATGGGGAGAGTCTTGAAGCTGACTGTGAGGAATTTTTGCTGCAAGTGGAAGGAAATGAGAAGCCTTCTAGAACTGGATGTGACTGTTGCAGGATAATTTACGTCAACTAGTTAGCACTTGGGCACACCCACTTTGAAGAAGAAAGGTTTTTGATATCTCCATTTTTCTTACCTGGAGTGCCTGGAGTTTGTCCGCTCGCCCAAAGTTCCGCAGCTTGTCAGGAACGGAACTGGGATCGGAACCGAGAGTCCCGGAGCGGCCCCAGATCATTCCTTAGATGTGGGCTTAAACCCAAGGGCGGCTGCTACTGTATGGGGTAAAAAATAATTATTCCCAGCCCCTTGGGTTTCTCCTACTGCCATCCCTCAGTAATTGAGGCTCTGCTTTTTGGATCAGTTGGGGAATTTGCAGGGCACGCATCGTTCCCTCTTGCTTTAAAGGGAGATGAGTGAATCTGGTGAATCCGTGACGGTGACTGTTCTTAACCACATTTTGAATAGTTGCGGGGAAGCTAGAACTTTAATAATTTAAAATGTGCAAACTTCGAAACATGTCTCTTCTGAAGCACGGTCCGGGTAAGCGACTGACTTTTCTCCGGGCTTCTCCCTGTTCCCACCGTAACCCGGGAAAATCCCTACACCCAGAGAGCACGTTGCCTTTGGTAGGGCCCCTCCTTCTTGAAAATACCTGCCTTACAGGTTTGGTATATGCATCTTCCAGCGGGCCTGACGTAGGTGGAGCGGAAGAAAGAGGCAGGGACGGAGTTGTCGGGGGAATAGTCAAGTCATTAGGAAGGCGAGTTCTTTCAGTTCCTTATTTAGCTCCCTCGGTTTTCACCCCCTAAAAATGTTAACTTTTTTGCTCCCTGGAGGGTAGAATTTTACCTTCTAACCCAGCGATTCAGGAATTTACTATTAGCAGTCATCGTAGTAGTGAACCTAATGGAAGAAGTCACTATTGAAGACTAGTAAGTAGTAAGCGCTTGCTATGTTCCAAGCACCTTTCTGAGCGGTGGGGTTGAGTTAAGTTAATCAGGTTGGACACCGTCCGTGTCCCGCGTGGGCTGACGCTCTTAATCCCCATTTTACAGATGACGTAATTGAGGCCCAGAGAAATGAAGTGACTTGCCCAGGGTAGCACAGCAGACACGTAGCGGAGCTGGGATTAGAACCCAGGTCCTTCTGATTCCCAGGCCCGTGCTCTATCCACTGAGCCATACTGAAGACACTTTTCAGTATTTCACATTCAAATTAGAGTCCATCTCCGAACATGATTTTCTTAAGTTTTCAGAAGCCGGTTTTTAGAAGGATGGTTTGAGGTGAGTGTTTTTGCAGAGACAGTTTGGCTCTAGGAAGACTCGGTTCCTGTCTTCAAAGAGCTTTGCTTTATATCTATGGGGGAAGAACTAATGTTCTCCTTGAGCCATCTCAGAGGATTGCCGGGGTTGAGTTTTGAACTTTTCTCACTAACCCAAACTTGGGATCTTGACTTTTTGCCTGGGCTCCTCAAAGACTGGAAATTTCAGAGCGGTATTTTCTCAAGGTGCTCATCACAGGTTTTTTAAAAAAATGAATCTACCTCCCCCCCCCAGACTCTGAAAAGGAAGTTCAGGAGTGTGAAGATGACTCAGTTCATCTTATACTGTGGGCCCATAGCTCTGCCTAAAGTCAAAGCCTGTTCACGACAGTCCTGTTCATTTGAAGTGCCCGCTTCGGCTGAGCTGGACCCTCTCTTTCCTGAGGGTGAAAAATGCTTCACTTTTTCCCCGAGCACAGGTTAAGATTTGGGGCTCTGGCTTTCCTGTCCTCCTCACCACCTGTTCCCCCCTGCCACAGCATTCCTGACAACCGGTAATGGAACAGATCTGTGGGCCCCAAACCTGGAAGATCTTTCATAGTTTCGTTGACACTTCTCATTTTCCCCCTCGTAAAACCTGATTTTTTTCACCAGCTCATACGACAAAGGAGAGCCAGGCCTCGCCACTACAACCTGAAGCCTCAGAGAAGGCAGTTTGGAGGCAGGGTGCTGTCTCCACTTGATCGCAGCGAGGACTCAGGTGACTCACCTGAGTTCATCACGCCTTTTTGGCATCGGTCCCCTCTTGAAGCGATCTGGGACAGAAGGAAACAGCTCATGAGCATTCAGGGATTATGGTCAAACCCCAGCGGCTCCTCTCTGCCAGCCGCCTCCACTCATTTCTCCTGACCAGGTGTTTGATGGTAAAGAGAGGCAACTGAGCCCTTCTGGCCCTCCCTGTACAGGTGACCTAGTTGCTGCTCACAGTAAGTCTTATTCCCTTTATTGTTGGCCCTTGAGATTATTAAATATTCTATTTCCTGAGAGGCAGCATGGCCTAGTGAAGGGAATCTGGGACCGGAAACCACAGACCCTCATTTTCGTCCCGGTTCCACCACTTGCCTGCTGGGTGACCTTGGATAAGGTTTAACTTCTCTGTGCCTCACTTGCCTCATCTGTATATATGTATATATGTTTGTACATATTTATTACTTTATTTATTCATTTATTTTACCTGTACATATCTATTCTGTTTATTTTATTTTGTTAGTATGTTTGGTTTTGTTCTCTGTCTCCCCCTTTTAGACTGTGAGCCCACTGTTGGGTAGGGACTGTCTTTATATGTTGCCAACGTGTACTCCCCAAGCGCTTAGTACAGTGCTCTGCACACAGTAAGCGCTCAATAAATACGATGGATTGATTGATTGATCTGTTAAACGGGATTAAAATGCCTTTTCTCCCGCCCTCTTAGACTGTGGGAAAAGGACTCTACCTGATGTAATCCTCCTTTATCTCCCCCTGGTTTTAGCCGGGTGCTCGGCACAGAGTCAGTGCTTGGTAATACCTGCTTTTATATTCTTGGGTTAATCCGCATTTTATAGACATCGGTGATTCTGGCCGCAAATACGTTAGAGTCCCGGCAGACGGAGAGGAGCTAGTGCCTGCAGGGCGGACGGGTTCCCGTGAGGTTGCCAAGTAAACATTCCACTCTTCCCCAGGGGTTGCACAGGTGGGTGTTGGCAAGAGCGTGGCTTAGTGGATAGAGCACAGGCGTGGGAATCAGAAAGACCTGGGTTCTAATCCTGGCTCGGCCAGATGTCTGCTGCGTGACTTTGGGCAAGCCATTCACCTGTCTGGCCTCAGTTACCTCATCTGAAAAATGGGGAGAAGAATGTGAGCCCCTCCGGGAGTGGGACTTTGTCCAACCCGATTTGCTTGTATCCAGCCCGGCACGTAGAACGATTCCTGGCACGTAGCGCCCAACAGATACCATTATTATTAATCATCTAAGCCTGAGCGCTTATTTTGGGTCAGATGTTCAGAAGTATTGTACTGAGAGCTCACCTCCTCCAGGAGGCCTTCCCAGACTGAGCCCTTTCCTTCCTCTCCCCCTTGCCCCCCTCCCCATCCCCCCATCTTCCCTCCTTCCCTTCCCCACAGCACCTGTATATATGTATATATGTTTGTACATATTTATTACTCTTTTTATTTATTTATTTATTTATTTATTTTACCTGTACATATCTATTCTATTTATTTTATTTTGTTAGTATGTTTGGTTTTGTTCTCTGTCTCCCCCTTTTAGACTGTGAGCCCACTGTTGGGTAGGGACTGTCTCTATATGTTGCCAACTTGTACTTCCCAAGCGCTTAGTACAGTGCTCTGCACACAGTAAGCGCTCAATAAATACGATTGATTGATTGATTCTGAACTGGGACCAGCATGCGCCAGAATTTCAGTACTTTCATTCATTCAATCATATTTATTGAGTGCTTACTGTATGCAGAGCACTGTACTGTACTACTTGGGAGAGTACAGTACAACAATAAACAGAAACATTCCCTGCCTACAGCGAGCTTAGAGTCTAGAGGAGGGGAGACAGGCATTAATATGAAAAAAATAAATTATAGATATGTACATAGATGCTGAGGGGCTGGTGGGGGGAGAAACAAAGGGAGGAAGTCAGGGTGATGCAGAAGGGAATGGGAGAAGAGGAAAGGGGGCCCTTAATAATAATAATAATAATAATAATGGTATTTAAGTGCTTACTATGTACCAGGCACTATACTAAGCGCTGGGGTGGGTACAAGCAAATCGGGTTGGACACAGTCCCTGTCCCACGTGAGGCTCCCAATCTCAACCCCCATTTTACAGATGAGGTGACTGAAGCACAGAGAAGTGAAGTGACTTGCCTGAGGTCACACAGCAGACGAGTGGTGAAGCCAGCATTAGAACCCATAACCTTCTCACTCCCGGGCCCGTGCTCTACCACTATGCCATGGCTTAAGTTTGGGAAGGCCTGCTGGAGGAGATGTACCGCCAATAAGGTTTGGGAAGGGGGGAGAGTAACTGTCAGATTTGAGGGCAGAGGGAGGACGTGGGTGAAGAGTCGGCGGCGAGACTGAGACCCAGTGAGAAGGTGTGTGGAGCTGGGTCTTAGTAGGAGAGTAGCAAGATGAGATAGGAGGGGGGCAAGGTGATGGAGTGCGATAAAGCCAACGGTGAGGAGTTTTTGTTTGATGCAGAGGTGGTTGGGCAACCACTGAAGTTTTTTGAGCAGTGGGGTGACACGTCCTGGATGTTTTTGTAGAAAAATGATCTCGGCAGCAGAGTGAAGACCGGTATGGGAAGAGGCAGGAGGGTGGGAGGTCAGCAAGGAGACCGATGCAGTAATCCAGGTGGGATAGGAGGAGTGGTTGTATTGATGTGGTAGCAATTTGAATGGGGAGGAAAGCAGATTTTAGCGATGTTGTGAAGATGGGACCGACAGGATTTAGTGACGATTTGAATATGTCGGTCGAATGAGGGAGAAGAGGCAAGGATGACGTCAGGGTTACGGGCTTGTGAGACAGGAGGGGTCGTGGTGCCGTCTACAGGGATGGGAAAGTCACGGGGAAGGGCAGAGTTGGGAAGGATAGGAGCTCTGTTTTAGACGTGTTACGCTTGAGGTGACAGTGGGACATCCAAGTAGAGATGTCTTGAAGGCAAGAGGATGTGTAAGACTGCAGAGAGGGTGAGAGATCAAGGCTGGAGTTGTAGATTTGGGTGTCATCTTCATAGAGGTGGTAGTTGAAGCCATGGGAGCCAATGAGTTCTCCAAGGGAGTGGGTGTAGATAGAGAATAAAAGGGGACCCCAAACTGAACCTTGAGGACTTCCACAGTTAGGGGGTGGGAGGCAGAGGAGGAGCCTGGGGAGGAGACTGAGAACGAACGGCCAGAGAGGTGCGAGAACCAGAAGAGGCCAGAGTCAGTGAAGCCAGGGTTGGATAACGTTTCCAGGAGAAGGGGGTGGTCCACAGTGAAAGGTCGAGAAGAATTAGGATGGAGTAGAGGCCGTTGGATTTGGCAAGAGGGAGATCAGTGGGGACCATTGAGAGGGTGCTTTCTGTGGAACGAAGAGGATGGAAGCCACATTGGAGGGGGACAAGGAGAGAATTGGAGGAGAGGATTTGAGAGAGCGGGTGTAGATAACTCGCTCAAGGAGTTTGGAGAGAAATGGTAGGAAAGAGATGGGGCGATAACCGTAGGGAATCAGGGCGTCAAGGGAGGGTTTTTGTAGGATGGGGAGACCTGGGCGTGTTTGAAAGCAGTGAGGAAGAAGAAATTGGAGAGCAGACAGTTGAAGGTGGCTCTCAGGGAGGGGGCAAGAGTTTTGATAAGGAACGAAGGAATGGGGTCAGATGCACAGGTGAAAGGGGTGGCTTTTGAGAAGAGGCAGGAGTTCTCCTCTAGGGATACTGCTGGGAAGGATGGGAGAGTGGAACAGGGGGCTGGAAGGGGGAGGCACAGAGGAGGAACAGGGAAGATTTTAGGGAGCTCATGCCTGATAGTGGCAATTTTCTTCAAGTAGGCAACCAGGTCATTGTGGGACAAAGGATAGGGGAGGTGGGAGGAGTGGGGGACCTGAGGAGGGAGTTAAATGTCCGGAACAACTGGCGAGGGCGATGGGCATGGGTTTCTCAATAAGGGTGGAGAAATAATTTTGCCGGACAGAGGAGAGAGCGGAGTTAAAGCAGGCAAGGATAAACTTCAGTTAGACAATGTCAACCCGATATTTAGATTTCCACCAGCAGTGCTCTGCAGCTTGAGCACGAGAGCGTAGGAGGTGGACTGTGTAAGTGTGAGCCCGCTGTTGGGTAGGGACCGTCTCTATATGTTGCCAACTTGTACTTCCCAAGCGCTTAGTACAGTGCCCTGCACACAGTAAGCGCTCAATAAATACGATTGAATGGATGATCCAGGGCTGGGGTTAGTGGTACGAGATCAGCGAAGGGATGGGGAGTGAGTGAGTTGAGTTCAGTAGAGAGGGTGGTGTGGAGAGCATCTTTTTGCTCATCCAGGGAAGGTAATTTGGGCATGGAGGCGAAATGGGGCGTGATGAGTTGAGAAAATTGGATGGGGTTCAAAGATCAGAGGTCTCTGTTGGGGAGGGATGGTCGATTTATGGGGAGGAGGTTGTGGTCGGAGAGAAGGATTTCAGAGTAGGTGAGGGTAGAGATTGTGCAGTGGTTAGAGATGATGAGATCGAGTGTGCGTCCAAGTTGGTGACTGGGCGAGGTGCGGTGGAGCAGGTCAGCGGAGTTGAGGAGTGTTATTATTCTTGATAATAATAAGTTGTCTTCTCCCAGAAGACGTTGTTCTTTGATTCTCACCATCCTATCCCAGTGAGGTATATGAGGGTTGGATTCCCCCAGGTGAAAAAGTGAAAGTTGCAAACACTCCCTAGTGATTAAACCTTTGGATATGGAGCCCCAGCAAGCTGTCAGAGTGCTTGGAGTAGAACTCTGCCCCTCAGATTGGGGTGTAGAGGTGGATTGGAAATGTTTTGGAGGGAATCAAAGCAATGGTTTGCAATCAGGTACAAATCCTGCCAGGAAAACCAGAATAAGCGTCATTCTGGTTCTTCTCAAGAGGATCCGGGGCTTCCTTCATTCGAGTCTCATGTGATGGAAGGAGATGTCAGTTTCCCTCCAAAATGAAGCTTCACTTGGCAGTTTGTGGGAAGTTTCAAAATCGAAGACCTAAATGTGGAAGTTTTCTCCTGTCTAGTTGGGAAAGGGGGGTGGGGCGATGAAGTTACCTCCTAAACAACTTTATTGCCTTCCTTCCTTTCAAACTGAGAAAGATCCGGTTTCCTGGGACATCTTTGGGGACTGGAGGGGCATTGGGAGTTTGCGAATCCTCCCTTGGATGTGAAATGGTGGCTGTTTTTTCAGGACTGTAAACTAAAGTCCTGTCCACCTTGAGCCTCTCCTCCTTACCAGATCACCTTTGACCTTGGATTTGAAAATAGAGCAACTGAAGATGATTAGTGTGTCGCTGTTTTTACCCCTCTTATCCCCACCTCGCTAGCAAAAGCATCACCTCCCGTGTCAGAATGGAACAGCTTTTGCTGTGAGAAGCAGCATGGTGTAGTGGGACATGGGTTCTAATTCTGGTTATGCCACTTCTTGGGCAAGCCACTTCTCTGTGCCTTAAGTGACCTCGTCTGTATAAAGGGGATTAATGCTGTGAGCCCCATGTGGGATGTGGACCGTGTCCAACTTGATTAACTTGTATTCATTCATTCAGTTGTATTAAGTGCTTACTGTGTGCAGAGCACTGCACTTCACGCTTGGGAAAGTACAATGTGACAATAAACAGTGAGATTCCCTGCCCACAAGAAGCTCACAGTGTGGAGGGGTGGTTGTGTCCCCGTTCCTCCTCAAACCCCCATCCCCCTCGCCTCCCCCACTCCTTGCCACTAATAATAATAATAATAATGGCATTTATTAAGCGCTTACTATGTGCAAAGCACTGTTTTAAGCGCTGGGGAGGTTACAAGGTGATCAGGTTGTCCCACATGGGGCTCACAGTCTTAATCCCCATTTTACAGATGAGATCACTGAGGCACAGAGAAGTTAAGTGACTTGCCCAAAGTCACACAGCTGACAAGTGGCAGAGCCAGGATTTGAACCCATGGTCTCTGACTCCAAAGCCTGTGCTCTTTCCACTGAGCCACACTGCTTCTCTAATGACCTGGCCACCTATTTTATTGAGGAAAATTGACACTAACAGGCATGATCTTCCTAAAATCTCCCCTGTCCCTCCCCACCTTACCTTCCCATCCGACCCTGTCTTCCCCCTGACTTTCCCATCACTGTAGATGGCACCACCATCCTTTCTGTCTCACAAGACCATAACCTTGGCGTTATCCTCGGCACCTTCAACCCACATATTCAGTCCCCTTCTTCAACTCTCCCATCTTTCCCAGCAGTATCTCAGAAGGAGATCCACTCCCTCCACCTGCGCATCTGACCCCTTTCCCCAGCAATTTATCACAACACCCCCCACCCAACCCCTGCACCTTTCTTCCCTCCCTAGCTGCCATCTTCAGCTGTTTGCTCTCCATTGGCTTCTTCCCCACATGTTCATTTCTTCCTATCCTAAAAAAACCCCTCCCTTGACCCCACTGCTCCCTCCAATTATCATCTCTCTCTCTCTCTCTCTCTCTCTCTCTCTCTCTCTCTCTCTCTCCTACCATTCCTTTCCAAACTCCTTGAGCTAGTTTTCTACACTCTCTGTTTCAAGTTCCTCTCCAGTTCTCTCCTTGACCCCCTCCAATCTGGCTTCCGTCCCCTGTACTCCACAGAAACCTCCCTCTCAGAGGTCACAGATGATCTCCTTGCCAAATTCAACAGCCTCTACTCCATCCTAATCCTCCTCAACTGTGGACAACCCCCTTCTCCTGCAGCCTCGGCTTCACTGATTCTGTCTTCTCCTGGTCTTCTTCCTATCTCGCTGGCCGCTCCTTCTCAGTCTCTTTTGCAGGCTCTTCCTCTGCCTCTGTTCTCCCCCTGCCCCCCAAAACTGTGAAGGTCCCTCAAGGTTCAGTTCTGAGTCCCCTTCTATTTTCCATCTATGCCCACTCCCTTGGAGAATTCATTTGCTCACATGGCTTCAACTACTACCTCTGTGTGAATGAAACCCAGTCCTGATCTCTCTCCCTTTCTGCAATCTCACTTCCTCCTGCCTTCAAGACGTCTCCTCTTGGTTGTCCTTCCATCACCTCAAACTTAACATGTCTAAGACAGAGCTCCTTACCTTCCCATCCGACCCTGTCTTCCCCCTGACTTTCCCATCACCGTAGACGGCACCCCCATCCTTTCTGTCTCACAAGCCCATAACCTTGGCATTATCCTCGGCGCCTTCAACCCACATATTCAATCCGTCACTGAGTCCTATTGGTTAGATCTTCCCAACGTTGCTAAAATACGCCCTTTCCTCTCCATCCCAACTGCTGCCACGTTAATCCAATCACTTATCCTATCCCGCCTTGATTACCGTATCAGCTTCCTTGCCGACCTCCCAGCCTCCTGCCTCTCCCCACTCCTGTCCTTACTTCACTCTGCTGCCCGGATCATTTTTCTGCAATAACATTCAAGCCATGGTTCTCCATTCCTCAGGAAAACCCAGTGGTTGCCAATCCACCTCCGCGTAAAGCAGAAACTCCTCACAATTGTCTTTAAAGCACTCTATCACCGTGCCCCTCACCTAGCTACTCGTCAACTCGTCTACTACGGTTCAGCCCACAAACTTCGCTCCTCCGATGTTAAACTTCACGCTGTACCTCGATCTTGTCTATCTCGCTGCTGACCTCTGACTCACGTCCTGCTTCCGTCTAGGGGTGCCCTCCCTCCTCATATCCAACAGACGATTACTCTGCCCCCACTTCAAAGCCCTATTGCACATCTCCTCTAAGAGGCCTTCCCTGAATAAGCCCTCTTTTCTTTTCCTTCAGCTCCCTTCTGTATTGCCCTGACTTGCTCCTGCTATTCGTCCCACCACGGCACTAATGCACATATCTGTAATTTATTTATATTAATTAACTAATTCATTCATTCAGTTGTATTTATTGAGCGCTTACTGTGTGCAGAGCACGGTACTAAGCGCTTGGGAAGTGCAGGTTGGCAACATATGGAGACGGTCCCTACCCAACAACGGACTCACAGTCTAGAAGGGGGAGACAGACAACAAAACATGTGAACAGGTGTCAAGTCGTCAGAACAAATAGAATTAAAGCTAGATACACATCATTAACAAAATAAATAGAATATTAAATATGTACAAGTAAAATAAGTAGAGTAATAAATCTGTACAAACATATTCAGGTGCTGTGGGGAGGGGAAGGAGAGAGGGAAGCAGATAGGGAAATGAGCGACTTCACTGAAGAAAATGATGTTGTCAGTGCTCTTTAGTCTCCTTCACTTAAACAAAATCTTCTTCACTCAACACCAGCAACCTGTTGTGAAAGTGATAGGCTGATGAAAATTTTGGGATTGTTTCCCATTCCTTTTCTCCAAACCTTAGAGTGGGAACAAGAACATTTCAGTTCTGGTGGTTTGGTTTGGTTTTGTTGTCTGTCTCCCCCCTCCTAGACTGTGAGCCCGTTGTTGGGTAGGGACCGTCTTTGTACGTTGCCGACTTGTACTTCCCAAGCGCTTAGTGCAGTGCTCTGCACACAGTAAGCACTCAATAAATACGATTGAATGAATGACAGTGGGAGCTGGACAGGGGAAACCAAACCCTGCTTTGCCGTTCAACTAATCAGTTGTGTTCACTGAGCACCTAGTGTTTCCTGGACACTGTACTAAGCACTTGGGGGGGGTACAGTGAAGGAAGACAAGCGTGAATCCTGCCTGTTCTTTCAAGTCCCTATCTTTATCTTTTCGGATACAGGAGAACATGATTTTTAAGTCTCACAGCAAACCATTTTCTCTTAAGTGCCCGTTGCCCGCAGATGTGTATAGAAAATGTGCCAGCCTTCCCTGAGGAGGGAGGCCACTGCTGAATCACCTGAGGGAAGAGATTGCTCAGCTCTGGTGATCAGTCAGATCTGAAGTCACCCTCCCCCTTCCTTTCCTCTGGCCTTCATCTGGCTGTCGGTCGTGGGGAGGTTTTATCCGGGTTAGTGAACATCTGTCGTTATTATTAATGTATGTATTGTGTATCAAGCGCTATTCTAAATACTGGAGTAGATACTAATTAATCCGGTCTGACACAGTCCCCGTTTCACATGGGGCTCACAGTCCAACTGGAAGGGAGAACATTGATTGAATCCCCGTTTTACATATGAGGAAACTGAGGCACAGAGCAGTTAATTGACCTGCCTAAGGTCACACAGCAGAAAAGTGGAAGAGTTGGGATTAGAATCCAGGCCCTCTAACTCCCAGGCCTGTGCTTTTCATTCATTCATTCATTCAGTTGCATTTACTGAATATTTACTCTGTGCCCAGCACTGTACTAAGCACTTGGGAGATTACAGTACAAAAATAAACAGACATTCCGTGTCCACAACGAGCTTACAGTGTAGAGGGGGGATAATTGTTAATTTGTTGTTAATAATAATTATTTGTTAATATAAACAAATTACAGATATGTACATAAGTGCTGTGCGGCTGGGAGAGGGAAGAACAAAGGAAGGAAGTCAGGGCAACACACAAGGGAGTGGGAGAAGAGGAAAGGGCGTGCTTAGGGAAGGCTTCCTGGAGTAGATGTGCCTTCAGTAAGTCTTTGAAGCCGGGGAGAGTCGTCGGTTTGTCGGATTTGAGGAGCGAGAACGTTCCAAGCCAGAGGCAAGACGTGGGTGAGGAGTTGGCGGCGAGATTGGCGAGAGGGAAGCGCAGTGAGAAGATTAGCATTAGAGGAGGGAAGCGTGCGGTCGCGGGCATAGTAGGAGAGTAGCGAGGTGAGTTAGGAGGGGGGCAAGTCGATGGAGTGCTATAAAGCCAGTGTTGAGGAGTTTTTGTTTGATGCAGAAGTGAATGGGCAACCACTGGGGAGGTTTGAGGAGTGGGGTGACATGTCCTGAACATTTTTGAAGAAACACTATCCGGGCAGAGAGTGAAGTATAGACTGGAGTGGGGAAAGGAAGATTCAGATGCTGGTGGTATCAGATATTTCAGAGACATCTATAACACTGTGTTGAAAATACAATTAAGACTTTTTCCTCTTGGCTGGGTCATCACAACACTGTTAGGAAATATCTGGACAGTGTTAACAGCCGTTGTAAAACGTTTAGTACATATTTACTATTCTTTTTATTTCGTTAATGATGTGCATATAGCTTTAATTCTATTTTTTCTGACGATTTTGACACCTGTCTACATGTTTTGTTCTGTTGTCTGTCCCCCCTTCTAGACTGTGAGCCCGTTGTTGGGTAGGAACTGTCTGTATGTGTTGCCGACTTGTACTTCCCAAGCGCTTAGTACAGTGCTCTGCACACAGTAAGCGCTCAATTAATACAATTGATTGAATGAATGTCAGCGAGGAGGCTGATGCAGAAATCCATGCAGGATAGGATGAATGATTGTATTAATGTGGTAGCAGTTTGGAGGGAGAGGGAAAGGCAGATTATAGTGATGTTGTGAAGGGGGACTGATAGGATTTAGTAACAGATTGAATATGCGGGGTGAATGAAAGAGGAATCAAGTATAATGCCAAGATTACGGGCTTTTGAAACAGGAAGGATGGACGTGTTGTCTACAGTGATGGGAAAGTCAGGGGAAGGGCAGGGTTTGAGTGGGAAGATAAATTCTGTTTTAGACACATTAAGCTTGAGGTGACTGTGGGACATCCAAGTAATAATAATAACTATGGTATTTGTTGAGCGCTTACCATGTGCCAAGCACTGTACTACGTGCTGGGATGGAGATGTCTTGAAAGGCAAGAGAAAATGTGAGACCGTAGAGAGGGAGAGAGATCGGGGCTGGAGATGTAGATTTGGGTATCATCTGCATCGAGTGGTAGTTGAAGCTGTGGGAGCCAGTGAGTTCTCCCACGAAGTGGGTGTAGATGAAGAATAGAAGGGGACCCAGAACCGAACCTTGCGAGACCCTTGAGAGTTAGGGGGTGGGAGGCAGAGGAAGAGAGTACAAAGAAGACTGAGAATGAAAAGCCAGAGAGATGAGTGAAACCAAGGTTGGATGACATTCCTCTGCTCTTTCCACTCAGCAGAGGGAAGTATCCTGGTTTCCATGAGCTAGAAAGAACCCTCTGCACCGTGCCCTGGCCCTGGTAGCTTTTGGCTCCGGTACCCTTGGAGGGAGCTTTTGGGAGCCAGGAGTCCCTGGATATAAGGGTCCAGATCACTGCCTTCTCCCATCTTGAGACCCCACCCCACCCAGTCCTCCCATCAAGTCCTCCCTCTGAACTGTTTCCTTCAATGAAGTCTTGTGTGAGGGAATCAAACAATAGTATTTGAGTGCTTACTGTGTGCGGAGCGTGTGAGTATGTATAATAGAGTTGGTAGACATTCCCTGACCATAACAAGCTTAAAGTCTACAAGGGGAGACAGACGTTAATGTAAATAAATTACAGATAAGTACGTAAGGGTTGTTCCTCTCAGGGTTGCACCTGGAGAGTTGCCAGTACTCTGCCAGCCTCGACTATGGAGGGAGAGTCGAGCAGAGGCATACCCATTCCATTCCTAGCTTGGGCAGTGGCTAGTGAGTGGAAGACAATCTGCTACAAGTCAGAACTCCCCTACGCTGGGCAGCAGCAGCCTGGGAGAGGGTTGGGGGTGGAGACTCGAGTCGACTGCACGGAAAGAGGCAGTGGTAAACCATTTCTGCATTTTTACCCAAAAGACTCTGGATAGACTGCCAGAACGATTACAGATGGAGGCAGGGTGTTCCGGGAGATGTGGCCGTGGTGTCGTTATGGGTTGGAGATGACTCGACAGCGGGAGACAAGACATGGGTATCGTGGGGCTAAGGGAGGGGGGAATAAAGGGTGTTAATCCACGTGTAAGGGCGATGGAGAAGAGGAAATGAGGGCTTAGTTGGGGCAGGCCTCTTGGAGGAGATGGAGGAGAGTCGACCATCTATCAGCCGTGAAGAGGGAGGGTGTTCCAAGCCAGAGGTAGAATGTGGGTCGAAGGGCCAGTGGTGAGACAGTCAAGATCGAGGTACGGAAGCTTTTCAGAAACTCCATGTACTAAATTTGGGACCGACGGGGGATGGAAGGTGGTGGAGAAATCTAGATTTTTCTAGAAAAGTAGGTTGGCGTTAGAGGAGCGAAGCATGCGAGCTGGGTTGTAGTAGGTTATCAAGGAGGTAAGGAAGGGAGGGGCAAGGGGACCGAGTGCCGGGGGTAAGGAGTTGGACGCGGAGACGGAGGGGCAACCACTGGAGGTTTTTGAGGAGTGCGCTGATCGGTTTTGTAGAAAAATGATTCGGGCAGCAGAGTAAGGTGTGAAGTGGGGGAAGACGGGAGGTAGGCAGATGAGCAAGGAGGATGATGCGGTAATCAAGGTGGGATAGGATAAATGCTTGGTTTAACGTGGTAGCAGTTTGGATGGAGAGGGAAGGGGGGATTTTAGCAACGTTAAGGTTGAATCGATTGGTGACAGATTGAATATGTGGGTTGAATGAGAGGAATTGAGGATAATGCCAAGGTTATGAGGGAAGGTGAGTCTCCTCTGTTCCTTCCCCATCCACCTCTTCAAACAACAGAGCAACGCTTAGCCCCTTTAGCGTTTCTCTTTCAGGAGCCAGGACCCAAGTCCTCCTTGGGCTGCTGAAAAATCTAGATTTCTCCACCACTTTCTTTCCTCCCTTCGGTCCCAAATTTAGTACATAGAAGTTTCTGAGCTGGGATCCAGTGAGGTAGTGGCCAGGTGGGCTGCACGTCACCTAGTAAAATGGGCTGAATCTCCTTCGGTAACTGCCGCTTCAAGGTTTCACGTGAAGACTTGTCTCCACCTCCCGCTTGCCCCGATACCAAGAGATATTCACCGGAGCCAAACAGAAAAAGTTGGAGCAGAAGAGAAAAGAAGCCGTTCCCTCTGCCGCCAACTCCCCAGGGTCTCTGTTTCTTGAATTCCAGAATTGTTTCTCCCTGAGGTCCCTCCAGAGGCTCCAACCGTGTGAGTTTGGTGGCGGCGGCGGTGGGGACGTCTTCTGCAGCAGGAGCCGTTAGTCTTGTCATCCATTCCAGCAGCTGCTGCTGCCCCTCTCCTTCTTGCTGGGTTCACTGGAGTTCTCCCGTCCTTGAGGAGCCCTGAAAGGAGCAGCTCAGCAGCGGCAGACGGTGTCCCTGCCCTAAAGTCCACGGCCTCTACAATCCTTAAAGTCCCCCTGGGGGAACTTGCAGCGTGATTCTAAACTGCCGGTCCAGGTGATACACGCAACTGCGCCCCACACACCCGAACTTCACTCTTCCTCTCCCCAGTCTACCGTCTTCCCTTAGGCCGAACCATCCCAGACCCACGGGGCGTCCTGCCGTGATGCCTTCTCCTTTTCCCCCACCCTGGGGCTCCTCAAAAGTCTCAATAGTACTAATAATGATGGGATTTGTTAAGCGCTTACTATGTGCAAAGCACCGTTCTAAGCGCTGGATGGGACTGCCACAGCTCCTAAAAGCTTTTAAGGCCTTTAGTATTTGTTGAATTTAGCCTGTCATCTTGGGTAATTTGCCCCTCTTGGGAACATTTGGGTCTTACAGAACGTTTATTTTCAGTACTTGTTTTGGCTAGAATCCCACTGGGGAATATCCTTCAACAGTGCGCATCTGCCCGTGTGATGCTGAAAGAAGAGGTTGGCCTGTGCTTGTGGTGTTGGCCACCCCACAAGTCTTCCTTATTACGGGGCTTGTCAGGAATATAACCCCTGCAGTACGAGAGAACTGAGGGAATTGGTCCTCCCCTTTTAGAAATGGGGGCCGGGAATGAGTCAGTCACGAAGGAGGATGTAGGAGTAGGGCAGGATTAGTAATAGCTAAAGGAGTGTGATAAAAACTGAGCTCTGTGTAAGTGCTAAGTGTGGTTGGGTTTACTTCAGGAGGGGGCAACTAATTGTGGAATGCCTTTTGGGTGAGATAGGTTTTCAGCAGAAATTGGGTCTAAATTGCATATTGTGAATTTGCGCCTGTGCTGAGTGTAATTCTTCACTCACTTCAAGTGCTTGATATTTAGAATTAAAGATAACCATGACTAATCAGAGCGGCTTTCTGCTTCATCCCTTTGTCCTTTCCCTCTTCTTTTCCTTCGTCCCTTAGTAGGTCAGTGGTACTGACTGAGCATTTTGTGCAGAGCACTGGACTTAAGCATTTGGGAGAGCACAGTACAGTTAACGTAGTCCCCACCCTCAGGGAGCTTACAGCATAGCTGAGGGGAGAAGGCATTAAAATAAATTACAGGTAAGGGAAGCAACCGGATATAAGGATGTGGACATGTGTTAGGGGGGTGGAGTATATAAGAGGGACTTGGGCATGGATGAGGGAGTAGGGAGGAAAAAATAGGGTGGAGGGATTGAGAGCTTACGGAAGGCTTCCAGGAGAAGTAGTGCTTTAAAGACTGGGAAAGTGCTGGTCTGTCAGGGAGAGAATGAGGGACAGTGAGTAGGATGGCATTAGAGGAGTGAAGTACGTGGACTTTGTTGTTGACCCCCTTCAATTTAGCTCCCATCCGTAGAAACCGCCCTCTCAAAGGTCACCAGTGAGCTCCTTCTTGCCAAAGCCAATGGCCTCTACGCCATCCTAATCTTCCTCCACCTCTCAGCTGCTCTTGACACTGTCGACCACTGCCCCTGGAAACATTATCCAACTTCAGCTTCACTCACACTTCTGGTTCTCCTCCCTATTTCTCTGGTTGCTCATTCTTCCCAGGCTCCACCTGTGCTTCCCACCCCCTAACTGTGGAAGTCCTCATGTTTCAGTTACGGGTCCCCTTCTATTCTCTATCTATGCCCACTCCCTTGGAGAAACTCATTTGCTCCCATGGCTTCAACTACCACTTCGATGCAGACGATTCCCAAATCTCCACGTCCATCCCTGATCTCTCTCCCTCTCTGTAGTCTCACATGTCCTCGTGCCTTCAAGACATTTCTACTTGGATGTCCCACTGTCACCTCAAACTTAACATGTCTAAAACAGAACTCCTTATCTTCCCATCCAAACCCAGTCCTTTCCTATCACTGTGGATGGCACCACCATCCTTCCTGTCTCACAAGCCCGTAACCTTGGAGTTATCTTTGACTCGTCTCGCTCATTCAACCCACATATTCAATCCATTACTAAATTCTGTTTGGTTTGATCTTCCCAACGCCGCTAAAATATGTCCTTTCCTCTCCATCCTTGCTGCCCCCACATTAATCCAAACTCTTATCCTCTTCTGCCTTGATTAGTGTATCAGCCTCCTGTCTCTCCCGACTCCAGTCCATATTTCACTCTGCTACCCGGATCCTTTTTCTACAAAACAGTTCAGTCCATGTTTCCCTACTCTTCAGGAACCTCCAGTGGTTGCCCATCTCCCTCCTCATCAAACAGAAACTCCTTACCGTGGACTTTAAAGCACTCAATCACCATGCCCCCTCCTACCTCATCTCCCTACTCTTCTACTACAGCCCAGTCTTTGCTCCTCTACTGCTGATTTCTTCACCGTACCTTGATCTCTCCATCTCGCAACCAATCTCTCACCCTTGTCCTGCCTCTGACCTGGAGTATTCTCTCTCTTCATATCCAACCTACAATTACTCTTCCCACCTTCAAAGCCTTACTGAAGGCACATCTCTTCCAAGAGGCCTTCCCTAACTAAGCCCTCCTTTCCTCGTCTCCCACTCACTCATTCATTAATTCAATCGTATTTACTGAGCACTTACTATGTGCAGAGCACTGTACTAAGCACTCCCGTCTGCATTGTCCTGATTTGCTCCATTTATTCATTCCCCCCAGCCAAGCCCCACAATACTTATGCACATGGCTGTAAGTTTATTTATATTAATGTCTGTCTCCTCCTCTAGACTAGACTGTCTAGACTGTCTCCCCCTCTAGAGAAGCAGCGTGGCTCAGTGAGAAGCAGCGTGGCTCAGTGGAAAGAGCCCGGGCTTTGGAGTCAGAGGTCATCGGTTCAAATCCCGGCTCCGCCACTTGTCAGCTGTGTGACTTTGGGCAAGTCACTTAACTTCTGTGTGCCTCAGTTACCTCATCTGTAAAATGGGGATTAAGACTGTGAGCCCCACGTGGGACAACCTGATCACCTTGTAAACTCCCCAGCGCTCAGAACAGTGCTTTGCACATGGTAAGCGCTTAATAAATGCCATCATTATTATTATTATTAGACTATATGCTCATTGTGGGTAGGGAATATGTCTGTGATGTTGTCATATGGTACTCTCCCAAGTGCTTAGTACAGTGCTCTGCACATGGTATGAGCTCAATAAATATGATTGACTGACTAATAGGAGAACGAGGATAAGTAAGGGGGAGAGAGCCGACTGAGTGTAGAAACGACAAGATTTAGTGCCTGATTGACTGCGCGGGTTGAAGGAGAGAGAGGAGTCAAGAACCATGCCTCCTCCATCTCTCCGCCTTTGACCTCCCTGACGTTTCTCTAGTGTGGATGCTGAGTGCTCCGTAAAGTACCGTTGCCGATGGTGTCCGGGGTTGACCTGATTCCAGTCAGGCAGGGCAATCTAATGCAAAGTTTGTCCTGTCGTCCCAGAGCTCTACTACGACCGCGGGAACCACCACGAATTTGTGTCCCTGGTGAAGGACCTGGCCCGCCCCGGAGAATTTACCCAGTCCCAGACCTTTGACTTCGAGTTCACCCACGTGGAGAAACCCTACGAGTCGTACACGGGGCAGAATGTGAAGCTGCGGTAAGTGACCCCTTCTTCCCCCCAGCCGGGGTTCTCCGGGGGCTCAGCCGACCTGGGCCCAGGAGGGATTATAGCAGGGCTCCGACAGGATCCTCAGGTCTGTCTCCGGTGTTACCGGGTCGCTGGTATCGCCCAAGCAGGAAGTGAGAGGGAGGGAAAAGCTTGGGCTGTTTCAGCCAGGGAGACCCCAGCTGTTCAGGAATCGGATGGGACTGGGTGGGCAGTGGGTCCCTGGGAACAGAAAACGAAAAGTTGTCTCTCAGTGGAAACATCAGTGCTCCCTGCAGTAGGTGAGATGGGCACAACAGGACTGTTTTGGAATTGTCACAGCAAGCGGGCCCCCTGCGCTGTTGCGGCTGGGCCTTGGGATTCTCCAAGGGATGGGCGGGATGGGGGAGTGTCTCTCTGTTTCCATCTCCTGTAGCCCCAGGGAGCCCTGACTGAACCAACCTTGGTCCCTGGGAGCCCAGGTGGGTTTTGAATCTCCTTTGGTGGTAGAGTAAGGATGAGGTAATAATAATAACAACGACATTTTTTAATCGTTTACTATGTGCAAAGCACTGTTCTAAGCGCTGGGGAGGTTGCAAGGTGATCAGGTTGTCCCACGGGGGGCTCACAGTCTTAATCCCCATTTTCCAGATGAGGGAACTGAGGCCCAGAGAAGTTAAGTGACTTGCCCAGAGTCACGCGGCCGACAGTCGGCGGAGCCGGGATTTGAACCCATGACCTCTGTCTCCAAAGTCCAGGCTCTTTCCACTGAGCCACCTGAGCATCTGCCTGGGAACAGCTGTTGAGGGGGTGGAAGTAGTAAACCCCTTGCCCCAGTCTTATATGTTATCCTTGCTCTGAACCTTGGCCAAAATGACCCCGTGGGCCCATGTCAAACAACAGCATAAACCCCCAAGGAGACCCTGAATCAGACCTGCGCACAGTAAGCGCTCAATAAATACGATTGAACGAATGACCGGACTCCCTAGGGCCCAGGGCTGACTGTTAGAAACTCGAACAAACTGGTCCCGGACCAGAGGGCAGCAAGACCCAAGACGGAGGGACCGGTCGGCACAGAAGTCAATCCAGTTGGACTTGGGATGATTTCAAACTTCCCCTTCGCCCACAAATGGGGCAGAGAGGGAGCTTGGGTGTCGCCGGGCCGCTAGCTCTACAAACCCCAGCAACTTCTGGGGTGCCGTGATGACTGTCCCACTGTCGGACTGAGCTGGATTCACTTTCAGGCTAGCTCTGTGGTAGGTGTCTTCAGCTCAGGGAGCGGGATGGGCTCAGCGGGTTTGAACAGAGCACTGGGGCTCAGTGTGGCTTGGCTTACTCACGATGGAGACACCACCCCTCCCCTCGTCTCACTAGTTCCCCTCGTTGCAGTGTGCTCTGGGTGTCCACCGTAGCTGCCGCTTATAGCCTCTTTAATCATCTTTCATTTTAAGCGCTTAGTACGATGTTCTGCACACAGTAAGTGCTCAGTGAATACGATTGACTGGAGCTTTCCCGGCTCCTCCGTCGCTGTGTCCCAGCAGAGTGCCCCGGGATCCGGAGTCCTCCCTGCAGCCTCAGCCCAGGCAGGAGTAATGCTGTTTCATCGATCTGGAAATGTGGAGGGCATAAGGGATGAGGACTTGCGTTTGATCTCCTAGGTAGTTTGGAGGGCAGAGTCTGACCAAGTGTCTCAGTTACAAGATTTCTGGTTCTCCCACCGGATGGAGGGAGAAGGGCTGGGGAAGGGAGATCCATCAGGGATTAGATCAGAGTTTGCAGTCATGGGACCCAAGCAAGAGAGACAGCTATGCCTTTAGGTGCGGAGCTTGCTTTTGAGCCCGGTAATTAGGGCCCCTCAATCCAGACCTCACCAGTTTCCATCATTCAGGCAGAATTCACGGCTGTCGAGCCGTGACTGAACTGCTCTTGCTTTTAGGTTTGCCAGGGGCAGCCGCAGTCCCGCGGGACTTGCTGGCGACATCCTGTTTTAAAACTCCTCCTGGCCTCATTTGCTCCTCCCTCCTCTACCTCCAGCTAGGTCGACCCCGGGGTTGTGAGGGTCGGGGCACGTGGAAGGGGCTGGTCTGACTCCCGGCGGGGTCTCCTCTAGGTATTTCCTCCGAGCCACCATTAGCCGCCGCCTCAATGATGTCGTCAAAGAGATGGACATCGTGGTGCATACCCTCAGCACGTACCCGGAGCTCAACTCCTCCATCAAGATGGAGGTGGGCATCGAGGACTGCCTGCACATCGAGTTTGAGTACAACAAATCCAAGTACGTGAGCCGGAGCGGGGGGGCGTTGGGAAACGGACCTCGGCGTAGCCGACGATCTGAGGCCGAACCGAACTTGACGTGCCCAATCTGTGATCAGTGTGGCTCCCCTCGTCCTTGGCCTTCGAAGGCAGACCCCATTCAGTGGGCAGGGAGTGCTAGTGCGTGTTTTCTCGGGTCCTAACCTGCTGGATCTTCCCGCCCCGGGATGGGAGCGGGTCCGAGGAGACCTGCTTGGGTCTGAGCTTGGTCTGAGTCTCCATTATAGTTGTCCAGACCTCTGTTGTATTTTTGTGCCTCTCCCTCCCTCCCTCATCCACTTCCTCTCAGGTACTAGTGGGGATGTAGCCAGGCTTCCGGCAGCCAGCGCGAACACTGGAGCGTTGTGATGAAGAGCAGCCTACTGGCCCTTCATGCCATTTCTTCATGAGGGAAGACGGGAAACGTGGATTGAGAGGCCTAAAGGGCCTGTGGAAAGAAGGCGTTCACGCCGATTCTTTGTGAGAGAAGACAGGAAGCGTGGATTGAGAGGCCTCAAGGGCCTGTGGAAAGAAGGCGACCTCAAAATCTGGGTGGTGTTAGTCTAAATAGTGAAGAGAAGGGCGGGAGGAAAAGTTACAAAATAATCCCTTTGGTTCTCCCAGCACAAGGTTGCATTCGCCCAGAAAGCTGCCTCTGATGTAGGTCTCTGCTCCAGCAGAGAACAGACTCTTTTCAGTGAATTTGATCACCTCGGAAAATCCAAAGCCTCTTCGAGATTAAACAGAGAGGAACAAAAGGGACTACTTTTTCGACAATCAGAAATCAATTCTGGATTCAAGATCCAGATAGAACCTTCCAACCTGATGCGTTAAAAAGCTGTTTGGAAATAACGAAATCCAGACACCTGTTGGCCAGGACAGGGGCCTCTGGGCCGTGTTCAAGTATTTTTCTAGATCAGAAGCCCTTATTCCTATTTATCTGCCCCTTCTGCTAAGGCCAGAGGAGTTAACCTGCATCAATCTGAAAGCTGCATCTCTGGAGAATGCATTTGGCAGCGGCTTGGGGTTACAGAGTTTCTCCCCCTTTTAGACTGTGAGCCCACTGTTGAGTAGGGACTGTCTCTATATGTTGCCAATTTGTACTTCCCAAGCGCTCAGTACAGTGCTCTGCACATAGTAAGCGCTCAATAAATACGATTGATGATGATTGGAAGGTGGAGCTGCTGTGAAGGACTGGAGAGTATTCAGCCTCCTCTGATCCCCTGTGCTTCGTTCTTTCTTTCGTGCCTCTTCTCCCCACCCCCTTCCTCCTCCCTCTCTCTTGCCCAGGTACCACTTAAAAGATGTGATCGTAGGGAAGATCTACTTCCTGCTGGTCAGGATCAAAATCAAGCACATGGAGATTGATATCATCAAGAGGGAGACTACGGGGACAGGCCCCAACGTGTACCACGAAAATGACACCATAGCCAAGTATGAAATCATGGATGGGGCGCCTGTGAGAGGTGAGTTGCCCCGGGGGCTGCCTGGGTGGGTATTTTGAGCAAAAGCCCGGGGGAAACCTCGGCTCCCCCTTTTCTCTTGGCTACCGGGTTTTCTCCCCCTTTTCTCCCCCTTTTCTCTTGGCTACTGGGTTGTGTCTCGGTTTAAGGTCCCGCTGCCCGTGGGCTGGGATTTCTAGCGCTCGGGACACAGTAAGCGCTTAAATACCATCGTTATTATCATTACCAAGAACTCAAAATCCAATCAGCGCACGATGCTTCACTGGCCGATCACCCGGTTTGGAGAGCATACTGATTCTTGGCTTTTTTCCCCCTCTATTTTTGGCTATTTTGCTAGGTTGGAAGGGCGGGGCGTCACAGCAGTTCCTTTTACCGATTAAAGGTCTTTTAGGGGAGCGGTGTGGTTAAAATTTCCGTGTAAATCGAGTGATATGTCAGGGATATCTTGTGTCTTGTACAACTTTCCTTCCAGGGAGGTCCAAGTGCCAGTTGGTTTATTGTGTGGTTAGGGAGGAGTCAGTTTCCCCGTTTCACAGGTCTGCAAACTGAGGCCCAGAGAAAGGGACTTGGCTTGTCCGTCAAGCGCTTAGTACAGTGCTCTGCACACGGTAAGCGCTCAATCAATCAATCAATCAATCGTATTTATTGAGCGCTTACTGTGTGCAGAGCACTGTACTGAGCGCTTGGGAAGTACAAGCTGGCAACATATAGAGACAGTCCCTACCCGACAGTGGGCTCACAGTCTAGAAGGGGGAGACAGAGAACAAAACCAAACATACTGACAAAATAAAATAAATAGGATAGGTACAAGTAAAGTAAATAAATAAATAGAGTAATAAACACGATTGAATGAATGACTGCACCTGGAGCCAGTAGGAGAAGTGAGGCCAGGCCACAGCTCTCTGGATTAATAATTATATTATTATTAATAATAATAATAATAACAGTAGTAATAATAATGGTATTTGAGTGCTCACTATGTGCCAGGCACTGTTCTAAGCATAGGAGTAGATACACGATAATCGGGTTGGACACAGTCCCTGTCCCGCCATAGGGCTCACAGTCTTAATCCCCATTTTACAGATGAGGGAACTGAGGCCCAGAGAAGTGAAGTGACTTGCCCAAGGCCCCACAGCAGATGAGTGGCTTAGAACCCATGGCGCTTTCTGACCCCCCCAGGCCCGTGCTCTATTCACTGCACCATGCCGCTTCTTAGTACAGTGCTCTGCACACAGTAAGCGCTCAATAAATGCCATGGATGGACAGACTGATTGACAGTTGAGCAAGTAAGCCACATCTGCTCGGAGAAGTTCTCCTGTGCTCTCCCAAGTGCTTAGTACAGTGCTCCACACACAGTAAGCGCTCAATAAATGCCATGGATGGACAAGACTGATCGACAGTTGAGCAAGTAAGCCACATCTGCTCGGAGAAGTTCTCCTCTGCTCTCCCAAGTGCTTAGTACAGTGCTCCACACACAGTAAGCGCTCAGTAAATGCCATGGATGGACAGACTGAGCAAGTAAGTTCAGCAAGTAAGCCACATCTGCTCGGAGAAGTTCTCCTGTGCTCTCCCAAGTGCTTAGTACAGTGCTCGGCACACAGTAAGCGCTCAGTAAATACCATGGACGGACTTGAGCATGCAAGCCACATCTACTTGGAGAAGTTATAATAATAGTGATGGCATTTATTAAGTGCTTACTATGTGCAAAGCACTGTTCTAAGCGCTGGGGGGGGGCTGCAAGGTGATCAGGTTGTCCCACGGGGGGCTCACAGTCTTCACCTCCATTTTACAGATGAGGGAACTGAGGCACAGAGTAGTTAAGTGACTTGCCCAAAGTCACACAGCTGACAGTTGGCGGAGCTGGGATTTGAACACATCATCATCATCATCAATCGTATTTATTGAGCGCTTACTATGTGCAGAGCACTGTTGTAAGCGCTTGGGAAGAACAAATTGGCAACATATAGAGACAGTCCCTACCCAGCAGTGGGCTCACAGTCTAAAACGCATGACCTCCGACTCCAAAGCCTGGGTTCATTCATTCAATCGTATTTACTGAGCCCTTACTGTGTGCAGAGCACTGTACTGAGCGCTTGGGAAGTACAAGTTGGCAACATAGAGAGACGGTCCCTACCCAACAGCGGGCTCACAGTCTAGAGGACTTGTTTCCACTGAGCCACACTGCTTTTCTGAGTTCCAACCCAAAGCCAAGTTAGGGTGGGTACCGGGCCTGAGGGGTGGGGAAGGAGCCTCCCACATCTGCTGGGTGCTCTCTGCACATAGTAAGCGCTCAATAAATACGATTGATGATGATGATGACATTTCTGCCGGAGGCATCCCATCGCGGGCCGGGGCGGAATCGCCAGGTAGTCCCTGGGCGTCGCGGCCGCTCCATCTCGTTGGTTTCTTCTTCTGGCTCCCGGGGAGCAGGCTCAGCTCAGGCCCTTCTCTGGATCCACCAGACCACTTCGTGTTTCCAGAAATAATCCTCCAAAAATGATGTTGGCTAGCACTTTACCAGTCGATCAGTCTTTATTGAGTGCTTACAATGGGCAGAGCGCGGTACTAAGCGTTTGCGAGAGTACAAGTACAAGCTTTTGTTTCAGATGTTTATCTCCCGCCTCTAGCCCCCTGCTCCCCACTTCATTGAAAAAATTGAAACTGAGGCCTAATCTCTCCAGTCCCTCCCCTCTCCTGCCCCTTTTTCAGTTCTCCCAACTTTCCCACCAGTATCCCAAGAGATCTCCTGCTCTCTCTCAAAATCCACCCCCTCCACCTGTGCATCCAACTCCATTCCTTCTCACCTTATCAAAACACTTGACCCCTTCCTTCTTCCCTCCCCTTCTGCCTCCTTCAACTTTTTCACTTCACGGTGTTTTCTTCCCTACTGCTTTCAAACATCCCCCTTCTAGACTGTGAGCCCGCTGTTGGGTAGGGACCGTCTCTATATGTTGCCAACTTGTACTTCCCAAGCGCCTAGTACAGTGCTGTGCACACAGTAAGCGCTCAATAAATATGATTGAATGAATGAATGAAACATGCCCATGTCTCCCGTATTCTAAAAAATCCCTCCCTTGACCCCATGGCTCCCTCCACTTATTACCCCATCTCCCTCCTCTCTCCAAACTCCTCGAGTGAGCTGCCTCAAGTTCCTCTCTTCCAGTTCTCTCCTCGAACCCCCCCAATCTGACTTCCATCACCTTCACTCCCTAGAAACCACCCTCTCAGAGGTCACCAGTGATCTCCTTCTCGCCAAATCCAACGGCTTTGACTCCATCCTAATCCTCCTCGACCTTTCAGCTGCCTGTGACACTGTCCATCGCCTCCTTCTCCTGGAAACATCATCCAACCTCGTCTTTACTGACACTGTCCTCTCCTGGTTCTCTTCCATCTTTCTGGCTGCTCTTCGTGAGTCTCTTTCACGGGCTCCTCCTCTGCCTCCCACCCCCTAACTGGCGGGGGGTCCCTCAAGATTCAGTTCTGGATCCCCTTCTAGTCTCCATCTACACCACTCCTTTGAGGGAACTCATTTGCTCCCATGGCTTCAACAGTGCAGTACAGTGCTCTGCACACAGTAAGCGCTCAATAAATACGATTGATTCAGCTACCACCTCTATGCAGAAGATACTGAAATCTACATCTCCAGCCTTGAATTCTCTCCCTCTCTGTAATCTCAAATTTCCTCTTGCCTTCAAGACGTCTCTACTTGGATATCTTCCCTTCACCTCAAACTTAACATGTGGGTAGGGACCGTCTCTATATGTTGCTGACTTGGACTTCCCAAGCGCTTAGTACTGTGCTCTGCACCCAGTAAGTGCTCAATAAATACGATTGAATGAATGAATGTCTTAAACAGAACTTCTTCCCACCCAAACCCTGTCTTTCCTCTGACTTTCCCATCACCGTAGACAGCACCACCATCCTTCCTGTCTCACAAGCCCGTAACTTTGACGTTATTCTTGACTCCTGTCTTTTTCAACCCATCTGTGCAGTCACTTCTAAATCCCGTCGGCTTGACCTTCAGAACGTCGTCAAAATCCACCCTTTCCTCTCCATCCAGACTGCTACCAACTTAATCGAATCACTTCTCCTATCCCACCTTGATTCCTGTATCAGCCTCCTTGCTGACCTCCCTGCCTCCTGTCTCTTTCCACTCCAGTCCATGCTTCACTCTGCTGCCCAGATCATTTTTCTACAAAAACGTTCTGGCAGAGTTTCCCTTCTCTTCAAGAACCTCCAGTGGTTGCCGATCCACCTCCGCATCAAACAGAAACTCCTCAACACTGGCTTTAAAATACTCAATCACCTTGCCCTCTCCTACTACAACCCAGGCCACACACTTAGCTCTTCTAATTTCAGCCTCCTCACTGTATCTCAGTCTCGTCTATCTCACCGCTAACCTCACGCCCACGTCCCACCCCTGGCCCGGAATGCCCTTCCTCCTCATCGGACGGACAGTTACTTCCCCGCCCCTTAATTAAGCCTTATTAAAGACACATCTCCTCCAAGAATCCGTCCTAAGCCCTCTTTTCCTCTTCTGCACTCTCTTCAGCAAGCACTGGTCAGCTGTGTGACTTTGGGCAAGTCCCGTCACTTCTCTGTGCCTCAGTGACCTCCTCTGTAAAATGGGGATGAAGCCTGTGAACCCCACGCGGGACAACCTGATGACCTTGTATCCCCCCCAGCGCTTAGAACGGTGCTTGGCACGGAGTAAGCGCTTAACAGATACCATCATTATTATTATTATTACTTGCTCCCTTGATTCATCCACTGTCTTGTACTTCCCAAGCGCTTAGTACAGTGCTCTGCACATGGTAAGCGCTCAATAAATATGATTGAATGAATAATAATAATGATGGTATTTGTTAAGCGCTATGTGCAAAGCACTGTTCTAAGCGCCGGGGAGGTTACAAGGTGATCAGGTTGTCCCACGGGGGGCTCACAGTCTTAATCCCCATTTTACAGATGAGGTAACTGAGGCACAGGGAAGTTAAGTGACTTGATCAAAGTCACACAGCTGACAAGCGGCGGAGCCTGGACTTGAACCCATGACCTCTGACTCCAAAGCCCGTGCTCTTTCCACTGAGCCACGGTGCTTCTTCCGCTGAATGAATGAATGAATGAATGTCCCAGCCCCACAGCTCTTCTGTGCATGTTTGTAATTTTTTTAATTTATATTAACGCCTGTCTCCCCCTCTAGACTATAAGCTTGTTTTGGGCAGGGAATGTGTCCGTTCTGTTATTATCCTGTACTCTCCCAAGTGAACAGTACAGTGTTCTCCTCAGCGCTCAATGAATACGCAATAGAACTAGCAGACGTGTTACCGGCCCATACCAAGCTTAGGTTCTAGAGGGGAAGACAGACGATATGAATAAATAATTTATAATAGAGAATTTAAAGATATGGGCCTGAGTGTCGTGTGGGGCAAATATCAAATGTCCGAAGATGTCAGACGCAGAAGGGAGAGCTAGCCGGGGAAAAGAGAGGGAAGGCCTCTTGGAGGGGATGTCACCTTAGCAATATTACCAACTGGAAAGCTCTACTAGCTGGCAATTGGGCTACCCCACGTTCTTGAGCAGTTTTGGCCATTGACCCCTGCTTGGAGGGCAGGTCAGGATTACCACTGAGGTCCCTGAAGGCATCCAGTTCACCAGGTTTGAAGCCTTATTAAAGACCCATCTCCTCCAAAGTGTTCGCCACAACGCGCTCGCCTGACTTAGCTGGGCAGAACGAGGAGACTAGTTCCCCTCTAGACCGCAAGCTCTAGTGGGGACAGGGATCATACCTTCCAACTCTGTTGTCTTGTACTCTCCCAAGGGGTTAGTACACATAGTGAGGGCTCAATAAATACCATTAATTGATTGTACATCAGCTGAATACCCAAGTGGCTTTTGCGCCGAGGACCGAAGGAGGCCTTCACAGGGAGGGAGAGCGGAATGTGCCATCTCAAACAACGTGCCAGACCTGTGCCGTGCTGGGAGATCACTCGAGCCAACAGGGCAGAAAGAGGGAAAGAAAGAAAGAGAAGAGTGCTCTCCATTGAGCTAAAGCTGTATAAAACTGACAGGCTCAAAAATCAAAGGAGGCTTCATCTGCAAGGAACTGTCTTTACCCGCACACAGAGTGGAAGGGGAACTGGTCCTTTCAGCCACATTAGGGGTAGGATATTCCCCTCACTAGCCTCATCTTCAAAAATGTAGATGCTTGTCCCCTCGTGCTTGCTCATTGATTTACTTACGTGTGTGAGGTGCAAAGTTTGAATTCTCCTGGCAAGAAAGTGTGCCCTGTGGGGCCGCTCCACGTCTCTTCTGTAGCTTCCCTTCCCATTGCTGCCTGTTCACGGGTTCTGTTCTTTGGCTGATGCGGTGAGAAACAGTCAGTCAAGGATTTACCGTGGGCATAGAGAGCACTGGATTAAGCATTTAGGAGAGTACAACTCAATGGAGTTGGTAGGCGCATTCCCTGCCCGGAAGGGCTTGAAGTCTACGGGGGGAGACGGGTGATAAAATAAAATGCCAAATGGGGAAATAGTAGAATACAAGGATATCTACCTAAGTTCTGGGGGGCTGGGGTGAATATCAGAGTACCTGAGGAATGCCTGGGTGATGCAGAGGAGAGGGTGGGGAGGGGAAATGCAGAGTTAGAGAACACTTCTTGGAAGAGATGTGATTTTTATGAGGGTTTTTCAGGTGTCACGTAACGTTCTCACCCTTTAAAGGTTTCAGCAAGAAATAATCTCCTAATCGGATGAGTAATAGTCCTCTGAATCAAGGCAGGGTGGGCGGCCCATCTTTCTCTGGAATCAAATCAGTGGTATTTAATTAATTAATTAATGTTGGTATTTGTTAAGCGCTTACTATGTGCAAAGCACTGTTCTAAGCGCTGGGGTAGATACAAGGTGATCAGGTTGTCCCACGAGGGGCTCACAGTCTTCATCCCCATTTTGCTTCCCATTTGAGTGCTTACCCTGCTCAAAGCACTGTACTAAGCACTTGGGGGAGTACAGTATATCAGAGTTGGTAGAGTGGAATGCTCCTCAGTGTGCCTGGCAGAGCTCCTGCTGATTCCCCCTGTATTCTTTGGCGGAGCACATAATATAGTAATAATAATGAGAGCATTTATTAAGCGCTTACTATGTGCAAAGCACTGTTCTAAGCGCTGGGGAGGTTAACGGGGCGATCAGGTTGGCCCACGGGGGGCTCACGGTCTTCATCCCCATTTTACAGATGAGGTAACCGAGGCCCAGAGAAGTTAAGCGACTTGCCCCAAGTCACACAGCTGATACGTGGTGAACCCGTGACCTCTGATTCCAAAGCCCGGGCTCTTTCTCCTGAGCCAGGTTGCTTCTCACATCTCACCCGTTCCCCAATCTGGCCTGGAAACGAAGCTTTTACTCCCTTTTTCTCCCCCATTCCCTCCATCCTCCCCGTTCTCCACCTGTTCCGTGGCCTCAGAGCTGGAAGCTTGGGGGCCGGCCGTCCAGAGTAGGAGCTGGCCTTAGGAGAGTGAAAGCCACGGATTCTCTTTCCCCTTCCCCCTCAGAGAACAGCGGACGTGGGTGCTTTCCCACCAGGTACCGGGAAGCCGGAGGAGGGCATCCCGATCAATCAGTCAGAGGTGTCTGAGTGCCAAGCTCTTCGCTTAGCCCTAGGGAGACTGTAGCAGGAGCCAGACACGTTCCTCGCCTTCCGAGAGTTTTTAAAAAATCAAATGGGATGACAGAAGCGGGTTTTTAGAGTGCCCGACTTAGGTTGGCTTGTGGCTCCCCACAACACTGAGCGTGGTCTGACCAAAGCCCCCCGACCCCCCACCCGTCCCTGACCACTCTCGGTCTGACCCCGTTGCAGGAGAATCCATCCCCATCCGGCTCTTCCTCGCGGGCTACGAGCTGACCCCCACCATGCGTGACATTAACAAGAAGTTCTCGGTGCGTTATTACCTCAACCTGGTGCTGATTGATGAGGAGGAGCGGCGCTACTTCAAACAGCAGGTGAGCCCGGGGTGGCGGAACGGGGCCGGCATCGTGGGCTCCGCTCGCCCCGGCCGTTCGGGCGGGTTGTTGCTCGGGATTGCGCCCAGGCATTTTGGAGGCACGCTTCGTGTGCGGTATCTTTTAAAGGGCAGGGGAAACGGGGCCAGCGTTATGCCCTGGGTCACAAACTAAGGATCGGAACTCGGTACCTCCGGCTCCCTCAGGTTCTGCCCTGATTGAGGCCTGCAGCGTGCCAGTCGGGCCCGCGGGCAGCCGTCTCTACTAAAACACCAGGCGTCCCCTGGTTCGGTGCGGCAGGGTCACCCGGAGCGAGTCCTTGGCCCTCTCCCAGTCACTCCCAGGTTTTGCGAGCCGCGGTCCTGAGGCTTTGAGCCGGCCAAGGCCGGACCGTGGTAGGCCAGGCCAGGAAGCCGCCACCTCGGCCGGGCTCTGCCGCGTGTTTGGCTGACGCCCCGAGCTGGGCCTGAAGCTGGCAAGGCGCCGCCGGCCGGGGAGAGGGGAAGGCGTTACGGCCGGGAAGCGTCTCCCGTCTCACCCTGCCGGGCCCCGTGTCTTTCAGGAGGTGGTGTTATGGCGAAAGGGGGACATCGTGCGGAAGAGCATGTCCCACCAGGCGGCCATCGCCTCCCAGCGCTTCGAGGGGACGTCCACCCACGCGGAAGCCAGGACCCCCAGCCAGCCGGTGGAGAACAACGGCCGGCAGTGAGCCGCCCGCGCAGCCGGGCTGCCGTGGGGCGCCCACCTTCCGGCTCCTCGGCCACGGCTGGGGGCCGGTGGACGCCCGGCGGAGACTCTTCTGACGACCGAAAAGAAATTTCCGTTTTTGACTTACATCCCTTTCTCTGAAGGACCGGGAGCTCGGCGGGGCGGACAAGCCGAGCGGCGGCGGCGATACCGTCCAGGCGGGCTTCCTCCCGCGGGTGGCCCCGAGCAGCTCGTTCGCTTTCGGGGCCGAGGAGGGGTAGAGACGGGGGAGAGAGAGCCGCGTCTCGGCGGCCCCCACGTCTCCCCCCTCCCCGCTCCTGCTTCCGAGAAGTGGCAGGAGGAAGAGCGAGCCACCTGGTAGACCTTGGAGCAGGAGGTAGCGGTATCTCCCCGCGGTGTCCCCGGCCCCCGAGATCCCGAGGTGTTCGGGCCGGTGGATCTTCCCGAAACCCGCAGCCCGGAACCTGGCCCGGAAGGGAGCTACGACCGTCCCGTTACGGCCTCGTGTGTTTCAAGCCCCTGGCGGGGTGGGGGACGTCCCTGGGGCTCCAGAAACAGGACAGAACCAAGCCAACGGCCGCGTCCCGCGTGGGCGAACGGCAGGAACGGCCAGAACGTGGCCGGCCTGTTGCCTTCCCAGACCCACGTCTGAGGTAGCGCAACCCGGGGAGGGCAGGGCCGGCTTCAGACCTATCCTTCCAGCCAGTTGGGACGTAAAGTAACGATTCTGGGCCTGTGGGCCCCACTGTGTGTCTCTGGACTCCAGTCGGACTCTGGAACCGTGGTGCCTCCGTGCTCTGACCACTCTGCCCCATTCTCTTCTTTCCTCCCTCACCATCACCCGTTGGGGGGCTGGAGGCTAAACCTGAGCTGCTGGCCTTGTTGGGGTTAAGAAACCCGGGAGACGGGGAGAGCCGGGGGTGGCCACAACTACAGCTTCAGGTCGGGGAGAGCTGGAGAACTTTGTGCGGGGGACGGGTGGATGTTCGGGGTCGCCAGCTTCTATAGCAGCCAAATGTTTCTGGGGATTCCGTTCCCCCAGAGGGTCGGGGCTGTCGCGGAGGGATTCAGGGATTGGCTTGCCGGAATAGAGAAGCGGCCCCGACTCCCGCCGCCACCCTGTCAAACCAGAAACGGGCCGCTTCTAGCCGGGGAGCAACAGGATCACCTGAGCCTCTGTTCCCTTTGGAGCAGAGCCTTGGCCTAGCTGCCTGCTGGCCAGGCCCCGGGCTCCCATCCGCGCTAGCCACCCAAGCCAATTCCGCTTGCCACAAGGTCTCTCTCTTCACTGGCAGCCTGGCCGGAGTAGGGCTATCGTTTGGCTTTTTTTCCCTCTTTTTAAGCTGCCCACTGTGAGACGGCAGGGGCCCTGTCCTCTCTGTTGCGCCGTGTCGTGCGTCGCGATAGCGAAGGGCTGTCCGTCTCTCCATCATCTCGAGGAGGGGGCTGAGGAGGTGACCCGGCTGTGTCATCTCTCGCTATCCCGGGTCGGCTGGGAGCCGGCTCGTCGTCTGCCTCCCGTGAACTGGGCCCCGGATGGGGTGGGGAATTAGGCCTCAGCTCCGGCTCTACGCCCGGCTGCCCGCCCCGATCTCACGCTCGATTGGGAGGCGCGACTGCCCGCCAGTCGCCCCTCACGCCCTCCAAGCTGCCGCTCTGAGGACAGGCAGATGCCTTAGGTGAGCAGCCAGTGAGGGCAGGGACCCCCGCGGCTACCCTTTTTCATCACCGAGGCCCACTCGCCTATGGATGCTGCGTTGGTGCCCATCAGAGCCACCCACTCCCGTGCTCGGCTGTGTGAAATTCCCGTCTTTGACGTTGGAGGGAAGGGAAAATCAAGTTGTCTAGCAAAGCGGGGCTCATTTTCCCCAGGGGTGAGATGATGAATACATCCAGGGAGGTGTCTCCTTTCGCATCCAGGTTGTCGGGCCCCACAAAGCAGAGAGTAGGGCCCTGGCTGCCGCCACCTTTCCCGGGCAAGGAACCTAGGGATAGAGGGACCCTCTTCTTCCCCATTCCCAGCGGCCGCGTGCCATCGTGCGGCTGTAGCCTCCTGGCCAGTGGCCACCCCTGCCTCCTTTGATGATCTCTAGGTTCCAAGACGAAGATGGCAGCGTGGTCCCCCCCCCCCCCCCCCCCCCGACCCCAGAGCTCTTCCCCCACTTGGCCCCTTCTCTTTCTCCTCTCCTTGGACTAGCTGCCGCGAGAGCGGGACTTAGTTGGGGTGTAGGTACTAAAACCAAGCAGTGCAACTTGTAATTAAGCAGCTGCGGCGTTTACATGTTTCTCAATTTGTTGTCTTTTCAACGGCTGTATTTTAAAAACGCGGATTAAAAGGCCCTGACCGGCAGAGCCACGCGCTGGTCGGGTTCACGGTTGTGGCGGTTTGTCGTCCCGAGGGCTTCGGCTCCATCCTGGGACGGAGATAAACAGCCGCCGTCTTTCGGTCCCGCTCTCACCCCCCTCGTGTAGCCCGAGATCGGAGTGGGTTGCCAAAACCCCCAGCCCAACCCCGCTTTCTCCCCACCCGATGGGACTGGAAAAGAGCCCAGCTTCTACAGCCTCTGCTATCGCTGTCCGAAGGACCGGTCTACAAGCTAGCCCAGAGGGAAATGAGGTGCCTACCGCAGACCCGAGCTGGAAATTGGGTAGGTTCAATCCACCCTTCACCGGCCTGATCTTGGCCCTACCCAATTAACCAGGCTCAAGTCAGCTGGAGCTCAGAAGGGGGGAAAACTCCCACCTCCCAATGCCCCCTTAGGCTGAGGATGACTCCGGTTCAAGGAGCCCGAGCTGCAGGCCAGCACAGGCGAAGACCCACACTCTCCACTCGACTTGTACCTTGACGCTTTTATTAAAAAGATCGGACATACACACGGCAAAGGAAATAACCAGCAAGGCCCCTCACCTCTGGGGAGATGGGCCAAGCGGTCTTGCTTTGAGAGAAATGCTTCCAGCTGAATCCTGTTAAGTTGGCTTCTTGTCCTCAAGGCTCACAATAAAGTCGAATTCCTCTGCGGCGGAAGAAAGAGGGGAGAAAAGTTGTGTTGGGGAATGAGGCGGGGCTTGCCCTTCCCGGGGCCGGGGGGGTGCGGAGGGGATCTCACCTGGTGTCACGGGCTGCACGATGAGCTTCGGGCGCGTGAAGAGAGCCAGTGCCTTCAAGGGGCCCCCTGAGGCTTTGTGCTCCAGGTGATAGGCCTTGAGCTCGGCCAGAGGGATGAGGCGTTTGGTCATGCGCACAAACTGGACATCCACCTGCGAGGAGACGGCCCCCTCAAACAACAGAGCAGGGATGCGGGCCCGGCCCCCCTACGGAGCAGGCCTTCCTCTTGCCCCCACGGCGCCCCGGGTTCCAGCAACCCTCTCCCGGCCCCCGAAACCCTCTGGGTGCACGTGTTCCCTTCGCTCGCTTTCCTCGACCTCAAGACTTAGCCACTCACCATGCACCACTTGGGGTTGTCCTTGGAGCTGGAAGCGTCGTAATGGGGGGCCTTCGGCTCAAACTGCGTGTGGTCGGGGTAGGCCGTCTTCACAACCTAAGGCGAACGGAAAGTAAGGCCGGCCCGACTGAGCCCTCTGCCCCTCGGCACAAATTGGGGAGCCATTGCCGGTCCCCACCCCCGCCGCCTTCTCCCCCCAGGGAACCGTGTCCTTACCCGCATGACGCCGACGATGCCGGGGTGTCTGCAGTTGCAGTGGTAGAAGAAGGACTCTTCGCCGACCTTCATGCGTCTCATGAAATTCCGAGCCTATCCCGGGAGGGGAAGGAGGAGATTGCAGGCACGGATTGTGGGAGAGACGACGGGAGGAGCCGCCGCCTGCCTCAGGCCCATCCGTCACGGTTCTTGAACATGCTGGGTTCAGCCTGGGTGGCCCAAGTGCTCCCTCCCCACATTTCAGATTCCCTCGGGCTGAGGGGATGAAAGGTCCCGGGGCCTGCCACGTCAGTCGGTCCCTGGGCGGGCCGAGGTCCGCCCACCTCCCATGGGAGAGGGAAGGCCCAGCAGGGAGGGTGACAGGTTAACCCCCACGCTTTCTGGGACTGCCTGGGACGGTCCCTCTTCGGCTCACTTACGTTCCAGAGGAACTAGTACTGACAGAAAGTACTAACTAGCTGCTGGTTACTGAACCCTTCTGAGGGGAATAGAGGGCTAGACAGCCATGTGGGTCATTCGAGACAAAAACCAAAGGGGGGAAAGGAAAAAGAAAACCCAAGCCCCCCACATCTCCAGAAGCTACAGGGATGTGGCCTCTCCTCACCCCACACCACACCGGCTTAGAGGCCCAGGACCATAGCGCAGCCCTGGTTCCAGCGCTTAGACAGTGCCTTGCACATAGTAAGCGCTTAATAGATGCCATCATTATTATTACTCCCTGTCTGCCCTCCCCCCACTCTTTTATCTCAGTCCCTTTCTCGCCCAGCAGTCCCCTCTTAGCTTGGCGCTGCCTGGTGACAACCAAGCCCAACAGGTGCTTCCAACCTCCTATTTGGACCGCGAACAACAGAACTCTAGCCTTTTGTGCCCGGTCTTTTTAAAAGATCGCAATAAGCCACCGGAGCTGAAGCGCGTTCTGCTTGGAATAAGGACTTGTGGCCCGCCGTCGGCCGCACCCTCGTCTCTCTAATCCGCCCCAAGTCTGGCATCATCTTGACCGTGAGCCATCAAGCGGGGTCTCATCTCTTCCCAGGGGTCTTCCCCGCTTCAGCCCTCCCTCTCCCTTCCGTAACGGCTACTCACTTGGAGCTGTGCCCTTTCGGCGCTTGCTTTCCACCCCCCAGCACTTCCGGACACATCTAATATTTATTTATATTCACGTTCGTCTCCCACTCTAGACCATAAGCTTGTGGCTGACAGGTCACACGTCGGCCAACTGTTGTTTTGTGATCTGCGATCTGCACACGAGTAAGCGCTCAATAAATACCACTGATTGACAGTAGTCTTTGGCGGTCTTAACCAGGCCCACCAAGAGCCCCAGGCTATGTGTGCGGCATCTCGGTCCACTGGGTCAAAACAGGGCAAGGGGATCCACGTCCGCTGCTGCAGGCCCAACCCCTGTGGCCCCTGTCCCTACGGTAGGATCCACCGAGCCCGGAGTTGCCACAAGCAGGGAAATCGGTGGCCATCCTTTCTTCGAGGCCAAGCTACAAGTACAATCTGCCCATTTCAGAGCACCTTCTACTCATTCAGTTCCAGAGGGCACGGTTTAGTTCTACCTCTCCCGACTAACCCTGACCAGAGGCTCTGTCTGACCGGGTAGACAAGGGTCTGCCTGCCACCCCCATAGAAGGGGGGCAAAAAGCTACGGGAGTTATACTGACGCAGAGAATGAGTTGAAGGGGCCGGGAATCGTGTCTACTTACCCTACTGTACTGCCCAAAGGCAGCACTCAAATACCAGTGACGATGTGGACGGGGCTAGATGGTGTGTGATCGCCTCTCTTACCTGATAGTTACGGACACCATCCCAGCACGTCGTCTGGTTGGGCTGAACCTTGAGGTCCTCGATGCTGAACTGCCCGACGGGGAAAAAGAGGCGAGCGTCAGAGAAACCACCGAGCCCAGGGAGGCTTTCTTTACCGGGGCTGGCGCCGAGGACGCCCGTCCGGGCTCTGGGCAGGGCAGCCCCGCCTTCGCCAACGGCTTTAATCAAGCACCGAAAAATCAAAAAACGCAGGTCCTCGAGGAGCTTGCACACCACTCGGGGAGACAGATGGGCAAATTCCCAACTCCCACCACCACGCATGCCCAAGACGGAAGGAAACTAGCCCCGGGCCACCCTGGGAGGGGACAGGAACCCCACCGGCTTCCTGACTCCCGGCCTGAATGGGACCGCATCTGGGTCGTCTTTTATTTTTTCCACCCGCCCACCGGGCCTCCAAGGGGTAAGGTTTCTCTGTAGCCTCAACCGTGAAGAAGTACGCGACTGGGAACACAGAGCCCCGGGTTCTAGTGCCCGCTCTGCCTCTCGCCTGCTGTGTGACCGTGGTTAAGTTATATCTGTTCATCCTCCCTGGGCTTTGAGGCCACGTTCACCCCAGTGCTGCAGCCCATTTTTTCTTCCACCACCCGAGTCAACAGAAAATAGCCCCTTGCCTGAAACACGCGGTAAAGTGTGCTGTTTTCTACCCACGGGGTCTCCTACAAGCTGTTGTTTCCTTATCACCCGGTGGCTGCTAGGGCTCTCACCTTCACGTCCACGCCTTTCTCCAGCCGACTCTCCGGCTCCGACTTCATCAGCCAGTGGCGCGCTGGCACGGTGTTGCCGTCGCTTTCCTTCTTAGAGTCCTTGGCTGGCTCCTTCGGTGGGTCCTTGGCCGGCTCCTTGGCCGGTTCTTTGGCCGGCTCCTTGGCCGGCTCCTTGGCGGGTTCTTTGGCCGGCTCCTTGATCGGTTCTTTGGCCGGCTCCTTGACCGGCTCCTTGGCGGGTTCTACGGCCGGCTCCTTGGCGGGCTCCTTGGCGGGCTCGTTCTCGGGCTCCTTGGCCGGCTCCTTCTCGGGTTCCTTGGCCGGCTCCTTCTCGGGTTCTTTGGCCGGCTCCTTCTCGGGGTTGTTGGCCGGCTCCTTCTCGGGGTTGTTGGCCGTCTCACCCTCGGGGGTTGAGCTTCTCTTCTGAAGTTTGGGGGCCGTGGTGTCTTCCTCCGCTGCCGCCTCCCCCGAGAGCTCGGACTTGGGGAGGTCAGCCTCTGACTCATTCACATCTGCCGACACACACGTACACACATACCTTTCAGAGGGCTATTCTGGCGTCGGATAGACGGCCGGGTCTGCCCTCAGAGGACTTCTGGGATGGAGCTGAAGACTGGCCTCGTGGCTTGCACGGGTAGGCCACATTGGACATCGCAACTCCAACCGCAATTGTGCGTATTTACTATTTATTTTGTGAATATGTTTTGTTTTGTCGTCTGTCTCCCCCTTCTAGACTGCGAGCCCGCTGCCGGGTAGGGACCGTCTCTACGTGTTGCCGACTTGTACTTCCCAGGCGCTTAGTAAGCGCTCAATAAATACGACTGAATTCCATTTCATTATCTGTTATCCGTTACCCCCAGCTCCTCCAGGCATGAACTGGACTGGAGATAAGAGGCCACGGCCTTCTCTCCTCGGTAACAGACAGGGAAGGGTTCGGGTGGCTATATTATAGTGAAACTGGCAAACATCTGGCAACATTTTTCCACTTCTACCAGGCATCTTGGTAACTCACAGCCTAGCGTGGCAAAGCAGGCCCTTTCTGAGTTGGCATCAGGGAGCGTTAGACTGGCCCGACAGTCACACCTTGAGCCCCAGAGCCAGTTTTAAGAGAAACAAAGGGCGGTCGTCTGCCGTGCGAACTCGGGCAAGTTCTACCTTCTAACTGGGTTACTTCATCTGTAAAGTTGGCTCCACCGCGGATCTGCTCTGTGACCTTGGGCAAGCCACTTCACTTCTCTGGGCCTCAGTTCCCTCACCTGTAAAACGGGGATTAAGACTGCGAGCCCCATGGGGGAAAGAGACTGTGTCCAACTGGATTAGCTTGTATAATAATAATAATAATGATGAGGGCATTTATTAAGCGCTCACTATGTGTATCTACCCCGGCGCTCGGCACGTGGTAAGTGCTTAACAAATACCATCGTCATTATTATTGAGTGCCACTGGAATTCGGGAGAGGCCGCCCATCCCCACGCTATCGGGAATCCCAACAGCCCCTGCTCCAATCGAGGAACGGAGATGAAAACCCCCACGGCGTCAGGCCGCCTCGATTTCTACAACTTGGGAGGGCCGTGACTGGGGCTGTTGGACTGAACCCCGAGGACCCTGAAAATACACATCCCTAACCACGGGGCCCTACCGCTCTTGGATTTATCACCGTCCTGTACCGTCTGGGCTTTGTGGCATAATAACACATCTGTCCCCAACCCTCTTCCCTAACCACATTCTTCCACTGCGAGTCTCCTGGTGACCAGGGACTGTGTCTTATTTTCACCCGTGTATTTTCTCCCCACGGCTCCATACAGAGCTTTACACAAATTCTATTTCTACCACCTCATCCGGTCTCAAAACCTGATCTTAAGACCACGGGAGCAGCAGCAGCACCAGGCCCCAAGTAATCCTAAAACAGAAGCAGCGTGGCGCAGTGGAAAGAGCCCGGGCTTTGGAGTCAGAGGTCATGGGTTCAAATCCCGGCTCCGCCAACTGTCGGCTGTGTGACTATGGACAAGTCACTTAACTTCTCTGTGCCCGTTACCTCATCTGAAAAATGGGGATTAAGACTGCGAGCCCCTCGTGGGACAACGTGATCACCTCGTGACCTCCCCAGTGCTTAGAACAGTGCGTTTGCACATAGTAAGCGCTTAATAAATGCCACCATCATTATTATTATTTCTCTGGAAGGTGGGCGCCGGTCCCAGAGTCAGGAATCATATTTACTATTCTACTTATTTTGTCAACGATGTGCATCTAGCTTTACTTCTGTTTATTCTGATGACTCGACACCCGACCAGATGTTTTGTTTTGTTCCCTGTCTCCCCCTTCTAGACTGTGAGCCCGTTGTTGGGTAGGGACCGTCTCTGTATGTTGCCAACTTGTACTTCCCAAGCGCTCAGTACGGTGCTCTGCACACGGTAAGCGCTCAATAAATATGATTGATTGAATGAATGAATGAATCTAGACTGTGAGCCCATTTTTGGGTAGGGACCGTTTCTCTATGTTGCCAACTTGTACTTCCCAAGAGCTTAGTACAGTGCTCCGCACACGATAACCGCTCGATAAATATGATTGAATGAATGAATCTAGACTGAGCCCATTACTGGGTAGGGACCGTCTCTCTATGTTGCCAACTTGTACTTCCCAAGCGCTTAGTACAGTGCTCCACACATGGTAAGCGCTCAATAAGTACGACTGAATGAATCTAGACTGTGAGCCCATTATTGGGTCGGGACCGTCTCTCTATGTTGCCAACTGGTACTTCCCAAGCGCTTAGTACAGTGCTCCGCACACGGTAAGCGCTCAATAAATACCACTGAATGAATGAATCTGAAGGAATGCTGGATTTAGGAGCCCCTATTGGATAGGGAGGACAGACTGG